>NC_090929.1:149559569-149861120 GCF_040938575.1 Ambystoma mexicanum | reverse complement strand
TCGGGACAGGTGGACACATTTATTTAGCTCCCTAAGGTCGGCACAGAGTCTCCACCGGCCGTTCGGTTTTAAAATCCCCAGCACCGGATTATTAAAGGTGCTGTGGACTGGACGAATTATCCCACGGGACTCAAGGTTTTTGATTATTTCTGTCAGGGACTCCATGGATGCGAGAGGCAAGCGTATTGCTTCACAAACACTGGAGTCATTCCAGGGTCTGTGGGAATTGTTGTTGTATGGATTTCAGTGCGACCACAGTCATACGAGTCCATCGCAAAGAGATCTTGAAAATCTAAGAAAACTTGTTTCAACTTTTGCTTTTGCTCCGGCGTCTCACATGCATCAGCTAGGTTGACCCGCTCTTCAACCATTTGCCTGAAGCCTGGAAAGATTTCCGGTTTTGCTATGTCAGCGGCCTCCTCCAGCTCGGTGGAGAGGTTCCTGGTGAGAGTATTGACCTGGACAGAGGGTTTCAGGTAGGCGAGGCTATCATTGGGGACCTGGAAGATCACCTCATCCTGCCTGATGTCACAAGTCACCTCTTCCTCCCCGTAAGGGCAGGAAGAGTACACCAGGAAATTCTCCACTTGCCTGGTGAAGATCCTGTCTGGTGGTAAGTCATTGTCACTATCACTGTCAAAACAGTCATTGGGGATTGGTCCTATCAGTTCATTACCTAGATCCTATCAGTTCATTAACTAGATCCATATAAAAATGTCAGTCATCAACCGCCATTCCAATAATGGTGCCTGCGCCCAGAGTTATAAGCCTAAGGTCGCTGTTATCCATCAATATTGGAATGGTGTTGTGTTCTACATTGACTAATGGGGTTGGGTTTAGCCCCAACCCCTGCTGTTGGAGATGGGCATTGAGGTGTACATATGAGTCAGGATTTTGCAGAATTTAATTCGAGTGAAAATAGTCATGCCCGTCCTTTGAATGGTGACCTCCTCTCCAATTTGAACTTCAATTGCATACGGCAGCAGTTGGGCTGACCGAAATGCTTTTTCTGAATAATCAAAGTCCATGTGATTGCCCCCTAGTCAGGACCAGGCTTTGTAATTTATCAGGTCCAAATTAATGGCAAAACGATTGAGAATGTCACTGCCTAAATAGAATGCAGCAGGGACATCTCGCACGACCCAACAATTATGTACTATGCTTTTGTTTCCAATAGAGATTTTGAGCATACACCTGCTAGGCAGGAGATGTTTGGCATTGGGAGTTTCCGGGCCCATTTCCCACCTATCGATCAATTTAAATGTAGGAATGGCGGGATCTTTTGGAGCTGTCGGAACATGACTTCGCTGATGAAGCTCTTACCGTTGATCACGCACACTCGGGTGAGAACGGATTCCTTCCCCTCATTTAACTGAATAGGGATGAATAACTGTTCTCCAATTTTCTGAATGTCAGCTAAACCTTGAGCTGGTTTCTCATCACTTTTAACTATGGAATTGGGATTTTCAGATTGTAAACCAGTATAGAATTTCAAAGTATTTCCTGGAAGGAAGGTTGATTTTCAGGAATGGAGAGGAGTTCCCATCACCAGTTTGTTGTCCTATTGCAATTACTGTCACGTCGGTATTTGATTGTTCTGAACATGGAACTCAATATGATCAGGTTTTTGTTCAACCATGTGGCATGTGCCATTTAAACTAACTTGGTTGACACTCTCTTTCAATTTTATTGGCCTGTTAGTCTGAGTCGAGAGGACCTTGTTGGTATAGTCTATTAAAAGGGACAAGCTTTGCAGGATGTCATTCCCTAGTAGACAGGGTGTGCCCTCTGGAGTCACGACTATGACAGGGTGTTTCACCTTATGTCACCCAATTTTTATTTCCAAATCTGCAGTCCCCTCGACAGGAATTTCATTCCCTTCGAAGTTCTGGAGTTGTCCAGGAAGAGGGGTGAGAGGGATCTGGTATCTCTCCCCCTTCCTGAATTTATCTGATCAAAGGTCCTTTTTGACAGAAGAGTGGCTTGGGATCCAGTGTCTACCAGTGCCGAAAATGTACATTGTCCCTGTACCTAGACCGGGGCATAAAATCTACCTTCCTTCTCCTCCAGGGGACAAAGATAATGTGCATTTTGGGCAAATTGGGTGGTAAAATTCCTTATTTTGGACTCCGTCACAGGGGTAGTTTGGGCATAATTCTGTGTAGGAGTTTGGGAATCTGAAATTAAAATGTTGCACTCAGAGATTCGAGGAGTTTCAGGCTCCTCCTTTTCTGAATCTGGGCTGCCCCCCCTTTTTGGAGACAGTCACCAGAATTGCTTTGGGAAGTTTGGGAATCCTCTTTTAATATTATGTCTTCTTGATGCTCATTCTGGGGTTCAAGGATAGGCGATTCACCCAGAAGACCTACCCAGTCTTCATCTCGATCTCTTGGGACCCATTTTATTTTGGGAGGAGTCCCCCCATCCCTGAAGGAGAATATCTTTTTCCCAGAATCCTCTGAGGATTCTTCCCCTTCAAATTGGAGGACACTATCTTCCTCCACAAACTGGGTCTTTTTGAGTTTCTCCTAGCCCCCCTCTGTTCCTTGGGTTGCAGGTTTTCGGGGGCAGGAGATTTTGGTTCTGGTGTCCAGGGGCTTTTCACGAGTGAGGAAGGAAGCTTCCTCTAGGGCTTTACACCCACCTTCCCCTGTGCCTCCTCCTCTGGAACCGGTGAGTTGTCAGGATTCTCGCCCGTCATTGTTCTGGGGTGCCAGATCCTTGGTTTGTGGGGTTCTGAGTCGCCATGTTCATCTGAGGGTTCTGTTGAGCCCTCAACATGTGGCACAGATCCTGGATTAGGTTCTGCACCTGGTTCTCCAGTTGGGACACCCGTTCCGGCTGGTACGGGGGTCTCTGGTTAACCCTAGGTGGATCACAGGAAGGGTAACTATCCCTTCTCCCGTAGTACCCTGGACCTGATGAATTTTCGTAACCCTCCAACCTTGGCCTCCCCTCTCCCGGATTGGTTTGTCTGGGTTCCTGAAAGCGCAGAATGAAAGGAGGGTTGTCTTGCAGGTTGGGGTTTGTGGGTATCAGGAAAAGAAGCTCATCCCAGCATTTGGGGAATTCCTGCCCTCCTAAGGGAAGTTAGGAGGGAAGTTTCCTGGGGCAGCACTTACCTGGTTGGATCCCCCTTGGGCTGGGGGAGTGCATACATACCCCAGGATTGGTTGGTTGGCCTTGTATCGGGGGCTGATATAATCAGGGGAGTTAGGGGTCCCATTAGTGGGATTACCTCCCTGACTGCCACCTGTTTGTGACTGGCCAGAAGGCCTTCTGGGTCTTTGATTCTGCTGACTTTGTGCAGGTGTATTTTTAGGCTCCCCCATTTCTAGTTCTAAAATTGGGGCAACCTTCACCTCTGCCACCTTAGCAGCAGCAGGGGTGTTGGCTGGTATGGGGGTTTTGTTCAGATTTTTATTTTCTGCAGGTTGTTGGATCTCATAAATGCGGGTCACCTGCTCTATGACCCAGTCCAGAGTTCTTTTCACGTGGAAGTCCCTCACCAGCTGGGTCATAATATACTTGGGGAGTGCATGAAAGAAGGTGGTTACAAACTCCCTGCTATCCGTGCGCACCCTCCTAGTGGTTTATGCGGAGGCGCCTTTGAGCTCCTGCAAAAAACTCTTGTGGGGCCTGATCTTCCCAGCACTGCAGATTGAAGGCCGCTTTGCAAGCCTCCTGGGGGTTCCTGTGGGCGGAATAGTGTTTCAAGATGGCCCACCCTGTAGGTGGACCATCTTGAATGGTTCTGATCCTCCAGTCCAGCAAAGAAACTGGAGTACTCAGGGGAGAATGTCCATTTTACATGTTCTATACAGTTTTAGTTGTCTTTCATATGAAAAGTGTCCATCATCTGCCCATAGAGCTCCAGGTGTTCGCAAACAGAATATTTGCATTTTAATGGTAGGGGGTTATGACACTCCTAAGGGCCTCAATCTGCCTAATGGGCTCTTTGGTCATAACTCGCTTGAGTTTGTTGGTCTTCTTTGGCTTAGTCACCCGAGTCCACTCGGCCTCAGACTCAGAGCCGCTACTAGTTGAGGTCCCCTCTTGATCATCTAGGCTCTCCCAGATTCTGTGAGCTTGAGAGGGGCTCGCAGAATGGTGGGGCCTAGTTTCTCCACTCCTGTGGGGCACAGGAGAGTAGTCGTCTGACTCCTCCTTACTCCCAGGTTTGGCAGAGTATTCCTCCCGCTGCCCTAATTGGGTAAAGTTCTTCAGGATACTCTTTTTGGGCCTCATGTCATCTGGTTTTTCATTAAATTGGACCAACTGGTACCTTGGAACGTAATATTTCTGTGAACCTAATTCCCTGACCCTCCCCTCATAGGAGACTTCCTTGTCAGAGACATCAGCCTTATTGTTTGGGTATCTATACAGGGACGCCCGTCCATCAATTTCTGGGGGGCGCTGATCTGTTATTTCAATCATGCTTGGTCTATTGAATTCGGCCGGCTTTATGGTTTCTGGCTCATGTGAACCGGTACACATGAAGCTGGCAGTGTTCACAGTATTAAATGGGTTGGAGTCCCTTAGCATAGAGGTCTTTATACTATGAACCTGTCCCTCTCTACCTGTTTGGGGTGCCTCCAGTTAGGATTAAATCTAGCACCCTCTTTCTCCAACCTTGCTAGTTTCTCCTTTTAAGCCCCTGCCTCTAGATAAGAAGCAAAGATCTGAGCCTTTTATTCAGCTATCAAGGCTTTACTGGCCTCCATGAACCGCTCTTGTGCTGCCACTTGTTTGTTGAGCCCATCATTCTTTTCACATAGAGCCTCATTGTCTCTCTGCGCTTCCTGTATGGTCTGGGAATAATGAGACAATATCTGCTGCAGGAGACTCACCTCCTGAGTTTTAGCATCTTTGGCCTGGGTGTTCTCTTCCAGAGCACCTTCTACCCGTCTGGAGTGCTCCAGTAGGTTCCCATACTCTGTTTTTAGTTCATTGAGTTTCTGGAGGGATAACTCACTCCCCTGTAACTCTATTTTAAATGTTCTAATTTCCTGGCATAGGGCATTTTCTCCTAATTTAGGATGCCTCTCTGTTCAGCCAGGTCATCCCTTTGTCGCCTGACGATATTGAATTTCTGGCACTCTTCATCAAATTCTGTTTGAGAGTGGAGGTCTCTCAAGATTTACTTATTATTTTCCTCTAACAATTCATCTATCTGATTTTGTAGAGTAACTATGTGCTTGTCACGCCACATGGGAGACCGGGGTCCTCTGCGTCCGCTCTTCCCGTCACCTCCTGGCGAGTCTACCCACGCTTCCGCGCCTGGGGACTCGCCGGAGGGAGAGCATTTCGTGTCGGGGCCGGAGGGCCACGACGCATGCGCGGAAGACCTCTGTCTCGGTTCCGCGCATGCGCCGTGGACTGGGCTCGCGTCCTGGGAGCGGCTTGCCATCCAGGCCTCGTTTTGGGTACGCCGGCGCCCGGAGGTGAAGCAGCGTGCGTTTCAAGCCTCACGGGCGCCGGCGACCCATAAAGGGAGCCGCAGATCGAGGCAGGCCGCGTCTCAACGCGGTTTGCTCCGTACTGTGTGCTTACCTACCTTTGATGCCAGCTATTTACCCGAGTCCACCCTGGGCTGCCAGCACTTACCTGAGTCCACCTTGGGCTGCCAGCACTTACCTGAATCCACCTTGGGCTGCCTGCAATTACCTAAGTCCTTCCTGGGCTACCTGCACCCTACCTGAGTCCACCCTGGGCTGCCAGCATATTCTCACCTGGGGTTCCCCTGGGCCTGCCAGCTTACCCTTACCTAGGAATCCCCTGGGCCTGCCAGCATATTCTCACCTGGGGTTCCCCTGGGCCTGCCAGCTTACCCTTACCTGGGATCTCTCTAGGCCTGCCAGCATACCATATTGGGGTCCCCTTTGATTGCAGCCCTAGGGTTCTCTCTCGGTCCCTTTCAGTTTGGTCACCTATTCCAGCCTGGTTCCTCCCATTCCTGTCCGGCCTTGTACTCTACATCCGTACCAGTGGACTAAGAGTGTTCTTACCGCACTGGAATCAGTGGCCTTCGTTTCAGTTCACAAACTCTTGGATTTGATTTCATCGGACTCTTTCTACCTACGATCGTCTACAAGACTATAGCCTCTCCTGTCTGTGCCTGCACAGTCCCTTCGTCACGTTAATCAGGAGAGTGCTTTTCGTGACATTGGGAATTGGTCCATCCTCCACCCAGTACCAGATTTGGGTGGTGGAGAGGCTGGTCCCTCGTGCCACAAGTTCATCTTTTCAACTGATTCCAGACTGGCAACCTCGGCAAGATCATCTACCAAGAAACCAGGTACGCAGTCCTCCCGTGCTTCCCACCTTGACAGATTGAGACGCCTGCCTTCAAATTCGGAAATGGAGGATTCGCAAGACCTGCGGAACGAGTAACAAGCACTCAGGGCTGAGATGGCTGCCTTGCGTCAGGAGAATCAGACGTTACATCAAATGATAACCCAAGGAGCATTGAGTACCTCACAGGGGGAGAGTTCTTTGGCTCATACAACATCAATCAAATTTGATGGAGACCCTAGACGGGTGCAGAGTTTTGTAACCAGTTTTGTAACCATTGCCGAATCCATTTTCTTTTCAGATCGACTCATTTCAACAATGACAAAGCCAAGATCGGGTACATCTTGGGGAACCTAACCGGGAATGCTTTAGCCTGGGCAACTCCTTTTGTGGTTACAAACAGTCCTATGTTGAATGACTTTGCAGCCTTTGAAAAGGCGTTCCTGGAGGTGTTCCAAACGCCGAACCTGGCCTCTGCTGCACAAAATCAACTGATGGAGATCAAACAGGGAAGCGCCGACATCATAACCTATATCAGCCGCTTCCGATTATTAGCAACCGATTCTCAGTGGCCAGAAATCACGCAGAAGACCCTGTTTCGCCGAGGCTTGAGAGAGGAATACAAGGACGAGTTACTCCATATCCCCGAACCGGAAAGTCTCCAGCATATGATTGATCAGGTGCTCCGCATCGACCAGAGGTTAGCTGAACGAAAGGCTGAAAGACGTCGACTCGATAGAAACAACCCTAGAACGACCAGTCTACCCGCCGGATCGTTCGGACCTACTGAATCAGGACCAGAGCCAATGCAATTGGGAGCCGTGAGAGGTCCATTGTCTGAGGAAGAAAAGAAGCGGAGACGAACGTTACGCTTATGTCTTTACTGTGGAGCCGCCGGGCATTATCTGGGTACATGTCATTTACGTCCACAGAAGAAGAAGGCGGGAAACTGAATGACCTGTCGTGTATTGGAAGGGCAGCGACAGGTCCAATTCCCTCTTCAGATCTTTCCACATTTTGTTCTGTACTTCTTCCCATGCAACCTGCGGTATTACAGACTTTGAAGATTCAAATCAAGTTGCCTGACAAGAATCTAGAAGTGTTTGGGCTGTTGGACAGCGGAGCTTCCGGCAATTACATCGATGAGGCTTTCGCCTCCAGTCACAAGAGACCGCTCTTGCCTAGACTCACCGCCTTACCCGTAGAGGTCATTGACGGGACTCCTTTGTCCTCTGGGCCCGTCCGACGGTTTACAGCGGGTCTAATTCTCCAGATTGCCGGTCATTCCGAGGAACTCGCATTGGATGTGATTAAGTCTCCTACTTACAAGGTGGTCCTGGGGTTACCTTGGCTACAACACCATAACCCGGTAATTGATTGGAGAACACAGACCTTGACCTTTTCCTCCACAGTTTGCGCCCAGAAGTGCAACTTATCAGCTCCTACCCAGGTCTTCTCAACTTCCCTGGAAACACATGGCAGTGGGGTCAGCCTTTGTTCCACTTCTCTGATCCTGCAGGATTACACCGACTTTGAACAGGTATTCTCCGAACCAGGTGACATAGCCCTTCCGCCTCATCGTTCTTTCGACTGCTCCATCGAGTTGTTGCCGGACTGTGTCATTCCACATGGGAGACTGTATGCATTAACTCGGGACGAAAGACAAGTACTTCAGGACTACCTGTCAGAATGTCTGCAGAAAGGATACATCGTTCCGTCCAGGTCGCCCGCAGGATTTCCCATGTTTTTTGTGAAGAAGAAAGAAGGCACCTTGAGGCCTTGTGTAGATTACCGGCAACTAAATGACATAACTGCAAAGGACCGATATCCATTACCTTTGATTCGTTGTATTCTAGAAACCTTACACACTGCTCGGATTTTCACCAAACTAGATTTACGCGGGGCCTACCACCTGGTCCGCATCAAGAGTGGAGATGAATGGAAGACGGCTTTCAAGACACCTTTTGGCCATTATGAATATAGGGTCATGCCATTTGGCCTATGCAATGCTCCCGCTATCTTCCAACAGTTTATGGATAACCTCTTTGGTGATCTGATTGGTTTAACAGTCTGGGTGTATTTGGATGATATCCTGGTTTTTTCCAAATCCTTGGGCGAGCATGTGGAACATGTTCGGGAGGTCCTATGCCGTTTGTCCTGCAATCATCTGTTCGCTAAGGCGGAGAAGTGCTGCTTTCATCAGCCTAGTATCGAGTTTTTGGGATTTGTGATTAATCAAGATGGGATAGAGATGGATCCCAAGAAAGTGCAAGCCATACAAGAGTGGAAACAACCCCACGACGTGAAATCTCTTCAACGCTTTTTGGGATTTGCCAATTTTTATAGGCGCTTTATTCCACAGTTTTCTCAGATTTCAGCGCTCCTCACCAGGCTGACCAGCAGTAAAACAGTTTTCAAGTGGGATTCTTTTGCCTCTCAAGCTTTTGACACCTTGAAGTCAGCTTTTATGGCCGCCCCGATTCTGCGCCATTCACAGGATGATCTACCCTACATTGTGGAGGCGGACGCTTCCAATTTTGCGGTCGGAGCAGTTCTCCTGCAGAAAGATCTTGCGACGTCAGTTCAACATCCAGTAGCCTATTTCTTTTGCAAATTGATTCCCAGCGAGAGGAATTATGCGGTTATTGAAAAGGAACTGTTGGCTATTTAGACCGCTTTTGAGGAATGGAGACATCACCTACTTGGAGCTCGCTTTTCCGTGGAGGTTCGGACTGATCATCGCAACCTGCAGTACCTACGCTCTTTACAATGTCGAACGCCCCGTCAAGCCAGGTGGGCCTTCTTCTTCTCACCGTTTGTGTTTCATGTCACTTACGTTCCAGGAACCTCCAACCTGAAAGCAGATGCTCTCTCCCGATCTCTGGAGAAGGAGGAAGAGACGTCTTGTCCTAATCAGCCATTAATCTCCCCTCAGCATTTCTTACTGACTTTGTCTCCTCACCTTGAGTCCATCGCTGATGCCACCCGGACGGATTCCGAAAGGTCGGCCCTTCTTAGGCGTCGATCAGTGTATGAACCTGATGGACTTCTGTTTTTTCGGAAAAGGTTGTGCATCCCAAAGGGAACAATCCGAGAAAGTATATTACACGGATTTCACGATTCGCCTATCGGAGGTCATAGAAGAATGAGAGCTACACAAGAATTGATATCCCAACAGTTTTGGTGGCCTGGATGGGCTACCGAAGTTCAGAAGTGCGTCGAAAGCTGTCCAGTTTGTGCCCAGTGCAAGATTCCGAGAAAATGGCCGTTGGGGTTACTGGTACCTACTGAAGTGCCACCTTACCCATGGCACACCATCGCCACGGACTTCATTGTGGATCTGCCTCGCTCCGAAGGGTTTACCTGCATCATGGTTGTTGTGGATGCTTTCACCAAACTAGCTCATTTCATCCCATTTAACAAAATACCTACGGCGACCCAAATGGCTTCAGCATTTCTACATGAAATCTATCGGTTGCATGGCCTTCCGGAGAAGATCATTTCAGATCGTGGTTCCCAGTTCATCTCTTCTTTTTGGAGCAAGGTGTGTGGCCATCTGGGAATTCATAGAGCTTTAAGCTCTGGTTATCACCCACAGACCAATGGGCTTACCGAAAGGACTAATCAGACTCTGGAGGAGTACCTCCACTGTTTTGCTAACGCTACTCAGTCCAACTGGAAGGCTGGTTTAGATTTTGCTGAAGTATCCTACAACAATACTGTTCATGCTTCCATTGGGGTCAGTCCGTTCTTCTGCTCAACTGGCCAACATCCCAAACTGGTGCCTTTCCATCCCGTACCTGCCAGTACTGTTCCTTCCGCTAATGCCCTGGTCTCTAACATTAAACAGCAACAGGAATTGGCACGCAAGATCCTGAGAGAAACCAAGGATCGGATGAGGGCACAGGCGGACAGGAAGAGGAGTGTGGAACCAGATTTACAAGTCGGGGACAAGGTGTGGTTGTCCTCTAAAAACCTGCCACTTCACAATTTGCCTGTTAAACTGGCTCCCCGTTATTTTGGTCCATTCATCATTACCAAGCGGCTGTCCTCTGTAGCGTTCCGCCTCCGGTTGCCCCCTTCTTGGCATGTACACCCAGTTTTCCATGTCTCTTTGTTGAAACCCTATGTTGACGATACCTACGGTCGCTCCTGCCCTCGCCCTGCCTCAGTCGTTGTACATGGCGTCCCGGAATTTGAGGTTCGGGAGATTTGTGATGCCCGTTATCGCAGGGGGGTGCTCCACTATTTAGTGGATTGGAAAGGGTACCCGGTCTGTGATCGTACTTGGGAACCACACCGGCATGTGCATGCTCCCCGCTTGGTGCGTGAGTTCTATAAGCAGTTTCCTTGGAAACCCGGGGCCCCGGGCCTTCCTGGGAGGGGGCATAGTGTCACGCCACATGGGAGACCGGGGTCCTCTGCGTCCGCTCTTCCCGTCACCTCCTGGCGAGTCTACCCGCGCTTCCGCGCCTGGGGACTCGCCGGAGGGAGAGCATTTCGTGTCGGGGCCGGAGGGCCACGACGCATGCGCGGAAGACCTCTGTCTCGGTTCCGCGCATGCGCCGTGGACTGGGCTCGCGTCCTGGGAGCGGCTCGCCGTCCAGGCCTCCTTTTGGGTACGCCGGCGCCCAGAGGCGAAGCAGCGTGCGTTTCAAGCCTCACGGGCGCCGGCGACCCATAAAGGGAGCCGCAGATCGAGACAGGCCGCGTCTCAACGCGGTTTGCTCCGTACTGTGTGCTTACCTACCTTTGATGCCAGCTATTTACCCGAGTCCACCCTGGGCTGCCAGCACTTACCTGAGTCCACCTTGGGCTGCCAGCACTTACCTGAATCCACCTTGGGCTGCCTGCAATTACCTGAGTCCTTCCTGGGCTACCTGCACCCTACCTGAGTCCACCCTGGGCTGCCAGCATATTCTCACCTGGGGTTCCCCTGGGCCTGCCAGCTTACCCTTACCTAGGAATCCCCTGGGCCTGCCAGCATATTCTCACCTGGGGTTCCCCTGGGCCTGCCAGCTTACCCTTACCTAGGAATCCCCTGGGCCTGCCAGCATATTCTCACCTGGGGTTCCCGTGGGCCTGCCAACTTACCCTTACCTGGGATCTCTTCTAGGCCTGCCAGCAAACTCTTACCTGGGATTTTCCTGGGCCTGCCTGCATACCATATCGGGATCCCCTTTGATTGCAGCCCTAGGGTTCTCTTTCGGTCCCTTTCAGTTTGGTCACCTATTCCAGCCTGGTTCCTCCCATTCCTGTCCGGCCTTGTCCTCTACATCCGTACCAGTGGACTAAGAGTGTTCTTACCGCACTGGAATCAGTGGCCTTCGTTTCAGTTCACGAACTCTTGGATTTGATTTCATCGGACTCTTTCTGCCTACGATCGTCTACAAGACTATAGCCTCTCCTGTCTGTGCCTGCACAGTCTCTTCGTCACGTTAATCAGGAGAGTGCTTTTCGTGACATTGGGAATTGGTCCATCCTCCACCCAGTATCAGATTTGGGTGGTGGAGAGGCTGGTCCCTCGTGCCACAAGTTCATCTTTTCAACTGATTCCAGACTGGCGACCTCGGCAAGATCATCTACCAAGAAACCAGGTACGCAGTCCTCCCGTGCTTCCCACCTTGACAGTCCTCTGCGCGGGCCCTGTTATAGGTTAATTGTTGAGATAGCTTCCGTCAACCTTTTCCTGACACTCTATTTTTGCTGCTTCTAGTTGGGCCTCTTGATCTCCATTATTTTGCTGTTGGCAAGCCAAATCCTCTTTTAATTTTATGATGTAGTTTGCAGATTCTACCTCCAACTCTTGGCTCTTTTGTAATGTTTGTTCCGCTACACTTAAATCAATCTGGATTTTATTTAACAGTTCAGATTGATTCTGCGCTAGAGTTTCAATTTCCTCCTGCTTTTCCTTCATCACTCCCGTGTGGAGATACAGGTAGGCTGTGATTCTGGCAATTTTGATTTGCTCCTCTTTAATTTTTCGGGTCATATATAGCTCGCTTAGAGCTTGCTGTAATAGGACACCGTCCTGCCATGTATCCAGGTTCCTGGCGGTGACCTGTTGTGTTATTTCTTGTAGCCAAACTTTTTCATCCTGTTCTGGCCACTCAACTTTGACAAATAACTTGTGCAGAAGGTGCTCCCTAGCCATATTCATTTCTACCACGGTCATTTTGGACATGTTCTTTCTTTATTAATTTATGTATTTATGTACGGGTAACCTGTATTCTACTGCTTTTTTGTCTATTTTGGGGTTGATTTAGCTTTAATTTTAGACACAGGCCTGGTACTCAGAGTATTTGTTTTGGGAGGCGCTTGTACAGTGTAATCCAGTATTCCAACCCCACAACGTATTACTACCTTGCAGGTTAGTCTGCTGTGTTAGACTGTCACGGGTGGCAACCAAAAGCCTAATCACGGCTTACGAGCCCCTAGGTTTGTTAAGGATTTCAATCGGGGCAACACGCACACATTGGTCTCGGCCTAGTATATAGCACCTAACTGAGGTGCTTTTCTCCTTATTTATGTGGATTCAATTATGGGATGATACACCACTCATATCACACACCCTTTTCAAATACCCTGGGTCACAATGGACCATGAACCAGGCCGGTTGGTCAAATGCAATAATTATTTATTTAAAATTCTAAAGAAATCACCAATGGTGTGATAGTTACAATGAGAATGTGAGCAATGCACTGGGTTTGGCTCGGTAGTGGAGCATATACACAGCACAGCAGAATAGGAGCACTTTTTGATTTAGGACAGATAGCACCCAAGTTAGAATTTCCCCCTCCAATGTTCCATCAACCCACCAAAAATCAATTCTGAGTGGATACAAAGAGGCAGCATGTACTCAGGAATAAGAAACTGAAAACAGAATGTAAATCTGACCTTCCCTCCCCAAATAAGAGAGGAAACGGATTTTAAACCCCTTGCAATGTAGTGAAATGACACTCGGAAATGGATAAATCAATAATGAATGTGTGTTGAAAACCTTGAAGCAATATGATTCCTTACTAAAGCAACAATGCAAAGGTACTAACAATCACAAAGAATGTATTACCAAAAGCATACAGTTCAGAAATGAGTGGAAAGTTTAAAACAGATTGTAGTCAAATAACACGTTTAAAATTTACACTTTTGCAATGCCCGCCTAAAATTACCCAAGCAGTTTTTAATAAAAACGGGTGAAATACACTGATTTGGAGTCTCAAGCTGGTAAATTGAAAGAGTTAAGCAATATAGAAGGAGGCGCGCTTTGAGTAAAATGAAGGGTGACATTGGAAAGGAAATCAGTTTGTGAAAAGAACAGTTTTACTTTAACTAGAATTAAGGACTAAGAAAAGAGGATCACCACCCGTGAATTCTCTAAGTTACGCTGCAGATGTAACCCTTCACACAGTGTACCCCTTTTCTTTAAGGAAAATTACTTTATTTAATCACAATTTCGCTAATGACATATGGGCTGTGCAAAACAGAAGTGAAGAGAAAAGTAGATTTGATGCTTGGCGATTAATGACAAAATGCACAGAGAATTCTGACCGTTGAACAAGTTATCAGGATAAGGATAGGAGGATTTATAGAATGGGATAAGGACAAAGCAAGACAAGGTATACTAGGGATTTTTATGGGGTGATGAAATCCTCACAATCCACTTTTTAGTTTTGGGCTTTTTGGAAAGTCAACCGGGTCTGGTCACTACATGGCAGGGCATCTGCCGAACACCTGTGCGGTTCTGGTCACCGGCTGGCAAGGACTGGACGGGCAATTCTGGTCACTGGATACTACAGGTCATCAGGATAGCAGGATGGCAGCAGCATGCAATTAGTGGCAGCAAGCCAGGCTGGATTAGAATGCAAAGGTACCACAGCCTTCCCCTTGTTAATGGGAGATTTAGTGTTTTTTTTTAGATTTGAGGCCCTGCTGGGAATGGGATCAGCACTGCTTGGGGTTTGCAGTGAGCCCTTGAGTAGGATCAGCAATGCTTGGCCTTGTAGTTGGAGTCTGGATCTGGAAGATAACAGGAACAGGAACGCAGCGCAGGAAATCAAGAAGAGTGTCTGTCTAGAGTCTTGTCAGGGACCCTTATTTATAGTGCATAATGACATCATCAAAGTATAGGCTGGGCAGGTTAACTAAGCACGCCTCTAAACTACTTGTATTGGACAGGGTGCCAGTCTCTGCCTTGCTATCAACTGCTTGGATTTCCAAGGGAATGATGTCAGATTTATGAGGTGAGTTTTACAATGTCCAAAAACTCCCACAATTACTTTACTTAAATCCGATTTTGCCAAAAACATACATTCATACAATTGCAATCTCTTAGAAAATTATATACACCGGTTACATATTTTGTGCAGCACACATCAGTCCAATCATCCAGTCTGTGGGACCTTGCTTCGCCTTTCTGATACATTTTGATAATTTTGAGGATGAAAAAGTCGGCCTAAAATTCTATAACACAGATGCAAATTATCCCTTGGGATGTATGTACAAAATGTTATGTTTGCAACATTGATGCTTTTCGATTTATCCTCAATACTTTGCCCTTTCTATCCCCAAGGTGTCAGTGAGTTCTACCATGTCTCAAAAGAAAGCACACAAAAAATCACTTTTGAACTGCAACATTTTTTCAATTTTTCAAAGTCTTGCTGCAGAGATAGAAGTCTTTAAAGTTTATTCCTGAAATAGTCTTTGTGAACCAAATGGAAGTCCCTTTGTCCCTGAGTCAATTTTTTTCATTCTTTCAACTGCTGCCAACTATCATTTACTTCAGAGCACGGTGGGGGTTTCTCCCTTAATTGAAGTTATATTGCCCCTTCACACTTCAGACTTCCTTCCCTGGGAGCTTCATTGTCAGGGTCCCAGCAGAGACGAAAGTCTGTTCAACCCTGTAATTATCAGGGGGTTGTCAGTATCTGTTGAGAGAGAGCCCTCCTTTTGGTGCCACCCGTCCAAGCAGAAAACCTGTTTTTCAACTTGCAACTCCAGCACCATAGTATTAACCTTTAATTTCTGATCTTAGATCCAGAATTAAAGCAACCGGTTGCATAAAATAACCCATGTTCTATAGTCTCACCATCAACAAACCCCTTCATATTGCAAAAAACTGGCAGGCTTTCATTCACCAGTGTACTGTTCCAACGCACAGGCATTTGTTTTTCTTAAATTTGCAAAGGCCCATTTTGTTTACACGTGGTGCAGCTGGCCTTCCTTCTTAAATTCGACTTTTCATCTCCAGCAGCTTCACACACTGTCTTGCAGCTATAGTTATTCTCTGGAATGCTGGAGTTGGTCTGCAGCACAAATACATTGAAAAAGACATAGCTCAGCTTGTTAGAGTCTCTCTCTGAACAGCTGTGTTTTGGATACTTTTGCAAAGAAAATTACTGCGTTTCCCGTGTAAGTCAAAGTAAAGTTCCTGGTTGATTTATTTTTTAGAGTTGGTTTGGCAGGGCTTGTCAATTCAGAATAATGCCTGGTTTTGCTGAGGCACAGTGAGACACATAGGGCTTGATAGGGCTTATTAATCACAGTGGCTTTAAGGAACAGAGAGAATTAGCATCAAAGCTGCATTTTTAAAAGGTGAAAAAGGGTTTCTTTTCAATGGGGATTTTGGCTTTTGCAGCAAAGCAACACTGCTTTTACCACTTTCTTCCTTTTGTTTATGTCGGAACACACTGGCACTCTCCTTCAATGTGCCCCCTTTGTTCCATCCTGCCCGATGTGTGCTTGGCAGGATGGTGCAACCATTTTTGTTGTTGTTGCAAAAATCAGTTTTGGGCCATGGCGCTCACAGGAGATTTCTGCCAACTGCAGCTTGGTGATGTGGGGAAATGCTGTTGAGTGGGTCAATATTTCCCACACAGTTAAGCATCACCAGAGGGCAATATGAGTCGCAATCCTCTGCGGGTTTATTCGGCTTGAGTATCGGCACTATGAGTGTCTCCTTCATGCTATTTGGCAAGACCCCCACCTCGTATGCCTCCTTAAACATCTCCATCAGCAGCGGGGTCAGGGGCAGTTCGTAAGCATTATAGAACACTGAGGGGAGTCCATCACTTCCCGGGGCTTTGCAAGTGGCCAAGGACTTGATGGCATCTGTTATATCTTCCACTGTGATCTCCTCCTCCAGCGCCTCTCTTTTTTCACTTCCTAATTTAGGGAGTCCTATCTCCTCTAATGTACCTTGTATGTCAGTTAGTTGTATCAGAGTCTTGTGGGCGTACAACTTGGAGCACAAAAGTGGCAAATACTTCATTGATCATTTGTTGTGACCTATGTACTACCCCCATCTCATCTTGATCTCTATGGTAGTGCATGTTGGGTGCTCCCTCTTGCATAGCCATGATAGCAATCTGACTCGTTTATCCCCCTCTCTGTGTGCCCTAGAGGTACGTGTAATGTGGTCAAACTTGGACAATCTCCCCCACGCCTCCTGACAGCCATTTCTAGCTTCCGCCAATTCCACCTCATCCTCCCTAGTCCCTAGTGTATTAGTTTCCATCCATTTTATTTCCTCCACTCTTCTTTCTAGTTCAACTTTCAACATTTTCCCGACTCCCCCTGCACCAGCAATGATTTTACCTCGCATTAACACCTTAAGTGTTTCCCATATTGTGCTTCATCGATCCACACTGCCTTTAATAATGTCTATGAACTCTACCAGCTTACCCCTAAGGTCTTCTTTGAATACCTTGTCTTTCAATGTTTCAGTGGGCATGCGCCACATTGTGATTGGAGGTCTAGAACCCATCAACGACCAGAGCATTAGTAGTGGCGAGTGGTCTGAGATGACCTGCCCAGATACTGGGCGGATTCAACTTGTGACACATGGGCTTTATCTACAAATATGTAATCTATCCTTGTATATAGGCCGTGAGGATAGGAGAAATAAGAATACCCCCTGTCTGTGGGATGCAGCTCCCTCCAGACATCGACCAGATCCAGCTGGGCAAGCATTGCAGCGACTGCCAGGGGGGCTGCTGCCGCCCGATTTTGTGGGGGTTCAGATCTATCTAGGTCCAAGTCTTTTGTGCAGTTAAAGTCCCCACCCCAAATAAAAAAGCACCCCCGGTGTTGGGTGATCTTTGCTTGAAGTGTATTGAGATGCATGGTTATGCCGTGATTAGGAAAGTAGGAGTTCACTTTGCATATTTCCGTTTGCTAAATAGAGCCCCAGATTATCAAGTACCTGCCTTCTTTGTCTACCTCGTATCCCAGCAATCGGAAGGACACTTCAGGGCTTATCCAGGTGAAAACTTCCCGTGCATTTTTAGAGTAGGTTGCGCCCTGTCCTTGCCCCCTCCTCCAACACTCTTTCAGTTTGGACATAGCCTCGGCTGTGAGAAGGGTTTCCTGGAGTAGGGCTAGGGCCATCTTTTTCCCCTGTAGATAGGGCTTAACCTGGTTTCTGCGCAAGTAGGTGCCCATCCCTCGAACATTCCACATCATTACTCTAAGTGGTGCAATCATGGCCATTCTTTTTTGGTACCCTGGGCAGCCAACCGACCCCCCATGCATACCTTCTATAACTCAGCACATGTCCTTTCCCCTTGCCCCAGCCGCTCTCCTTGTACCTGAACCTTCTCCCGCCTCCCACTTCCAATTTGAAGACAGTATAACCATTAATACGAATAACAAAAACCAAACAACCATGCCCAGCAACTGCAATTTCCTCACAGTGCTTGGGTGCCCACGCACTGTTTTGCCCCACCCAGGGCTTCAAGTGCGAGTGTTCCTGTGCAGGCAACAGGCCCGCACACATCGTTCCGTGGGGTTAGGTCTGGGTGCACAGGTCGAGAGGCCAAGCACGCCCTCAGCCGATCAAACACCATTGTAACGTTGCAAAAAGTATTGGTCAGCGTTTGTTGGGTCGTTTTGATTTTGGTTTGGAGGGTGTTCAATTTGTCGAGCAAGGCTGCTTGGATTCCATCAAACCAGGTCTTGTCTTTGGTGATGTTCTGGGGGGGAGGGGGTGGTAGAAGTGTCTAGGTCCCTGAAGATAGAGAAGATCTCTTTGGTGTCTGATTTGGCATCCGAGATCCTAGATTCGAATGAGGTGGCTTTGGCTTGGATGATGGCTTTTTTGTATTCTTTAGAACAGTTTTGGAATTCTAGCTTGGCCGAGTCTGAGTGGTTGGCTTGCCATAGGGATAGGACAGCACGTTTTTTGATCAGAGTTCTAGAAGGTCAGTGGTGAACCAGGCATTGGTGTGACTGGTGGGTTTGACTTTCCGAAATTTGAGCGGGGCAATAGCGTCCACTGCTAGTTTGATAGCAGTGTTGTAGAATTGTGCAAGAGTCTTGAGGTTGGTAGAAAAAGAGGGCCTGACGGCAGGCACTAGTAGGTGGGGTAGTATACTTTCGGCAGTGAGCTGTTGATAGCTTCTGGAGATTGCTAGAGGAAAAGATGGCGTAGGATGGTGTCTATTCCTTAAGGTAGAGATGTCGAACTGGATGATGTGGTGGTCAGAACAGGGGATGGGAGAGTTTCCAATAATAGTGAGTGGGCAATTGTATTGGGCTACGCAATCTAAGGTGCGACCTTGAGTGTGAGTAGGGTCAGTAATTGAGTTGCTGAACTCTAGAGTCTCGAGCGCAGTGTTTAGTGACTTGGCTACGGGATCTCTGGGATCATTGAGGCCATGGTTGAGGTCTCCCAGTAGGATGATTTTGGTTGATTTTTTAGGTTGTCTGAGCGCAGGTGAGTAAGGGCTGTCTGAAAGTCACCCAAAGGCCCTGGGGGGCGGTAGAGAAGGTGCAGGGAGATGGCACAGTGGTGGGAGAGGTTGAGTTTGATGAGGAGGTAGTCACTGTTGTTATTCATGGCTTTTTCGGTCTTCCTGATGGATAGTGTGTCTTTAGCTATGAGAGCTACGCCCCCTCCTTTGGCGGGGCAGTTCTGTCTTACGATGGAGTACCCTGTTGGCAGAGCAAGGGATAGGGCTGGGCCGGAGGCTTCATGCAGCCATGTTTCTGTTATCATAAGAAGCCCTAGTTTGTGGGTGGTGATGAAGTTGTGAATGTCCAGGGTATGTGCGTTGATGGAGCGAGCATTAATAAGGGCACAACTCAGGGAAGCATTCTGAGCTGGGCTGGTCTGGCTTGTACTGGTCGCTGTGGGTTGTGACTTGACAGGCATGGTTTTTGGCCTGTTCTTCTCTTTGGGTAAGGCATGGGCCTTGGTGAGTGGGGTGGGGTCCTGAGTAGCATTTCTGGTTTGGTGTGTGGTAGCATGGAGTGGGGCACAGGGCATGGCAGTAACATGGAGTGGTGCATCAGTGGCATCACAAACAATGGAATTTGGTAGGGTGATAGCAGGGTGAGGCACAACATTAGCATCAGTGGCATCACAAACAATGACATTTGGTAGGGTAACAGCAAGGTGAGGCACAACACTAACATGAGTAACAGTTGCAGTAGATATAGTAGTATCAGGGTGAGATACAACAGAACATCAGTACCAGTGGTGTGAGGCATGGTGATATCAGGGTGAGGCACAACACTAACATCAGTACCAGTGGCATTAGGCATGGTAATATCAGGCAGAGGTACACAAGACTTGCATCAGTAACAGTGGCGTTAGGCATGATAATATCAGGGTGGGGCACAACACTACCAGCAGTACCAGTGGCGTTAGGCATGGAGATATCACTGTGAGGCACAACATTAACATCAGTGCCAGTGGCGTTAGGCATGAAAGTATCAGGGTCAGGCACAGCACTCGCATTAACAGTGGCATTAGGCATGGAAATATCTGGGTGACGAACAACACTAACATCGGTGCCAGTGGCGTTAGGCATGGAAATATCTCGGTGAGGTACAACACTAGCATTAACAGTGGCGTTAGGCATGGAGATATCACTGTGAGGTTCAAAATTAACCTCAGTGCCAGTGGCGTTAGGCATGGAGATAGCGCTGTGAGGCACAACACTAACATCAGTGCCAGTGGCGTTAGGCATGGAAATATCTGGTTGAGGTACAACACTAGCATTAACAGTGGCATTAGGCATGGCGCTATCACTGTGAGGCACAACACTAACATCAGTGCCAGTGGCGTTAGACATGGAGATATCACTGTGAGGCACAGCACTAACATCAGGGCCAGTGGCATTAGGCATGGAAATATCTGGGTGAGGTACAACACTTGCATCAGTAACAGTGGCCTTTGCCATGAAAATAGCAAGGTGTGGCAAATGACGCAAATCTTTGATCGTGGCATTTGGCTGGGAAGTTACAACGTGTGATACATTAGTCGCAAAGGTATTTCGGCTGGCAGTAGCACAATGTGGAGCATCGGCCGCATTGCTAAGATAATCATTGGGTGGGGCAGTGTCTTTTGGTAGTCTTTTCAATGGTTTTGGAGAAGATAGGCCTCGTTGTTGAAGATGTCTCCCAGTGACATAGTTTGTGTATAGTTTGTGTGGGAGTACGCGTTCTTGCGGTGTCGAAGGGGTTTGCAGTGGTGGCAGTGAGTCTTCTGATCAGAGGGTTCGGGTTCTGATCTAGTCCTTGGCAGAAGTTCTGACTCAGCTTTGCTAGATGTTCGTCCAACATCTCGATGTCCAGGTCTCTGTGAAGGTCTGCTATCCTTGTGAAGATTGGAACTCCAGACGATATCCGCAGGGCCTTGTTCTGGACTATCTGAAGACTCTTCCAGTGTCGCTCATGGCAGGTCACCCATGCTGGGGAAGCATATGTCAGGGTTGGTCTGATAATGTCATGGGTACCAGGCAGGTAGTTGGGGCAAGCTGGGTGGAGGCTTGGCAGGCCTGGCATAGGCACACAAAAGACCCTACAAACACTAGGAAGTAATTAAAAGGAGGTATCTGCTATGGAACTTCCTGGTTACCACTTCCTGTTGCCAAACAGGAAGTGCATGACAATTCATGAGCTCTCTAGTGTTTGGGTGTGGCTTGCTATATAAGCCACACCCAAGATTCTTCCAGTGCTTCGTGTTGCTTACTGTGAGCTGAATCAGCAATACACTCACCGTGCTCCGGATCATCCTGCTTCTGCTTACCTGCTCCGGATCATCCTGCTTCTGCTTACCTGCTCCTTATCATCCTGCTTCTGCTTACCTGCTCCGGATCTTCCCCTGTGCTTTCTTCACACGGCAGCTTTCACCGGTCAAGAGGGGAATCCTACACCGGCACCTGTAAGCACAAAAAAGAACTGCATTAGCGTGCGCACTTCAGTAACGCTGCACATACTCACCGAATCTTCCCGCTATGCTGGAATCCAGGTCCGTAGAGTGAGCCCAAAGACCTGCAAAAGAAGGAAGAAACTTTACTCGTTGTGCTCGCTTCAATAACGCAGAGACATTATTCACTGCGCTCTCTCCAATAACGTGGTGCATACTTACCAAAGCCTCTCTGCATACTTACCAGACCACCGAGTCTCCAGTAACGCTAAACCCAGACTCAAGGCGCTAGCACTCCATAATCCACTCCTGCAAGGAAAAAAGAGAGACATTACCCGGTGTGCTCAATCGTATGACGCTGCGCATACCTACCAGTGACTGACTTCTACACGCAGCGCTACTCACTCAAAAATATCTTGGCAAAACAAGGACAATTCGGACAATTCCGGACACTGAACATCCACCGCGCAACGTTCACTTTGTGGAAAGGACTTTCTAGCTATCGAAGAAACTGGCACATTGAACACTCTGCCTCGCTGTGAAGGCATATAACAGCGTGTGGCATCAGAACTCAGCCAACAGACATTGGCATCATCCCTACGAGTGAATAGCACCCCTGCGAATGCAGGATGGAGTGCACACCCTACTAAACATCAAGATAAGCGCTTAGGGGACATCACAGCACACAGTTAAGAGTAGGGAAGGGCCCAGGGGAGTCAGGTGAATTTAGGTCTGAGTGTACATCTTGTATTTAACAGGTATCCCTCCGGGTGAAACAGGCGAAGTGAGAACTCAGGGTCAAGCGAGGCTCATCCATCGCTCCTGCAGAAACACAGGTGAGTGTGACAGAACACAAAGCCCTCCTCAATACCTCTGCCCGAGTGATGGAAACCTCTGAGGTAGACCAGCTTTCCCTATTGTTAGGTGAACTACGGGCCGAGGTGCATGCAGCCCGCTCTGAGACAAATGCCTTAAATTGAGAACTGGTAGTCAACAGGGACAAAACAGACGACTTGGCAAGACAGCCCTTACAGACCCAAGCTGGTGTAGCACCCCTACCAGGTGGAGTTCCTCAGGGGCAGCCTACCGTGGCACCTGTAGCCACACCCGTTCAGGTGTTGTTTCCAGGCAACATCCCTTTAGCACCCCCGGAGCGCTTCTCTGGGGATCCCAAGAAATTTGGAGCATTCATGAATCAATGCCGCCTACACTTCATATGCAAACCAGACACCTTTCTGAATGACCAAGCTAAAGTAGCTTTCGTCCTCTCCTATTTAGGAGGGCACGCAGCAGACTGCTCAGTCCTGTTAGTGCTTAGGGGCAACCCTATACTGAGACATTACCCACATTTTCAGCATGAACTGGAAAAACTATTTGCCCATCGGACTCGAGGTCAGGCCCTGGATGATGAGCTACTCTTTCTGCGACAGGGTGGCCAGGATATTATTTCATATGTCGCCACATTCAATCGCCTAATAGCTGAATCAGGTTGGCCAGAGGTGAAACAAATAACATTATTTCATCGAGGACTGAGAGGAGAATTAAAAGATGTCTTGGCGCAAGTAGTTAACCCTTCCGAAGATTGTAGTGAATACATCGAATACAGGATCGCAAGGCTGACCGAACCAGATCAGAACATAGACCAGTGTATGTCCGACCAAAGGAAGCGTCCCATTGACAGGCTTCAGAAACACACTCGGAGCCCATGCAATTGGGTGTTCTCAGGGGACCGCTCACCAAAGCACAGAGAGAACAGAGGCATCAGGAAAAACTTTGCTTATATTGTGGCCGATCTGGTCACTTCCTCCGGAACTGCACGGCTAAACCTCCATGGAAGACAATGGGGGTACTAGATAACACAGGGGAAGACATTGAAGTGGAAAACTCCAACGCCCGGGAGATGTAGAGCTCGGTCTGTCGTGCCAGGAATGGAGCACTCAGATCTCACATTTCAGTATTCCTGTGGTTTTGGTAGATCCTTCACAGCCCACCCGAATGCATGCCCTCAAGGCTTTCATAGACAGTGGGGCTATTGGGAAGTACCTGGACATAAACACTGCAAAGACCTTGGGATTAGCATTCCACCGTAAGGACACCGTTTAAAGCGTGACAGCTGTGGATGGCACACAACTCCTTTTGGGACCAGTAACACAGTGTACTTCCACCCTCACCTTAATCTGCCAAGATGGCCATAGGGAAAGTATTAGATTTGACCTTATTGCCGCACCCCAATTCCAGCTGATTCTTCGGATACCGTGGCTAGAGACGCACAACCCAAAGATAGATTGGCGAGCTTGAACCTTACTCTTTTCCATGGAATGCACCTCTTGCTACGACAACAAAGGGATCCAAGGAAGCCCATTGTTAGCTTCACAGGAAAAGATTGCAGGTTTAGGCTTGGTGGGCACCTTACCAGTGGAATACCAGGAGTTCCAAGATGTGTTCGCGAAGGAGCAAGCTAATACGCTACCACCACATCGAGTTTACGACTGTCAGATCGATCTGCAACCAGTGGCACAAGTACCGTGCAGCCGCATTTATGCATTAACCGAGGAAGAAAACGCTCATCTACAGACCTACTTGGACCAATACCTGGCCAAGGGCTTCATTAGACCATCTAAGTCACCAGCCACCTCCCCACTCTTCTTCGTACCGAAGAAAGAGGGGGATTTAAGAACATGTATTGATTACCGGGCCCTAAATCAAGTCACCATAAAAAATAAGTACCAGTTACCACTGATACCAATACTCATAGACCAGGTGAGACAAGTGAAGATTTTCACAAAGCTAGACTTACGCGGCGCATATCACCTGTTACACATGAAGAAAGGGGACGAGTGGAAGACTGCGTTCCATAACTGTCATGATCTCTGCTTCCAAAAGGCCAGGACTTACCCAACTCCCTTGGAAGCAGACCCATAACCCAGGTTCCGAGTGCCAGCCAGTCCCAATTGGGACCTTTTGGACCCTGTCCTGGCGCCAGTGGCGCCAGGCTCATAAATATGCCCAGACCCAGCGCTGCAAGCGCCGGGCTCATAATGCTTGGGTGGACTTACCTGCAGCAGACCATGCTGCTTACTTACCTGCCAGTTGAACCCCTGATCCTCTTCTGTTTGGGACTACTTTTCCTGTTGGGTGGGGCAGGAGCCACTCCCTAGGTTCAGAACACTGGAACTCTTCTGGAAAGCAGGAACTCTTTTCTTACCTAGGCGTGGCTGTGGAAGGAGACACCTAAGCACTACAGGAGGCTATTTAAACCACACCCAATGGATGAATCTTGCTTTGCGTTATTCTGCATCCTCTGCAGCAGAACGCTCATCGTGTCTTCTGCCTCTGATCCTGGGCCTAAAGGAAAAAGGCTTACCATCCTGAATCCAGTCTTCAGCAACATCTATAAAGACAAGAAAGAACAGGTTAGCACTACGGTCTTCAGTGACAGCGCATCTCTTACCTGGTCCATCGGCTGTCATCAACGCCTCGCGCAGCCTTCCTGCATCTGAAAGACAAAGGCTTACCTACTCTTCACGCGCTCCGGAGGTCATCGCACTGCATTCCGGCATCTGAAAGACAAAAGCTTACCAACTCTTCGCACGCTCCGGAGGCCTTCGGCGCTGCATCCCGCATCTGTAAGACAAAAGAAGGTGCGTTTAAAGACATTGGGTAACGTTAAATACTCACGTGCCATTACTCCATCCACGCCGAACTCAGTGGGCATTCCGGCATCCTTCAGCAGCTCCGAACTGGTACCTGCAAAATAAAAGGACAGTTAGTGCGCATCGTGAAGCAAGCAACAAGCGCTTACTTACGCGCTTCCAGGTGCTTCTATTCCGCATACGGGTCCATCCTCAACTCACTTCAGCCAGTCAACCGCCATCGCCGGAACCCTGCAAAATAAGAGACAGCATTACAAAAGACTTTTAAAGACATTTGAAATATTCGGAACTCACCGTTCGTGAAGTAAACGACGGACAGCAGTCCTCTGAAGTCAAGAGGCCTGCGCTACCTATCCAGTGAAGAAACTGGTTACAGCACCCTGCCCCGAGGCAGATGGAGAGCTCGGCGTTCACTTACCTAAGGTGAGAGCGTTAACCTTTGGGGTTCTACAGGAGAGGAGAAAAGGAAAGAGATAGGGACACCCCAATAACCCTAGTTCATTAATCCCATATTTTCTATCTGCAGACATCTTACTCTTCGAGTCAGGCATACAGTGCACAGAGGTCCAGCCCAAAGAGCCAACCGGGTGGTGCACATCACTTTTGAAGATACGGTAGTCGCCCAGTCAAGACCGGCGCCTCTGCGAGATTCAGGTGAGCGTTACAGAACGCAAAGCCTACCGCAAAACTCTCGCCCAGGCGCTATGGAAACCTCGGATACCGACCACCTAGCCCGGTTACTTGGGGAACTAAGGGCAGAAGTGCATGCAGCTCGTCAGGAAACGAATGCTCTAAGAAGGGAACTAATTATTTCCAAGGAGCGAACAGACGATCTTGCTAGACAATTGCTACAGTCACAAGCCGGACAGACCCCGTTACCCGCATTAGGGGCAAATCTTCCTTCAATATCCCCTATGAATCCAGTGCAGATCAACCTACCTGGGAATGTACCTCTGGCTCCGCCCGAATGATTTTCTGGTGACCCAAAGAGGTTTGCAGTAATTATCAATCAGTGCCGGTTGCATTTTTTATGCCGGCCAGCAGCCTTTCCAACTGATCAAGCTAAAGTAGCTTTTGTGCTTTCGTACCTTAGTGGCAATGCGGCAGACTGGTCGATCCCTCTAGTTAATCAAGATGATCCGGTTCTCCATGATTTTCAAGCCTTTCAGCTTAGTATGGAAAAACTGTTCGCAAGACATTCACAGGGGCAGGCCTTGGACAATGAGCTTCTTTCGTTGCGACAGGGTAATCAAGACCTGTTGGCTTATATTGCATCTTTCAACAGACTAATAGTGGAAACTCAATGGCCTGAGGACAAAAGGATTACGCTGTTTTATAGAGGTCTACGTGGAGAGCTCAAAGACGTTTTAGCCCAAGTAGTGAATCCCCCACAAGACTGTTCGGATTATATAGACTTAGTCGTTCAAATAGATCACAGACTGCAGAACAGGAAGGCTGATCGTTCCAAGTTTGATGCTCGAGTATTTTCCAAACCACCAACTCCTTCCAAAGGAGTAGACTCCGGGGAACCCATGCAAATAGGGGGCCTGAAAGGACCACTAACACAAAAGGAGCGGGAAAGGAGAAAACAGTTGCAATTATGCCTCTATTGCGGAAACTCAGGGCACTTTCTTCGAGACTGTCCGGTGAAACCAGCCAAGAAGGCGGTAGGAGCTGCAGTTACCAAGGTCACAAACTCTGAGCAGGGAAACGACCTCGCCCGACAAGAATAGAGGTCCTCTTGCCGAGCGTTAAAACCAGTTCCGTGACCTCGCATTTCGTGATACCTATGGTCCTCATTAGCCCTGATCATCCAGATCGATTACATGCGATTGAAGCTTACGTCGACAGCGGTGCCATCGGCAATTATGTGGATCAGGAAATGGTTTTGAGGATGAATCTAACTCTTTGTCCCAAGGCTGTAAAGGACGTCATTACTACGGTGGATGGTACGGAGATAGCCTCCGGACCAGTAACGCATACCACTCAAGAAGTGACGCTAGTAAGTCAAGATGGACACCATGAGAAGATCGTGTTTGATGTGATCAAGGCCCCTCGGTTCCAGATTATTCTAGGGATACCTTGGTTAGAGAAACACAATCCTCGGATCGATTGGCGAGCAAGAACGGTTCAGTTCCCAGAATGTGTCTCTACTTGTCACCCTCCACCTGGTGTTGCTCTAGCAGCAATTTCTTCGGAGACTCCCCAGTTACCTCCCGAATACCTAGAATTCCAAGATGTTTTCCGGAAGGATCAGGCTAACTCTCTACCTCCTCATAGGTCCTATGACTGCCAGATAGACCTGATACCTGGATCTACTCCTCCGTGTAGCAGAATTTATGCCCTCACCGAGCCTGAGAACCTTCACCTCCGACAATACCTGGATCAATACCTAGCGAATGGGTTTATTCGTCCTTCTAAGTCCCCTGCTTCTTCAGCTTTGTTCTTCGTTCCAAAAAAAGAAGGGGACCTTAGAACTTGTATAGATTACCGCGCCCTGAACCAGATCACCGTTAAGAATAGATATCCGTTACCTTTAATCCCTGAACTCCTGGACCAAGTCAGAAGAGCATGCATATATACAAAGCTGGATCTTAGAGGAGCCTACCACTTGGTACGAGTAAAAGAGGGCGATGAATGGAAGACGGCCTTCCGCACCAAGTATGGGCTATTTGAATATCAGGTCATGCCCTTCGGGCTTTGCAATGCCCCGGCCGCCTTTCAATATTTTATGAACGATGTCCTCAGAGAACTCATAGATGTATGTGTTGTCGTTTACATTGACGACATCCTCGTTTATTCTTCATCGGAATCTGAACATCGGAAACACGTGAAAATGGTCCTCGAGAGGTTGCGTCAACACAGACTTTTCGCTAAGTTGGAAAAATGTGTTTTCAACGTGACCGAAGTTGAATTCTTGGGATTCATATTATTACCTAGCGGAGTGCGTATGGATTCAAGGAAGGTCGATGCAATTCTCAAATGGCCATCACCATCCTCCGTAAAAGGGGTTCAAAGCATGTTAGGCTTCGCCAACTTTTACCGCAGGTTTATCCCCGAATTCTCTCGAATAGTCCAGCCCATCACCGCCTTGTTAAAGAAAAACAAACGTTTTGAATGGTCTACCGAGGCGGAACAAGCTTTCCAGAATGTGAAGACAAAATTTATCTCTGCACCTATTCTGAAACATCCTCGCCCCGAACTCCCCTACATCGTTGAAACTGATGCTTCGAGCCTTGCCATGGGGGCAGTTCTATCACAGAAGGACCCAGTAACCAATCAGTTACATCCCGTGGCATTCTGGTCTCGCAAATTCTCGCCTCCTGAGATCAATTACACTATTACTGATAAGGAACTTCTGGCTATCAAGTCTGCCTTTAAGGCTTGGCGGCATTATCTTCTGGGGGCCCGACACACCGTTACTGTGATTACGGATCACCGAAACCTGCAATATTTGAAAACCGCAAAAGCCCAATCCTCTAGACAACTCCGTTGGGCACTATTCTTTGCCGAGTTTGACTTCATAATTACCTATCGACCTGGTACAAAAACGGTAAAGCTGATGCCCTTTCTCGGATGGGAGTGGAGGAACATTTGACTAACCCTAAACCTGTACCTATCATTCCCGAACAAAGAATTCTGGGTGTAATAACCACACAATCCATAGAGGAAATTAAGGATAAAACCAGGCAACTTATAACTCCAGCAGAAATACAGAATTGGCATCTGCAGGGAAAGGACTTTGCAGTAAAGGACAACTTATTGTATTTCCAAGAACGATTATACCTGCCCAGCACAGATTTACAGAAAAAGGTGATCTCTTGTTATCACAAGTCTCTAATGGAAGGACATCCCGGTATGGCCAAAACCTCAGAAAAGATCAAGCGCTACTTCTGGTGGCCGTCTTGGAAAAAAGATATCAGAGACTTTATAATGTCCTGTGGAGTATGCGCCCAAAACAAGAGTCAAAAGGAAAGACCAGCCGGCCTCTTACGCCCTATTGACATCCCACCTCGCCCTTGGCATACGCTTTCTATGGACTTCATCACCGACCTACCTCCATGCTCCGGATACAATACGATCCTGGTAATCGTGGACTTATTCTCCAAGATGGCGCATTTCATTCCACTCAAAGGCTTGCCAACAGCAACAACTCTGGCCCGAGAATTTCTCGAAAACATTGTCCGACTGTACGGTTTTCCTTCAGTGCTAATTTCGGATCGAGGTAGTCAATTTATTTCTCATTTTTGGCGAAGTTGTTGTCGGTCGGCTCAAATTGATGTGAGATTATCGACCAGTCACCACCCTCAAACCGACGGACAAACCGAGAGCACCAATCAAACTCTGGAACAGTATTTACGCTGCATGCTGCAACAAACTGAAAAAACTTGGAAAGCTATCCTTTGGATAGCCGAATATGCCTACAACAACTCTGTCCACTCAGGAACTGGGAAAACCCCGTTTTTTCTTTTATACGGCTGTCACCCTCGAACCTCAGAGTTGGATCCACCCCAAGATCTTGGAACACAGCAGTAGACTAACTGCACTCTACAATCACCCAAGCTTTTAAGGAAGCCGTTTCTCACCTTCAAAGGGCTAAGGAACAATACAAGAAAGGAGCAAATCAACACCGGAAGGAAGCCCCCCAATATCAAGTAGGAGATCAAGTCTGGTTATCCACCAAATATCTACCTCTAAAAGGACCACGCACATTCAACCCAAGATACCTTGGTCCCTATTCCATCACTACCATAGTAAACCCAGTAGCGGTCAAGTTGGACTTGCCCCCTCACATGAAGATACATCCGGTCTTCCACGTCTCTCTTTTAAAACCCGTGCAACCTCAAACCCGACTAACTAAATCCCCAAAACCTATCCTAGTTGATGGAGAACTCGAGTTTGAAGTCAAAAGCATCCTGGACTCCAAGATCTCCAAATCTAAGCTATTTTACCTAATTGACTGGAAAGGCTACGGCCCTCAAGAAAGATCCTGGGAACCTGTAGAATATGTCCACGCTCCTCGTCTAATCAAAAGATTTCATCAAACATTTCCTGACAAGCCAAAAACCCCGGGGAAGCCCGGTTTGGGAGGGGCCTTGAGGGGGGGTACTGTCATGATCTCTGCTTCCAAAAGGCCAGGACTTACCCAACTCCCTTGGAAGCAGACCCATAACCCAGGTTCCGAGTGCCAGCCAGTCCCAATTGGGACCTTTTGGACCCTGTCCTGGCGCCAGTGGCGCCAGGCTCATAAATAGGCCCAGTCCCAGCGCTGCAAGCGCCGGGCTCATAATGCTTGGGTGGACTTACCTGCAGCAGACCATGCTGCTTACTTACCTGCCAGTTGAACCCCTGATCCTCTTCTGTTTGGGACTACTTTTCCTGTTGGGTGGGGCAGGAGCCACTCCCTAGGTTCAGAACACTGGAACTCTTCTGGAAAGCAGGAACTCTTTTCTTACCTAGGCGTGGCTGTGGAAGGAGACACCTAAGCACTACAGGAGGCTATTTAAACCACACCCGATGGATGAATCTTGCTTTGCGTTATTCTGCATCCTCTGCAGCGGAACGCTCATCGTGTCTTCTGCATCTGATCCTGGGCCTAAAGGAAAAAGGCTTACCATCCTGAATCCAGTCTTCAGCAACATCTATAAAGACAAGAAAGAACAGGTTAGCACTACGGTCTTCAGTGACAGCGCATCTCTTACCTGGTCCATCGGCTGTCATCAACGCCTCGTGCAGCATTCCTGCATCTGAAAGACAAAGGCTTACCTACTCTTCACGCGCTCCGGAGGTCATCGCACTGCATTCCGGCATCTGAAAGACAAAATCTTACCAACTCTTCGCACGCTCCGGAGGCCTTCGGCGCTGCATCCCGCATCTGTAAGACAAAAGAAGGTGCGTTTAAAGACATTGGGTAACGTTAAATACTCACGTGCCATTACTCCATCCACGCCGAACTCAGTGGGCATTCCGGCATCCTTCAGCAGCTCCGAACTGGTACCTGCAAAATAAAAGGACAGTTAGTGCGCATCGTGAAGCAAGCAACAAGCGCTTACTTACGCGCTTCCAGGCGCTTCTATTCCGCATACGGGTCCATCCTCAACTCACTTCAGCCAGTCAACCGCCATCGCCGGAACCCTGCAAAATAAGAGACAGCATTACAAAAGACTTTTAAAGACATTTGAAATATTCGGAACTCACCGTTCGTGAAGTAAACGACGGACAGCAGTCCTATGAAGTCAAGCGACCTGCGCTACCTATCCAGTGAAGAAACTGGTTACAGCACCCTGCCCCGAGGCAGATGGAGAGCTCGGCGTTCACTTACCTAAGGTGAGAGCGTTAACCTTTGGGGTTATACAGGAGAGGAGAAAAGGAAAGAGATAGGGACACCCCAATAACCCCAGTTCATTAATCCCATATTTTCTATCTGCAGACATCTTACTCTTCGAGTCAGGCATACAGTACACAGAGGTCCAGCCCAAAGAGCCAACCGGGTGGTGCACATCACTTTTGAAGATACGGTAGTCACCCAGTCAAGACCGGCGCCTCTGCGAGAATCAGGTGAGCGTTACAGTACCCGATATGGCTTGTATGAATACCAGGTCATGCCCTTTGGGCTTTGCAATGCCTCGGCTGCGTTCCAGCATTTTATGAATGATGTGTTACGGGAACTCCTTGATGTCTGCGCAGTCATATACATCGATGACATTCTGATCTACTCCACCACTCCCCAAGAACACGTAACCCACGTGCGAGCTGTACTCCACAAACTACGTGAAAACCAACTGTACGCAAAGCTAGAAAAAGGCTCCTTCCATGTTACCGAGGTGGAGTTTCTGGGATATGTACTGACACCACAAGGGATCAAGCTGGACAATAGAAAAGTGGAGGCAATCCTCACTTAGTCCTCACCCACATCTGTAAAGGGAGTACAGAGTTGCCTAGGGTTTGCAAAATTTTATCGACGCTTCATACAAGGATTCTCAAATATTGTACATCCAATTACATCCTTGCTGCGCAAACATCGAAAGTTCAAATGGACACCAACGGCGGAAGAAGCCTTCCGAGCCCTCAAGGAAAAATTCACCTGAGCCCCAATACTGCAACACCCACAGCCCGATTTACCATACATCGTGGAAATGGACGCTTCAAGCATTGCCATGGGGGCCGTATTGTCTCAACAAAATCCCGAAACCGGATGCCTACATCCCATTGCCTTTTGATCAAGGAAATTTTCCCCAGCAGAATTAAACTATGCGATTTCTGAAAAAGAACTCCTAGCAATCAAAAGCGCACTGTGTGAATGGCGACATTATTTGCTAGGAGCAAGACACACCATCACAATAATAACAGATCATCGGAACTTGCAATACTTACGATCAGCAAAAGCTCAGTCTTCTAGGCAGCTCCGTTGGGCCCTATCGTTAATGGAATACGACTTTGTGATCACCTACCGCCCCAGAGTTAAGAACGGGAAGGTGGATGCATTATCCCACATTGGCACAGGAGAGGAAGTCTACAATGCCCCTAACCCAGTGGAGATCATACCCAGCCATAAAATTCTCAGCTTTTGCACCGGCCCATCTTCGTTAAACACACTGCAGGAAGCAGTAATAGAAAATATGTCTGAAGAGGACCTAATGGCTTGGGACACGAAGGGAGATCAGTTCACCATTCAAGACAAACTACCATATTACCAAAAACACCTCTACCTTCCAACTAAGGACCTGCAACAAGCAATTATATCAGACTACCATGACTCGCTGTTAGAAGCCCATCCGGGTAGAGCCAAAACCATGAAGAAAGTAAGCAAATCTTATTGGTGGCCAACTTGGCGAGAGGATATTGCCACCTACATAGGCACCTGTGAGGTGTGTGCACAATACAAAACATCCAGGAAAAAAACAGCCGACCTCCTTCAGCCAATCACCATTCCGCTAGCGCCCTGACACACAGTATCAATGGACTTTGTCACAGACTTACCTCCTAGCTCAGGTTATAATACCATCCTCGTAGTAGTGGACCTCTTCTCCAAAAATGGCCCGTTTCATAGCTCTAAAAGGTATTCCCTCAGCTCAGACTCTGGGGCAGGTTTTTCACAGATTCCCTACCGTAATCGTTTCTGACAGAGGCAGCCAATTTGTATCTCGTTTTTGGAAAAAATGTTGTGCCCTTGCAAGAGTAGAAGTCTTCTAGTCAGCATCCTCAAACGGACGGCCAAACCGAGCGCACAAACCAGACCATGGAACAGTATTTGCGCTGTCTATTACACCAAGCAAGCCAAAGCTGGACAGAAATACTATGGATGGCAGAGTATGCCTACAGCAACTCAACACATTCATCAACCCAAGCAACACACCTCTTTACTATATATGGTAGAAACCCCAGAACGTCGGTCTACGATCCACCAGAAAACATTGAGCTGCCTGCAGTAAAGAATATACATGCCAGCATCATGAAAGCAGCCAGAGAGGCCAGCAAGAACCTACAGCAAGCCAAAGAAACACAGAAAAGAAACACTGATCGCCATCGACGAAAAGCCCCAGATTATCAAGTGGGAGACTCGGTCTGGCTGGCAACTAGACACATTGGTTTAAAGGGTCCCAAAAAATATCAGCCTAGATACATCGGCCCGTATACAATTGAAACAGTAATTAATCCAGCAGCCATGAGACTGGCGTTACCTCAACATATGCGTATACATCCCGTATTTCACGTGTCACTATTAAAACCAGCACACCCAGGAACCCGAACTTCCGCACCTCCCGCACCCATACAAGTGGGTGAAGAAGCACCAGAATATGAGGTAAAGAACATATTAGATTCCAAACTAGTATGAAAGACCCTGCATTACTTGATTGACTGGAAGGGGTACGGACCCCAGGAAAGATCATGGGAACCCAGCACACACGTGCATGCCCCTCGATTGGTGCGAAAATTCCATCGGGACCATCCTGAGAAACCAAAGCCCACACACACACCATTGGGAGGGGTCTTGAGGGGGAAGACTGTCATGGGTACCTGGCAGCTAGTTGGGGCAAGCTAGGTGGAGACTTGGCAGGCCTGGCATAAGCACACAAAAGACCCATAGCAGATACCTCCTTTTAATTCCTTCCTAGTGTTTGTAGGAACTTCTTGGTTACCACTTCCTGTTACCAAACAGGAATTGCATGACAATTCATGAGCTCTCTAGTGTTTGGGTGTGGCTGGCTATATAAGCCACACCCAAGATTCTTCCAGTGCTTCGTGTTGCTTACTGTGAGCTGAATCAGCAACACACTCGCCGAGCTCCGGATCATCCTGCTTCTGCTTACCTGCTCCGGATCATTCTGCTTCTGCTCACCTGCTCTGGATCATCCTGCTTCTGCTTACCTGCTCTGGATCATCCTGCTTCTGCTTACCTGCTCCGGATCTTCCCCCATGCTTTCTCGACGCTGCAGCTTTCACCGGTCAAGAGGGGAATCCTACACCGGCACCTGTAAGCACAAAAAAGAACTGCATTAGCACGCGCACTTCAGTAACGCTGCGCATACTCACTGAATCTTCCCACAACGCTGGAATCCAGGTCCATAGAGTGAGCGCCCAAAGACCTGCAAAAGAAAGAAGAAACTTTACTCATTGCGCTCGCTCCTATAACGCAGAGACATTATTCACTGCGCTCTCTCCAATAACGTGGTGCATACTTACCAAAGCCTCTCTGCATACTTACCAGACCACCGAGTCTCCAGTAGCGCTAAACCCAGACTTGAGGCACTAGCACTTCATAATCCACTCCTGCAAGGAAAAAAAGAGAGACATTACCCGGTGCGCTCGAACCTATGCCGCTGTGCATACCTACCAGTGGCTGACTTCTACACGCAGCGCTACTCACCCAAAAATACCATGGCAAAACAAGGACAATACGGACAATTCCGGACACTGAACATCCACCGCGCAAAGTTCACTTTGTGGAAAGTACTTTCTAGCTAGTGAAGAAACTGGCACATTGAACACTCTACCTCGCTGTGAAGGCATATAACAGTGTGTGGCATCAGAACTCAGCCAACAGACATTGGCATCATCCCTACGAGTGAATAGCGCCCCTGCACACAGTAAAGAGTAGGGAAGGGCCCAGGGGAATCAGGTGAATTTAGGTCTGAGTGTACATCTTGTATTTAACAGGTATCCCTCCGGGTGAAACAGGGGAAGGAGACAGAGACACAGGTGAGTGTGACAGATGATTTCCTTGTAGACGTTGATCTTTGTCGGGAGTGGCATGGACTTGGTCTTCAGGAGTGGGTACAGCGCTGCCATCTTTCCTGTTGCCTTCTGCTGAGTATTCTCGATGTGGCTTTCCCAGTTGAGTTTGCTGTCCAGGGTCACATCGAGGTAGCGGCTGCTGCTCTCCCATTTGATGGTCTCCCTGTTGAGGCTGATGTGTGGGGTGCTCCTTGATCTTCTTTCTGGTGAACAGCGTTGCGGTTGTCTTGCTGGTGTTGAGTTCTATCCGCCAGTTGCTGTACCACTTCGCAATGGTATCCAATGAAGCTTCCAGGTTCTTCGATACTTCCTTTTCGCTGAATGACTGGGAGATGACTGCAACATCGTCTGCATAAAGCGCCAGGTCTGTCTTGTGGAGATCTGTCGGGATGTCATTGGTGAAGAGGTTGAACAGGAAGGGTCCGAGGTTGGATCCCTGCCGGCAGACTCCATCCCCTTTTATGCTAAGAGGGGAGGAACAGACAGGGTGAAGCACCCAATCTGTGCCAGCGGCAGTGAATCCGAGGTTCATGTTGTTGCTTCTGGTTGCTGGAGCAATGGCGGCGGCCATCTTATGCTGCTCTGGGGTGCCACGAGGAACTGCAGACACGGGGGCAATGAGAGAACACTCCAGTGTCTCTTTCTTCAGCAAAACAGCTGATTCCTCCACCATCTGTGTGTACGCTCGCAGCAGAGCTGCAGAAAGCATTGAATGCCTTTTCAGCTGGCCTTCTCTGCGTGGCTTTGCCTGCCAGCAGACTCCATCCCCTTTTATGCTAAGAGGGGAGGAGTAGGCAGGGTGAAGCACCCAATCCGGGCCAGTGGTAGTGAATCAGGGGCTCATGTTGTTGCTTGTGGTGCCGGAGCAATGGCGGTTGCCATCTAGGGCTGCTATGGTGTGTCACGAGGAGCTGCAGACACAGGGGCAATGAGAGAACACTCCTGTGTCTCTTTCTTCAACGAACCAGTTGATTCCTCCACCAGCTGCAGAGAACACTGAAGGCCTCTTCAGCTGGCCTTCTCTGCGCGGCTTCGCCTGCCGGCAGACTCCATCCCCTCTTATGCTAGGAGGGGAGGAGCAGGCATGGTGAAGCACCCAATCCGGGTCAGCGGTGGTGAATCCAGGGCTCTTGTTGTTGCTTCTCGTTGCTGGAGCAACGGCGGCGGCCATTTTAGGCTGCTATGGGATGTCACAAGGAGCTGCAGACAAGGGGGCAATGAGCGAACACTCCGGTGTCTCTTCAGCGAAATAGCAATGTGTACGCTCGCAGCAGAGCTGCAGAGAGCGTTGAAGGCCTCTTCAGCTGGACTTCTCTATGTGGCTTCGCCTGCCGGCAGACTCCATCCCCTTTTATGCTAAGAGGGGAGAAACAAGCAGGGTGAAGAACCCAATCCGGGCCAGCGGCGGTGAATCCGGGGCTCATGTGTTGCTTCTGGTTGCTGGAGCAAGGGTGGCAGCCATCTTAGGCTGCTCTGGGGTGCCACGATGAGCTGCAGACAAGGGGGCAATGGGAGAACACTCTGGTGTCTCTTTCTTCAGTGAAACAGCTGATTCCTCCACCAGCTGTGTGTACGCTCGCAGCAGAGCTGCAGAGAGCATTGACGGCCTCTTCAGCTGGCCTTCTCTGTGCAGCTTCGCCTGCCGGCAGACTCCATCCCCTTTTATGCTAAGAGGGGAGGAGCAGGCAGGGTGAAGCACCCAGTCCGGGCCAGCGGCGGTGAATCTGGGGCTCATGTTGTTGCTTCTGGGTGCTGGAGCAACGGCGGCAGCCATTTTAGGCTGCTTGCTCTGGGGTGCAACAAGGAGCTGCAGACACAGGGGCAATGAGAGAACACTCTCCGGTGTCTCTTTCTTTTCGGTGAAACAGCTGATTCCTCCAGCAGCTGTGTGTACGCTCACAGCAGAGCTGCAGCGAGCATTAAAGGTCTTTTCAGCTGGCCTTCTCTGCGTGACTTCGCCTGCCAGCTGATTGCAACCCCTTTTATGCTAAGAGGGGAGGAGCAGGCAGGGTGAAGCACTCAATCTGTGCCAGCGGCAGTGAATCCGAGGTTCATGTTGTTGCTTCTGGTTGCTGGGGCAACGGCGGCGGCCATCTTAGGCTGCTCTGGGATGCCACGAGGAGCTGCAGACACGGGGGCAATGAGAGAACACTGCAGTGTCTCTTTCTTCAGCGAAACATATGATTCCTCCACCAGATGTGTGTACGCTCGCAGAGGAGCTACAGAGAGCACTGACAGCCTTTTCAGCTGGTCTTCTCTGCGCGGCTTAGCCTGCCTGCAGACTCCATCCCCTTTTATGCTAAGAGGGGAGGAGCAGGCATGGTGAAGCACCCAATCCGGGTCAGCGGCGGTGAATCCGGGGCTCTTGTTGTTGCTTCTGGTTGCTGGAGCAACGGCGGCAGCCATTTTAGGCTGCTATGGGGTGTCACGAGGAGCTGCAGACAAGGGGGCAATGAGCGAACATCCGGTGTCTCTTCAGCGAAATAGCTGATTCCTCCAGCAGCTCAGTGTACTGTCGCAGGGGAGCTGTAGAGAGCATTGAAGGCCTTTTCAGCTGGCCTTCTCTGAGCGGCTTTGCCTGCCGGCAGTGCCCATCCCCTTTTATGCTAAGAGGGGACAAGCAGGCAGGGTGAAGCACCCAATCCGGACCAGCAGCGTGAATCTGGCGCTCATGTTGTTGCTTCTGGTTGCTGAAGCAATACGGCTGCCATCCTAGGCTGCTCTGGGGTGTCCCGAGGAGCTACAGACATGGTGGCAATGAGAGAACACTTTGGTGTCTCTTTATTCGACGAAACAGTTGATTCCTCCACCATCTGTGTGTATGCTCGCAGCAGAGCTGCAGAGAGCGCTGAAGGCCTTTTGAGCTGGCCCAAGGGAGTATCTGTATCTGGGTCATTATCATGGGATTCTTTGGTGTTCCCTAGTTCTTGGGGCCTATAAGGAGGCTTTAACAGGGCCAGTGGTTCTACCTTCTCCTGAGGTCTTAATTTGGGTCCAGGATTGTATATGGGTTCCCCATGGAGGAGACTAAGGCGACTGGATGGTTGAGGCTTTCCCTGTTGGGTATTCCAAATATGGCCTGGGGAAGTGACTGGACTTCTTCTAATGATGGTACGGAGGAGAGATCTATCTTATTCAAAGGAAAATGCTTTGCCGGATGACCATATTCTCTGTAGGAAAAATATACCTTCTGACTTAAGGTAGAAGATGTGGAAAGAACAGATAGTACAACTTCATTTTCACTCTATGTCTTTATGAAGTTCGACCCTAGTCCACTACCTTTAGGCTCATCGGATGTCTCTGATCCCTGTGAACCACTGAGGGGAAATTATGCTGTAACTATATTTTGCCCCTCCTGATCTAAAGGGCCCTACCCTAGAGGGAATCCACATTCCTCCCACGAGGGATCTGGCTTGTTTCTATCTTTTCCTCGCACTTTGAGGCTATCCATAGATATCTCTCCATTCCTGGACCTTATGGACTTACCAGAGAAGGGTACAGATGGCAAGGTATGGATTAGATTTCTGTTATTCTCTCCAGTAGGAATTCAAATAAGGGAGTCCTGTTCATGAGGATGGGACTGTGATTTCACTAGGACCTTACCTTGAGTTGCTGATGGAGAGACTGTAATCTTGGGTACGTCACCATTTTTTATTTTCCACGGAAGAATGATCTCCTGTGATATAGCGATATCTGGAGGTCTCGCCCCTTCCCATGATAGTTTTGCCATGTATTGATTGTAACTAAAGTCCAAATTTAAGAACATCTCCTGTTTCGAATAACAAAATAAATTCTTTGATCCGACCTTGCACTGTTTCTCTGGACTCCATCCATCTCTATTTCTAATGCCAGACTAGTACAGAGGTTCCCATAGGGTTTCATGTACCAAAAGTTCTATCAGCTCACCCCTCTTATTCCGCATCAGATTTAAAACAAGTTTAAGAGGGCAATTGTATCTCGTCCCGACTGGACAAGAGAGGCAATACCTTTAATCTTCCTTTTTGCCTAGTTTCACCGAAAGGCATAAGATAAATAACTGAGTTGGCGGGGCAAAACGATTAATTGTTCCCTACTGGGGAAAGGTTGGAAGTGTTACCCCTGGTGAAGGGGCTGTTGTGATCTCTCTATAGGTCCCAGCCCACTAATAGAACATAGGACTGGGGTGGACACTTTTCCCAGAGTACACATTGTGTGGTTGGAATCACTTTTGGTCAATTCAGAATTTCCTGGGGTCTCTCAGTTTGTGTCAACTCAGCAGATCCCAACCCTGACACCATAGGAGGAATCACAAAGGAGACACACTCACAGAGACTTACAGGTTTGATCATAAACATCTATTAAAGTAAAATTCCTCTGTGCCGACTCAAAGAGGGGTTTCCCTACCTCAAATGAACACAACGGTTCTGTAAATGTCAGTATGTCCAAAGGAAAAACCTTCCCATGACCAAAGTACTACTCTGGCCCTCACACTCTAGAAATCAACTCTAAGGTGAAAAGGGAAAATGATTTCTCTTCACTCTGTTTTATATTCAAGAGTATCAGTTCCTTAATTTTCTCTTGATTAACAACAAAGCTGGTACATAAAACAACTTTCATAGGGTGATTCCCAACCCCTGAATTTCTCTTCACTCTGTTTTATATTCAAGAATATCAGTTCCTTAAGTTTCTCTTGATTAACAACACAACTGGTACATGAAACAACTTGGCTGTTATTCCTTATATTGTTAGGATACGTGGTGTACTCTCCTGCCAGATAGTCTCTCCTCTTTAATATGTTCTCACAGCCTTTTGCTAGTCCTGATATATCCTTATCAGGACTTGCTTGGGTACTATACATTATACAATCTTCAACTTGACAAGGGCTGGTATGCTTTCCAGCCATGGCCTTCTTATATGAACACACTTGCAATTTGCATTATCCTGGTATACTCTCCTGCCAGGGCTTTACTTATATGCACACACTGGTAACTTGCATTCGCCTGGTACTCTCTCCTGCCAGGACCTTTCCTCGTGTGTATTCTTGTACCTCTTAATATCCCCGGTATACTCTCCTGCCAGGGCTTTTCTCATATGTATTCTTGCACCTTGTAATATGCCTGGTATACTCTCCTGTCAGGGTTTTTCTCATATGCATTCTTGCACCTCTTAATCTGTCTGGTATAGTCTCCTACCATGGATTTTCTCATATGTATTGTTGCACCTCTAAATCTACCTGGTATATTCTCCTACCAGGGCTTTTCTCATGTCTGCTCTGTGAACACTCACAAACTCGACAGTCTCTTTACTTGTTTTGTCTTCCCTTAAATCGGCCTGGTATATTATCCTGCCATGGCTTCTCTTACAGGTGTACTGCATACACTCACAAACATGACAATCTCTTAGGCTTATTCCCCTTGACCTTTTTACAAGATATTCATTTACTCATTCTTTCTCATGTATTCCATTTAGGATTATTTGGTTTTGACAGTGTTGCTGATACGCCCTGGTGTCCCCGCTTTCCTCAGGTGTACTCATCAGTTCTTCCTGGCATAAGGTGATTCTTCTGCTGCCAGCACGCAGCCATCCTATGGTATTCTGCTCCCTCTCGCTGTTTCTGGTTGTTGGCTTCTCTGTATCTTGCTCCAGCTCGCCTATTCCGTGTCTTCCCAGGCTTACATGAAGTGGAAGTTGCTTCCTAGTACCGGCGAACACCCAACGGCCTTGCATCCGCTTCGTACGTCCTCGTCGCATACTGTCCTGAGCAATCTGCTCCCTGCTTCTGTGTCGGTGAGCCCGTTGGCTCCACGGACTCTGTATTAGCCCCACGGAATCTCGGACAGCGCTGAAAAAGGCAAAGTTCTCGGGCCAGCTTCTGCTTGGCAGCTGCTTCGCTGGTTTACATTTCACAGCTTCAGGTTTGTTTCTCCCAATACTAGTACGCAGCGTGTTATCTTGACTTCCAATGACCCTCATTACTCGCTTCATCTTTCTTGTCTATACAGTATTCTATGGCTTATGTTAATGGTAGTCAGTTTCTGATAACTTATATTAAAAGTCTGTAATAGTTTTTCCACTCATATTAAAAGCCAAGTCAGGTCTTGATGACTTATATGTAGAGTTTGGTAAGTTGTTTTCAGGATGCTTCCTAGGTAGGTGAGGGGAGGCATGACAATACGCCATCAAGGTATGGGAAATGGTTGGGTTATCCTCAAAAGAAAAAGGGGGATACCATGTCTCCTCTGGCAAGTCACCTTCACTTCCATGAGGGTTGTCTCCCCTTCCGTGGTCCTCCCTCAAATAACCACCCCCAGGTTTCAGATCAGAGAGCTTCTGCCTCACCCCGGCCACATATGTGGAGGTTCCCTCGTGGAAGTAGGGATGGCATTACTAGATTCATCAAACACTACTGCCACGCCAGTACTAATCATATGGAACGGCCACCACATGATCACTTTTACTATCAGTATCCCAACTCGCACAGCAGCCGAAAACACAAATATAGCAACCAAAACTAAGAGAAACTAGAAAAAACTTAACATAGACAAACTGCCACAGTTGATGCAAAACACCAAACAAGACATCTTATATCTGAACCAATTGATGCCAGCAGGGGTGGACTGGGAACTAAAAGAGGCCCTGGAATTAATTACTGGGGACCAAAAGAGGGCCTGGAAATAAGGTTCAAAGTGGCCCCATTTGACACATTTTCAGCAAGCCCAATGCTTTTCCTATGAGAAAATTTGGAAATATCACACAAAAGAGGCCTAGGGTGCAGAGGCCCACCGGGAAATCTCCAGAGTTCCCTATAGGCCAGTCCACCCATGGATGCCAGCTATTTTTGAAAATAAACATTGTACATAAAAACCTCCCTAGAAAAACTGATGACCCTAAAACCTTTCAACCTACTGCAAAAAAAAGCAACAGCACACAATTGCTTAGAGCACTCAGGAATACCAACCAAAGAAAACATTACAATCAACCTAACAAAATGCAGTAGCAAGAACAGATCCGCCTATATGAAGCAGCCTTGTTAAAAGCCAAGAAATCTCACTACACCGAAAGGTTCCAATCACAACAAATCCAGAGAATGAAATGTACAAAACCATCAAAGAAATACAAAATCCTGTCTCACGCAGCAATACTCCCAGACCCTTCCAAAAGCTATGCGACAACATCACAACAGAAACAAAATAAACAAAATCCAACAGGCCATTGATGCAACTACCCCACATACAACCAACAACCTACAGGATATAAGAAAACCAGATATCTTCAACAAAACTCAACACCTTTTCATACCAGTCTCAGAAGAAATCTTCAACAATCTAGTCAAGGCGAGCAATAAAGCTGGATCACCAAATGGTCCATGCTCACCAGACATTTACAAAAACCTACCCACCAAATAAACTCCAGCCTTCTACTTCCAACCATAGATAAATCTATTGCTGAACCGAGGGATTTCTCCAAAAGCCTTAAAACCTAAGGACCCATATCAAACAAACCCTATCCAGCCAAAATCCTGGAGAGCCACGTACAGAGAAATACTCGAGCATGTGGAATACAGTGCACTATTTGACCACTCCCAGGTGGCCTTTAGCCCAATGAGGGGAAGACAATTGTCTCTCCTCACCATATGGGATGACCTTAAGATGAATGGGGATGACATACCATCAGCTCTTATTCTACTGGACATTTCAGCTGCTTTCACACTACCAGGCAAACAACTATAATCAAGAGACGACAGGAATTTGGTATTCACAGCACAGCACTGCCGAGGTTAAATTGTTTCCTCACAGACAGAACCAAAACAATCTATTTGCCTCCTTACACCTCAACAACCACAATCACCAACTATGGCGTCCCACAAGGATGAAGCCTCCCACCGCTCCTCTTTAGCATATACTTGACCCCCCTCATGAAACTAATCCAAAGACATGCATTAACATGCTACCAGACGACACACAAATAATTTTTAAGATGACTTCTAACACTGACTCAAACTGACTCACTCAATAAGTGCCTCAGCGAGATTATCCTCTGGATGACCAACAACAATTTAAAACTGAATCCCAAAAAACCCGAAATACTGATCATCCCATGCAACGCTAATCAAGCAAAGGTTCCACTTCCTTGGCTGCTGCAAATGGGAATAAGACCGGAAACATCAACAGTAAAAAAAAAGTAGGAACACACGTGGACAGCAGACTCACACTAGAACCAAAGATCAACTCAACTGTACAAAAATGCTTCTACCACTTACACTCAATCAGATGCGCACACCGGACACTCGCCAAATACTCACTGATACAGTCAAGAATAGATTATGCAAACAACCTAGGAATGACTGATTACCTCACCAACAAATTACAATGTATCCAAAACACAGCAGCAAGATTTCTGCTACGCATGAACGGGTGAGAACACATCAGACCGGTATTGAGAAGCCTATACTGGTTACTAGTAAACAAATCAATCCTCTTCAAAGCACTCTGATTTAGTCACAGGGCACTGCACATCCAGGGAGGGGAATTCCTCCAATCCAAAACCACCCACTACCAGCCGAGAAGAAGTGTGAGATCAAGCTGCGATGTACTAATCGAATAAAGGCACTGTGAGAAAAAAGAACGGAGGGATGGCTTTTTCCATCCTCATAGCAAAATTGTGGAACTCTGTCCCAAAAGAAATCAGAATAACAGAAGACCAACGGATGATCCATAGGCTCTTGGAAACCTGGCTAGACAATACAGTGGGATAGACATCTGTCCATAACCCTACATGAAACAGAGCACAGGGAACCACAACAAGGCCACTACAGCACATAATAACAGCTTCTCAACATACAAGACATCAAAATCAGCACAATGCTCAAAACACCTCTTAGGAAACAACACAATAAACCACCAGACCATCGGAAAACTGACAAACAGAGCTCACTTTCCCAAGCCAGCATACTCTTCATCCTGGGTCACCTTCACACCCACTAGAGAACACAAATTCATATGCGAAAGGAAGATACAAATAGAAACATACTTAGAAACCATCATATATGATGCATCCATGTCCAGCACATCTGCCCAAAGAATCCAAGCGACTAACAATCTCGCTCTTCACACACCTTACCCAACACGTGCCCACCAAATATTTTGGCTCAATTTAGTCAACACTCTTCAACTCTCCAACCAACTGCTACATCCTACTCACAACACACAGGTCTCCCTGAACCCACCAAGTCTGCGACAAGGAAATATAGACCTCAGTGAAAACACCACGAACCACCTAGAAAGACAAGGGCCCTCATTACAACCCTGGCAGAGAACCATGGTGCAATTTGCACCATGGTCCATGGCGCTAAGCTGCCAACTCCGCCATGGTGGTTGGCGGACTTACCGCCCCATTCCGACCTTGGCGGGGCGGTAAGTCCCCAATCCCCATTTACCCTTCCCCATTCCCATTTTTGCCCCATAGGGTATAATGGGAGTGGGGAAGGCGTTAATTACGCCACCGTAAATTACGGTGGCGTAATTAACAACAAGTCCCGTAGCGCCATGGATTTTTCCGCCTGCAAAAAGCAGGCGTAAAAATCACCATGGCGCTACGGGAACTCGTACTCAGGCGGAAAGGTGCGCCATGGTTTACGCCGGCGTAAACCCCTTTCCGCAAGGGTCGTAATGAGGGCCAAGAAGTGTTATGCACAAGGCCTTGTGTTTTCATGCTAAGCCCCTAATCACTCCTCCCACCTTCTTCATCCACAGGACCCCGAGAGCACCCGGAGATAATGTAAATGGCAGCAGTGTGCGGTGTAAGTTCAAATAACACATAATGCCGTGCCATTCCAGACATCCGCATAGCAGCTGGTGAGATTGACTGCCAGTGGGTCACCTCACACCTATAAGACTGGTGTTTGTTAGTCCAGATTGAAACCTCCATATCACCTCCCAATGCCTGTCTCCTGTGGAGCCCCCACAAGCATCTATGCTTTTGACCTTGAGCTTCAATCTCTACATGGAGCCCCTTGGATCCATACTTGTCAGCCACAACAACCCTATCCACCAATGTACCGATGATACTCAACTCCATCTCCAAATATCTTCAATTTAAGACATCCGCCAGCTGAAGGACTGCCTCGCTCTGATGCAAACCTGGCTGTCCAAAATATACCTGAAACTGAACCCTACCAATCAGAACTCTCCTTCTTCCCCACCACCACTGAATGGACCCAGACCCAGATCTAGCTGCAGGTCATGAACCTAGTGGCTGTCAACTCATAACTGACCATGTGCAAAGTTCCATAGGATTCCACATTGACGCGCCTCTCTCCTTCAAAACTCACATAGCAAAGACACTGCAGATGGCTTTGTATCAACTAGCTCTCTAGTGGAAGATAAAAGACTTCCTTACAGACAATTGGCCTCATTACAACCCTGGCGTTAAGGGGTTAACGGCGCCGTAAAAGGCTGTGGCGCCGTTAAACCCTTAACGCCCGATTCACACTTTAACGCCTGCTTTTTGCAGGCGTTAAAGTCCAACCCGCTAAGGGACCTTGGTGCTAATTACGGCACTGTAATTTACGGTGCTGTAATTAGCGCCTTCCCCATTCCCATTGAGCCCTATGGGCCAAAAATGGGAATGGGGAAGGGGCCATGGTGAATGGGGAATTACCGCCCCACCAACCTTGTAATGGGGTGGTAATTCCGCCATCCACCATGGCGGAATCCGGCATGGACCATGGTGCTAATAGCACCATGGTCCAACACCAGGGTCGTAATGAGGCCCAATAACTTCCGAACCATGGCTCAGGCTCGTATTGGGTCTAACCTGGATGGTGGAAACACCCTGCTCACTGGCCGACCCACCTCCACCCTGGCACCAATGAGAACCGTCCTCCATGTCACAGCCCACCATATCATTTGAAAACATTACGCGTACACTTGTTGAACTGCATTGGTTGCCCCTACAAGCACGCAGCGTCTTCAAGACCAGCTGTGTCATTTACAAAGCTGTCACCTTGCAAGCTCCTTTCTATCTGGCCAACAAGGTCACAATGTCTGCTGGACAATGTTCCACAAGAAGCCAGGACCTGGTCAGATTAGAGCTGAAAATATGCAAATAATATAAAAATACAAAAAATAGGAAACTGGCGTTCTGGATCTTTGCTCTCAGACTGTAGAACCTCATACCCGTCAACACTGGAACTCTCCCTCACCCTCAGTCAAATCAAAAAGGAGCACAAGGCCATCCACTCCAAGGAGCACCGTCTATATGCACCGTAACACCTCCATTCCCACCCCAGCCGACCCCACTTGACCCCTAATTGTTGTCCTGTTTGCTGAACTGTAATGTAATGCAGCCCTGTAGTAACTTTGCCCCCTAACGTGTGATCCTATTAACCACGGATGCGCAGTGTTCTGCCGCTTCTCAAAGCTAGGTCTGCGCTCAATAAAACTCCCGACTAAATAACAATAAAGACAGTTCTGTTTGTGTCCCTTTCTATTTTTACCCCACTCTGTCAGGTCCGCACACCCTGCACCCCCCCTGCCCACCCTAGCTGAGACTCGGTGATGTGGTCCCCACTGTCCCCCCCCCTGTGGTTGCTTGTAGATCCCTTACTGCCAATTGCCCACCCTCCCCGTTAGCTCTAGGCTCCTTTTTTTTCTCTGCTTCCCTCGCCGTGTTCTTCCCCCTATGATTGTGAAGCGCCGCTTAATAAATACCCGAATACTAATGATGATGATGAAAATAATCAGTGGCCCTGTCTATTGATCTGACTGTCCTTTTGTAGCGCTATCTGTGGCACTCTATCCTCACCGTCTGTGTTTCTCACTTTCTGGCTGAGTCCCACTCTTTTTGCTCCTTGCCTTCTGTATCTCTCACTCTCTCCTTCTCCTTGTGTCTACCCTTTCTTTCATTTCCTCCCTTATCCTGTCTCGTCCCCTTTTTCTCTATAGCTCTATAGGTCCGCTTTTTAATCCGAGCAAGAACACAGGACACTAAGACACTAAGCTGTTGAGATGTGGTGTGCCGTGTAGGCTGTAAACATGTCACAGAAAATGTTTTTGCAAGCATTTCTTGCCAGCCCCTGTCATAAAAGTCAAATCGGTTGGCGAATACCAGATGTTTTACCACTCAGCCAAACTACGAGTTTCGTCACTGCAATTTTTGTATGCACACCTGCTTTTCCGTGGCAGTAATTACCGCCACACATAGCACCACTGCATGTTTTATTATTGCATGCACAATTTACCACTGCAACGTTTGTACTCTGGCTTCAAAGGCTCGCATCCATTATCAACTTTTGAGTAATGCTGCCACCTTGTGGCTCATCTGTCGCATAGCTGTTTAAGGCAATTGTCCTGTAGTGTGTTTTATTCCAGATTCCTTAATTTCCTTCGTTTGTGAGGACAATGCGAAGCGCAAATAGATGCTGTTACTAAGTCCAGGAGGGTGGTTGGGAGTTTGTAACGGATGCAACCTCCTCATCCTTTTAGACTTGTTTCCTTTCCAAATCCCCTTTGTTGGAAGTGACTCAAAGGAATAGCTGCTCAAATAAGGCAATTGCAAAGGTCATTATAGGCATCTGGTATTGAGAAACATTACCTGTTCAAAATGAGCACCGGCATTTAGCGAACTTACACAGTGTATGTAGAGCAGGCTTTGTTTCTGTCCCAAATAGCTCCTGAGGGTAGGTGTTACCACACTTTGGGCCAGTAAGTAATATAGCATATGTAGATGTTTTAAAGCGCCTAATTGGCTGCACGTGTCTGTGACTCAAAACCAGGGCTCAAGTCGTGGGTAAACGCGCGGGGGGGGGGGGGCTGTGTCCACCCACTTTATGCAGAGGGTGGACTCAGTCCCCCCAGCTAAAATGAGAAACATTGAATGTCCTCTTTGAATTTATGAATTAAAGCAGACCTCGGGGATGAAACCACAGACTTCAGGTTTATAGGCTGGACACTTCACCAGTGCACTATATAACCTGATGAAAAATAACAAACAACTAAAGGTGAAATGTCTCATTTTAGTACTGCAAGTCCCAGGGAAAACATTTGTATCAGTTCTTGGAGTTTAAAACATGCGCACCGTTTAACGTTTTCAAAAACACTATTAGAATTAAATATCCTCTCTTGGTTTTGTGTGTGTGTGTGTTGATTTTATGAAAGGCAAATGCCGTTCGTCGTGTGCAATTTGGGTGGTTATGCAAACCCAATTTAGTGAAATGTGCATATTTCACCATGATATGCTAATTCCTGGCGACGTCACATCCCATTGTGTTTGTTGATGAGTTCCCCCACTATTAATTTTTAGGACTTGGCCCCTGCTCAAAACGAAGGCTCCGGACAGCGTGCAGGCCCATAGCAAACTATGTTCTCCATGTGCGTTTTGGCCCGAGTAGGAGTGCTGACAGTATTCCCCCGCTAGCAACCTGCATGGACATGAGCGTTAGTATGTAAGCGAGATAAGCGAGAGTGGGTTGTTCTTCGTCTGAGGTAAGCTGAAAGAGCACGCCGGAGAGAGGAGTTCCCAGGACAATCTACTGTGGAGTACAGTTAAGGAACTATACACAGCTATTGGCAGAGGGCTTCTTCCTTAGGGAGGGACCTGAGCGCCCTCTCTGCTCTGGGGTCCCACCCTCTTCCCTTTGAAACTAGGTCAGGCAGGAATATAATACAGTGCAGTCTTGGGCGGAAGCTTTCAAACATACACACGGCTGCAATGGTCACAAAGAGTCTGCTCACTTCTGGGCAGACACGCCGCACCTGGGAGTGCAGCTTGTGTGTCTTCATTCACTCAGGCATCCAGCAAAATATACAGCACCCAAAAGCAGCACAGACGTGCCTCTCCCCAGCAGTAAAGCCGAAGACGAGTGGCCTTCTTCAGCAGCACAGGTATAAAACACCGCTGACAGAACATGGGAAGCTCAGCCCCCTTCTCTAAACCAGCTTAAAGGAGGCCCCTTCAGTAGGAATGTAATGGGGTTGGAGAAAAAATGATTCTCCAGAAACGCAGTTTACGGTGTGAATAGCGCCTTCAAAAATCTGACAAAACACTCTCATGGTTTTGCAGGGGCAAAGTCTCAGAATGAAAAAAACACACACACAGTGGGATTGCGGGCAGTGTACAAAGAGGGTTGTGATGCATTGATTGTTGTGAAGCTGACTATGTGGTGGCCGTTCACACTGCTTCCAACTGAGGTTATGGAGCTGACGACGGAAAACGTCCGAAAAAATGAAGGAGGCAGCAGGGTAACCCCTGCGGGGTCTTGCCGCCGGGAGCTGGGGCCCTCACCCGGAAGGGCAAAGGACAAAAGGGCGGGACGGCGCCAAAAGCCGAATGGCCCAAAAGCCCGCGAAGGGGAAACAAAAGGAAAGGGGCGGGGCTTGCAGGATATAAGCAGGCGGGAACAGGGACCAGGCATCTCGCTCTTGCACTGGGACCCGGTCGCCGCCACCCGAAGTGCAAGGAATTTCGTTGGAAGCCCAGCTGATCGGACCTCGGAGGGTCGGGAGAAGGAGAAGCACAAAGCGGCGGCAGGAGGAAAAGGCGAAGGACCGGCAGCGGGATCGCCCGCCCAGCAGAGGGAAGGAGGATCAGCGGCAGAGCAGGGAAACGCGGTGAGAAGCGACCGCGAGGAACCAGCAGGCGGGATCGCACAGCCGGTGGAGGTCGGCTGGCGGGGCGTGGAGGAACGGCCCAGCCGGTGGGGAGCCGCAGCGGGGGAAGGCGCGCTCAGCCCGTTACCAGGAACGAGCGACGAAAGCGGAGCGGAGCTGCGGCCCGCCCAGCAACAGCCGAAGGGCAGGCGTGCAGCGCCGGCGGAGGGCAGGGGGCCAAGGGGCAAGGAAAGGCGGCTAGGACGCACGGGGCTGCAGCCCAGCCGGAACAGGACAGGGGGAACACCAGCCGGAGACGCATCCGCCCAGCACCAGCCCTCCCGAGACCCGCCCCCCCCCCCGCCCTCTCAAAACGACCAGAAGCATCCCGGGCAGAGGGGCCAGCGCAAGGGCACGCAGACGCCCAGGCCCTACTACCTCCGAAGGGTAGAAATCAGACGGCGGGACACGGAGAGGCCGTCGCGGGGCAGGAGCAGAACACGGGCAGCAGCAACGAGCGGCCTAAGGGGAGCAGGAAGCAGGTGGCTGACCCATTGGAAGGCCGCCAAACAATGGATCTGGCGTCATTCATGGAAATGGCCAGGGTGGCAGCAGCAACCCATGGCCCAGACTGGATGTCCAGGATGGTGGCCCAACCTTGCCAGGAAGGGCGCAGCCAGAGGGTTGAAAGCTCCCCTCTGATGTTTCAGGACAGTGGCAGCGAAGCTACCATGGTCGAGGCCGAGATCCACAGCCTGGGGGAGGAAGAAGAAGACGAGGAGACCCGGGGGAGCAAAAGGAAAAGGACAATGATGGCCAGGGCTAAAGCAAGCAAGGAGCAGGCCAGCAGCACCAAGAGACCACGGAGGAAGGGGAGGGCGCAGGAGGATGCGGCCTTAACGGCTCCTACACCTGCTGAGGCTCCAGGGAATCGAGTGAGCCCACCCAACACTCCTGCGACCAGAACGGTGGAGGTCGCGGGTGGAGGAACAACATCCCTGGAGGCGGTAAAAGGTATGGTGATGGAATGCATGCAAGCATGGGGAAAAATGGGGCAAATGCCGAATGTTGTGTCCAGTACTGGTATTGTGGTAGGGGGGGTGTCTCAAGGAGGTGTAGCCATGCATCCGGGGGCGTCACAAGGACTGGGAGGGCCTTGGTGCAGCGGTAGCATGCAAGGCTGGGCACAGTCGGGTGGACTGAGTCAATTGCCTCAGAAGAGGGGGATACCGCCCGGGGGTTTCTTATCGGTCGGGCTGCCTAGTGTGGGTCCACCTATGGTAGGCGGGCATCAAGTGCAGATGGCGGGGGTCCCTTGGGGTCATGAGTGGACAAACCAAGGGCCAGGAGCGGCAGTAAGCATGGGGGGGGCCCAGCAGTTGGCTTCGGGGTTACCTGCAGGGGCGCTGGGGGTGCAGAGTGAGACAGGGCCTGGAGCGGCCTTGACAGGGGGGCTGAGCGTCAACAGCAGGCCCGACCAGCGGGGAAACAGGGGGATTGTGGGGCCAGACAACCCAGTATGGGAGGCCAATGCCAGGGTTCGCACCTATGCGGGCTACGGTGAATTCTTTGGTGTGGCACATTCCATGGGCGGTCAAGGAGAGGTTGTGGAGGAAGGAATTCATTGACATCTTTGACTTGTTGGGGATCGTCCCCACGGGGGGAGGCCTGAAGGAACTATCAGAAAAGGAGAAGGAGAAAAGGGACAGGGAGGCCACCAAGGTGGAGCGTTCCATTAACAACTGTCTGAAAGCTTATAGGATGTATATGTCAGTAATGCTGGAGAGGTACCCGCAGGATGCACTGGCGATGATAGCATATGAGCAATACGTGCATGACTTATATCAGAAATATGGCGGCGAGGGATGGCTGGAGTATGACCGGGGCTTTAGATTAAAGATGCAGATATGGCCAGCAATGTCATGGGACGAGATGGATGTCGGGGGATACATGGACAAAGTGGTCCCCTGTAGGGAACCCCAATGCGAGCCACTAGGAGAGAAGTCTCGGGGGGGAGAGGCAGAGGTGGGTTCCCGCAACGGGGGAGAGGGTCCTTTCGCGGGCCCTCCTCCTGGGTGTACCGGGCAGCAGCCCACCAGGGGGAACAAGAAGTCTGCTGGAGGTTTGCAGAAGGGTATTGCTCATACGGGAAGACATGCAGGTACAAGCACCAGAGGGGCGGGGTACGGGCCCTCGCAAGGCCACTCCGGGAGAGGCAAAACCCAGGTATGGTGGGAACCAAAAAAATAAAGGAAACGTTGAGTGATGCGCCGACAAAGCAGGGCAATGCTGGGGAACCAATGAATGACAAATGTATGATTAAAGGGGCATTGCCCACACCAGTTAGCCTTCTTGCCATGACTCCCTATCTAAATGAGTACCACAACAAGGCTGACGCGAAATTGCTATGGCAAGGGTTCAGGTGGGGCTTTAGGATCCCGGGGGCGGGAACTCAAAGGGGAAGGGAGACAGCCAACCTGCGATCTGCTCTGGAGAAACCCGATGTAGTAGAAAGGAAGGTCGACAAGGAGGTGGGGCTGGGGAGAGTGGCCGGCCCATTTACTAAGCCTCCTATGAGCAATCTGGTGGTATCTCCACTAGGATTGGTGCCAAAGAAAGAAGAGGGCCAATTCCGCCTGATACACCACCTATCCTTCCCCGAGGGTCAATCAGTGAACGATGGCATCCCAGAGGAACAGTGCAGGGTGCAGTACGCCTCCCTGGAGGATGCGATACTAATGGTAAAAGCGGCAGGAGAAGGGGCGTTGTTGGGGAAAGCAGACATAGAATCAGCCTTCCGTCTATTACCAATCCACGAGGATAGTCACCACTTGCTGGGTTTTAAGTTAGGGGACAAATACTACTATGACAAATGCCTCCCCATGGGGTGCGCCATTTCCTGCTCATATTTTGAGGCATTCAGCTCCTTTCTGGAGTTTACGGTAAAACGGGAGAAAAAAGGTGGGGGAATGTTGCACTACTTAGACGATTTTCTCTTCGTGGGGAGGGAGGGGACGGAAGAGTGCAGATCCCTGATGGAGGTATTTCAAATAAAATGGATCAGCTTGGGGTCCCCCTAGCACCAGGAAAGACCGTGGGTCCAGCAACAACATTGACATTTCTGGGGATCGAGATCGATTCAGTTAAAGGGGAATGTAGGCTCCCGCAGGACAAGGTACAAAAACTGAGGGGCTTGATTCGGGAACTGATGGGAAAAAACAAAGCGACCTTGCGGGAGTTGCAAGCACTGGTTGGAAACTTCAATTTTGCAGGCAGAGTGATACCAGCGGGGAGGGCATTTGCCAGAAGTGTGGAGCTTAAAACTGTGGGCTTGCAACATGCCGGACAGCACGTCCGATTGGGTGCAGAGGTAAAGGAGGATCTCAGGATGTGGGATAGCTTCCTGACAAGATCCAACAGGGTGGCAATCTGGAGGGCTGACTGGGCAAGCAGTCAGAGGCTCAAATTGTTCACGGATTCATCGGGGTCCCTGGGTTTTGGGGCTATCCTGGGTGACAGATGGTGCGGCATGGCGTGGCCTGAGGAATGGCATAAGGAAGGGGTCACGAGAGATATCACGCTACTAGAGCTGTTCCCCATAGTGGTGGCATTTAAGTTGTGGGGCGGGCAGCTGCATAATTCTAAGGTCGCGCTATGGTCGGACAACTTGGCGGTGGTACAGATCATTAACACAGGGTCGTCCAGTAACCCGAGGGTGCTGAGGCTCCTCAGAGAACTCACCAGAAGTTTGTTAGAATTAAACATCGAGGTTAGAGCTCGGCACATCCCAGGGGTAAAAAACACGGCCGCTGATTCTTTGTCTCGTTTACAGTGGGACCAGTTCCGGGAGAGCTGTCCCGAAGCAAGGGAGGAGATGACACCATTCGAGGTACAATGGTGGGGGATGATTGGGGCGATCTGACCGCATTGGTAGAAACTGCCCTGGCACCCGGTACAACCAAGAGGTACAGGGCTTGTTGGAGTCGGTTTTCACAGCTCCAGGAGGAGGTACTAGCAGGGGACTCCGGGGAGAACCCGGTGAGAGCATTCATAGGCTGGTGCTGGAAAACAGGGAAGACCCGGGCGTGGGTAAGCTATCACTTGGCGGCCATAGCACATCATGCAAAAGTGCACGGGGAGAAGGACCCCACTAAGGAACACTACGTCATGCTCGCCATGAAAGGCTGGGCGAGGCAAAGCATAACAAAACCAGATGAAAGGCGGCCAATCGATATTGGGAAATTGCACGGATTAATTAAATGTCTAGGGGAGGTGTGTAAGGAGGAATCAGAGCGTGTGCTCTTCTCGGCTGCTTTTACGGTGGCATTTTTTGGGGCGCTCAGAATCGGCGAACTCGTGCCGGAAAACAAGAACGGCGAAGGGAATGGGTTCTTGCGCGTCAGGGACATCCAAGTGGGGAGCGCTCAGGTCATCATTTATGTGAGGAGGTCAAAGACGGATCAGAAAGGAAAAGGGGCGGCGCTGACCGTACATGCCATTCAGGCGAGCAGGGTTTGCCCGGTGGCGGCAACGGCAAACTTTATGCGACAGAGGCGGCCATCAGGGGCAGAGGCGCCATGGCTCACGCACAAGGATGGGTCCGCACTAAGCCGCTTTCAGTTCAAGAAAGTGATGGCGCTGGGTCTGGAGAAAATGGGTCTGGCAGGGGGCCAGTTTGGGACACATTCTTTCCGGATTGGGGCCGCCACCTCAGCATCAGTCGGGGGACTGGGGGCGGATGACATTAAGAGATTGGGGAGATGGTCGTCAGGATGTTATAAACGTTATGTCAGGCCAGAGAAAGTGTAAAGATAACCATGCCATTTCCCCCATGTCGTTTATCAGCAGTGCACCAAAGGAAACTACGCACAGTATGGGTGGTGGGGCACTCATTCATCTCAAGGGCAAAGGCGAGCTGGGACCAGCAGCAGGAGATCTTGACAGCAGGAGAATTCAAGATCGAGTGGCACGGGGTGCCTGGGATGAAATGGGCCCAGTTCAAAGGGCAATTGCATAAACTGCTAAATAAGCGGCGGAAGCCGGATGTGTTGGTGATACACTTGGGGGGGAATGACCTGACCAGCCTAGGGAGGGGGGTATTGCTGAGAGACATCACAAACTCACTACAGGAAATAGCGGCACAGGTGGAGGAGACAGAGATCATCTGGTCCGAGGTGATTTCTCGGGCACAATGGAGAGGGGCAGAGAACCATTCGGCGGTAGAGAAATCGAGGAGGAAGCTGAACGGGGCAGTTGCCAAATTCTGCAGGGGCAGAGGTTTCCATCAGATCAGGCATGGCCTGATTGACGGGAAGACCCCCGAGTATTTCTTGGCCGATGGGGTGCACTTGTCCCCAAAGGGAATGGAGCTCTTTTTCTGGAACATTTGCACCAAATTTCTGGAGTTGTGAGAAGGATTGAGGAAGGGGGGAGCCAACGGTGTGCGGGAACCCACCAGTTGGCGTGGCGGTGTTTGGGCAACTAAGCACAAATGATAGACTCCGGACGAGCCAGAAGGAAATGGAATGGACCAGCGCCTCTTGGGGGCCTAAACGGCGGGGGCGTCTGGTAGGAACAAATAAGGCTCAGCTTCCCCCACAAAACAAACGGCGCTCTCCCCACCCACGGACCCCTGCACGGGCAGGATAGGAACAGGTACAATGGGTCGGGGGAGTTGGGGGCCTACTATACCAAGTACAGGGGGAAGCAAAGGAAATCCGGCAAGCAAGCGCCACACGTACAGAATGAGGTCAATAGTGTGTACAAATACTTCTGTTGTCATGGAAATAAAACTGCGGCCAATTTTGCCAATTGAAATCTTGTGTCATGCCAATTCATGGGGGATAAAAACATTGTGTGCATGCGCAAAGATAAGTGGGAGGAAAGGCAAATGGACGGCTGCAGGGGTTAATGTAATTTGGGATGTGTAATCATGTGAGGAGTATGTAGCGGGTAGCCGTGCTTGCTGTGGATGTCGCCTGCTGTCCTTGTGCGATTCTGGTCAGTGAGGAATACAAATATTGGGTGATATGTCATTTTACCAATTCTCGAACCCCGAGATATTTACTGACCGATCCGCAAAAATATTGACTTATCCTTTTGACCACGCCTATTGTCTGCCTGCATTCACGATCTATGGTGTCCGAGTGCCATCTAGTGGTGCTTAAATGAATGTATTAGTGTTCCTAATATGTGTTTACGGTTGCTTCTTCTCATTGCCTCTATTTTTTCTGCAGCGTAATCACTGGTTACCAAATACTGCCGTGCTGGTGGTTGTCATCGCGTTAGGATGCAAGTGGCAGATATGTGAACAGGACTGGGGCTGGCTGACCGCGGGTCTGTGCAGCTTTCCAGAAATCCACATTGCATGGCTCACTGAAAGAAGGGTACTGAGGGCTTAACCCGGTGATGGCCCTCTCAGTCTAAAGTTGTACCCAGTCTCATCCTCATTTTTTTTAAAACACCCCCTTTCCTTATGTTTGAACCTTAATTTTAGCACACTCTTATTTCCGCAAACAAGGAGCCGGTAACATCCCTCACACCACCCTTACACGTGAAAATGCAGCTACAGAAGTTGTGTCAGAGTGGATGCTGAAATGGCATCCTTTGGTGTAAAAAGATAGCCCCAGAGTGACAGAGATGGAGAGGCCATGCTAGGCTCCTATTGCAAGAGTGAAGTTGGCTAAGTGTGGAGTTCCATTAAAATATAAAAGCCCGTACAAAACAGTGATTTCAACATGAGGCCTAGTGAATGAGCGAGAATGGGACACCCTCACTTTTGTTAGAATGTGCAGGCATTCTGCCGGAAAAGAGTGAAACTTCGAACTGGAATATTGTTGAGTGAGTCCAATGGATTCCAAGGACATGTGGCATTTCCGATGCTGCCCTTGTGTAATGTGCACATGGAAGGAAATAAATACAATTGAATTACTGTGCATTTTGAAGCTAAAAAGGAGGAATGATGCCTTACATTGGAAAAATAAAATCGAATGACAAATTGCCTTCAGGAGGAATAAAGAGACTTAATTTGAGCACATAAAATGACATTTATAGGGCAAGGCCTATTTGCAGCTGGTGTTTTTCCCACTAAACTGAAAGGGCTGTGCCTTTGTAAATTTAAACTCAAGACCTTTGGCTGAGGACCCCAGGAGAAGAAGATCTGGTTGTCAATTTAAATGCTAACATATACAAAGAAGTAGATTGAAATTATGGGATTTACAGATAACACAATTTACAGAAATGACCTTGAAGGTCAGGTGACCCATTAATGGTGCCTTAGCTCTGAACAAAGACCCTTTGAAGTGCAAGAGGAGAGGGTAGGATAAACATTAGCTCAAGCAGGTAGCTTTAACATGCTCAAGGAGAATTAGAAACTTAAGAATTGGATAGGGCTATCTGAAACAGGGAGCACCTATTATGCAGTGCCATTGATTAATCATTGAATACATGTTCTCGAATAAAACGTGCATCGTGTGTTCCATCGGCCTCACCCCGGGTTAATTTTAAAGGGGAAAAGAGCCAGTTGGGACTATGTAAAAACTACACTTTTTTTGGATGTACATAACTTAAGTTATGATCAAAATTTCATAAATCTGAGGAATTGGAAACATTGATGGATTAATAGACGGTGACATTTATGTTGGAAGTATGTAGTGTCAGAGTTGTAACTCTGTTGGCGCAGCAGCAAACTGTGAAAAACAGAGGCTATGCCCAGGAAGAGCGTGCCAAAATAAAATGTGTATTTTCTGACTCGCCATAAAACAGAGAATCCAAAAATAGATGGATTTATATAGTTATCTGAAAAATGAGCGTAGCTGCCATATTGTTAGATTTTCAGAATCAAAAAAGGGTACATCCCACATGTCATGTTGAGATGATGAATTTTTCCCCTCCCTCAGCCTACATCATACATATCTCCCAAATTCCCACCCGATCAGCAGCCAGTATTGGTGGGAGGTGGAGGGAGAGTGCTTGCCAATCCTTACCGTGGGAATTATGATAATGTATGTCAACAGCGCTATAAGAAGTCAATTTTGCATCAGAACAAGGCTTTTTAATTTTATTCCTGGAGATAGCCTGCTGCTGGACTATTGCAAGGAGCAATTAGCAGAGGTGCCTCAATCCTTGCATTGGAGACAGTGACAGGGAAATCTAGAAGCTAGTTGGGACCCAACCAGAGGAGCTAGAGGGAGTCTGGGGGCAGGAGAAAATCCTTGACTGAAAGCCCTTGACCAGCTCTGTGCTGTCCTCAGAGGAGCCCTGCTGTTTTTGCCTGACCAAGGCCTCCCATGTAAGTAGACTAATCCGAAAGCCATCAATTGTGTGTGGAGCTACCTGACTTATCCCTTTCCATTAGTGGGTAGGGGGGTGAAACTGGGTAGGCTCTTGGCACATTGTATTAAATCCAATTCAAATTAATTCCGCTATAGAAAATCCCCCTATCCATTAAATTACATTGTGTTGGAAACATGCCGCCTTAATCCTTTCCATTAAATTGTGGGGAGGGCGAAAGGTGTGTAGATCGGTAGCGCATTGAATTGAAGTTAAATCGATTAATTCCCATATAGAAAATCACAGGATGAGTGTTGTTAAAATTTGAAACTAACAAAGTTCATGCCCAGTGTGTCTGAGCTTGTATAAACCATAAATGCTTGGGTGACTGTCCTTCTGAAACCCCTGACTTCTGCCCCAAAGGGGGGGTCCATGATCCCAAAATAAGTAACCCTGAAATGCTACTATTTAAGTGAATGTGAGGGTGCAAAACGAAATTCACCCTTTATTCCCTTGTATCCCAAACCAGAATTACCAAGCATTGCTTCTCATTTGAATGTGTGTTGAAAAACGATTTGCCTTTGAGTTCCCAACTGTGCCTTTCAAATGAAAGCCTCAAAAATGAAACTTCCCATTGATTCCCTTGCCTCGCAATCCAGAATCCAAAAGCACTGCCTGTCCTTTGAATGTGTGCTGCAAAATGATTGTTCCATTGTATTGTGAATGTTGTCTATTGGTTAATTTGCAATAAAATCTGTTGTACGTTGTGACTGCATGTTTCCAAATTTTACTTGTGTTGTTTTAATAATGGAAAGTAATTTGGAGTTGTGATATTGTGTGTTGCCAACCTTATACACCTGCCTGGTTCCTAGTCCATTGGTGACATAGGGTATTTGTTAGGGTGGGTGCGAGACGGGTTGGAGGCCTCACTAAAGTTGAATCTGTAGAAACGCTTTGGCTTGAGTGCCACCTTGCTTGGGGGGGGGGAAGGATCTCCCGGAGTTGAGTGTGAGCGCCTAATAAACTGCGACAATCCTCACTGCAGGGATTGTAACATAGCATGCATTATTTTAAGTGATCAGATCGGAACAAAGTTGACACCAAGACACAGGCAGTGGACTCAGAGGCTGATACAGAGTACTAAACAAAACCACAGCTTATGGTATTTCTGTTTTGTAGGAAATGTGCCCTGACTTCTTATTATCAGCCAGCCAGGTCGGAAACCCTCACCACAGGTTCGTGGCCGGGGCACGTCTCAATTCAACAATTTATGAGTGAGGTTGCTGAAATGAATGGAAATGTCAACTGCATATCACAAAAAAAATAAAAATAATAATCCATAAGCGCCCCTGTGCGAGAACAAACACGGCTAAATGACCTGTTCTTTGGGAAGGTACCCACTCGAGAGTCCGCAGCCACACTTTAGCTGACTGTACCTTTCACAGAAGAGAAATATCCATTTGCATATCAGTCATTGCGCCGCCCACATGGGCAGTCTGGCACCACAATGCTATGGCAATTCTCTTCTGAACAAGAGTACCAACAGCAACACCATACACGTGTTTCAGCCCTGTTGGGCCTCATCAGTGAGGTGGAGCTGTGCCTCTCTGAGCACAGTGAGCAAGGGGTCCATGTCACAATGACCCTAGGAAACAATGAAACAATAGTCCACAGGCGCCCCTCTGCGAGAATTAACACGGCTAAATGACTTGTTCTTTGGGAAGGTACCCACTTCGAGAGTCTGCAGCCACACTTTAGCTCACCGTACCTTTCACAGAAGGGAAATATCCATAACCAGACTTATTGATTTCGATGATAAATAATTCTCTCCTTTTAGTCGACGAAGATGAAATTATCTTTTCCTCCTGTTGTATTCATTAATTTTTGGGAACTCATCGATATGGAGGTCACTCTGAGGAATCAATAGTGCTGGCGCCCGTACCTGCACATTTACAATGGAGCCCACTTCTCCCCAATCTTTAGGCAACTGCATGTAAGCTCTGGATCAGCAGGCCCAATATCGATCCAATAGAACTGCAGTTCCTTCGTTCATTCCTGCTACTTCAATTATTTCTCTGCAACCTTTGTTCTGGCAAGCCAGGTGCCGGTAAAATTTGCAAGGCCTGCAGCAACATGCCGGTTTTACCGGCACGGTTACCGCCTGTAAAGACTGGAGGGGCGTGTTTGTACTCCTGCTCTCTATATGGCAGAGGAGAGGCACAGAAGACCCCAGCCAAGATTATCTATAGGGTAGTGCAGGTCGAGCAATCAAGGCCTAGCTTCTCAGGAGTTGATGCAGCCTGTTTCTTAAGTACAGTGTAGTCCCCAAACACCCACAAAGGAATGTCTTCACACTGTATTAGTGAAAACACAGTCTTTATATAATTAAGGTTCATACACAATCACAATAACTCACTTTGTGCTCAGTTAATCTACAATGGCAAATATATACAGTCCTAAATTGTACCACACTTATTATCAGATTTGACTGTACTCTGGTCAAATGTCACACGGATCAATTAATAAAGGTAACCGACAATAGACATAGGAGGAAAGCAGTTGGTTAGAACAATGGGCAGAATACTTGCCCCTACCACTAGACACGGTTCTGTGTGGAGATCCCCCCACCTGGGCAACCTGTAAAATAAAAATATACTATAAGCCAAGTCCATATATTGTTCAATTAGTCTTATTTCATTCTAAGATATTTCGACCACCCAAATGTACCGGGAATAGCAGAGTTCCTCGAGGAGGCGTCAATGCAACCTTCTTGAGTGACTCCCTTTAAAGCAGGAGCCATGGATCATCGATAGGCCTCGAAGAAGGTGAACTTGGAGTTGATGATCCTCGAGGAAAAGTTCGATGGCGTTGAAGCAGCAGCTTCGGTCCTGGCAGTGCTCGTCGATGAATCAAAGACATCCTGCAAGGATGAGGCATGCGGGGCACCTCGATGTCGATAGTTCGGGACTGCAAAGGGTCTATGAAGAACTTTGGCTCAGCAAGGGCATCGAGTCGTCCGGCATCTCTGCGGTCTTCGGGTGGTGGGAAACCCACCGGCGGATTCTCCTTGGCGCATCAGCAGCCTTGAATTTCTCCGGCGGGACAAAGGGGTCGGCGGTGCAGTCGAGAGTTTCCTTCGATTCAAATGTCTTAATCAAAGGAGCGTAGCTGCTCCGGTTGTTAACGGCACAGCGTCAAGTGGTCCCCGCTTCTGGGCAACACGGCTTCGACGCACCTCCAGCGGTTATAGCAAACCTGTGAACCCTGGTCGACGACGGTGGACAGAATGTCCGGTGCTTCTCTTCGTTCTCCTCGGTGGTCCCCATCTCCAGTCGGCAGCCTGTCGGGGGTCTGACTTCCAGGGAGCTTCGGCAAAGGTTAGCGGTGCTCGATGGTCTCTCAGAGCTCGGGAAGAGGGCGCCTAACCAGGTCCTCTCTCGGATCAGTCCTCGATGAACTCGACAGCTTTTGGATCGGGTCGAAGCAAATGCAGAAGCCGATCTTCGTCCAGCTGGGCTTCAAGGATAAGCTTCAACTATCAACTTCAGCTTCTGAATGAATTCTAGCAGTGAGAGACCCCCAGATATACTGTTCTGTCTCTCATTCATTCTGCTGGGTCACACTCAGGCAACCAAACACTCAGAAGGGCATTCAGCAGTCAGCCAGCCAATCAGGCATACAGTGCATTCAGGCCATTCTCCTCCCTCTCAGACACTCACAACAGGGAATATGTATTGGGACAAGTACCCAGGCATTCAAAACTACACACTGCATTCATACCAGTTTCGGGCAGGGCTGTGTCAGTCATTGTGTTTCATACCAGAAACCAGACACCCACAACAAGAAGTGCATATTTGTCACACACTCCATTCACCCAGGTCCCACCCACAGCAGGGTGTACCCACAACATACAGTCACTGGGAAGGCTCCAGCCATCCTGGCTTGGACTTCACCACAATTCCATATATGGAACTTCCACCCAACAGCCAGTCAGGGGGAAGGGACAGAGTCAGGGCTTCCCAGATCTTTGGGAAAACAAGGTAACAGGCAATAGAAAGCAAGAGGCCACAGGGGCCATCTTGTTTCCTATCAGGAATCAACTGATTCCAATAGCAGAGATACTCAGTGCACCTGTCAAATTCAGCATGGAGCTGCGGCCAGCCCATACCCTGCTCTGTGGGCCACATACAGGTGCCCAAAACATACACTATGGGCACATGGTTGAACCCCCACCCATGGGTGCCATAAGGGTATCCCATGGGTCTGTACACCAAACCAAAAATAGGAAGAGCTGCAGTGCCAGGAGACCCACATGGACTCCTGGGCAGAAAACAATACAGAACACAAATGAAAAAGGACTACAGGATAAGGACAGGGAGGCCCTGTCCCTCCAATGCATTTCCAGCATCACTGTCACCCTCCCACCCCCAGGCTGAGGTTAGGGTGCCTAATCTCCCACGAGATAGACACCCTCACCCAGACGTTCAACATACCTTCTGGAACGACCATCTGCATTATCGTGACTCTTCCCTGGTCTATGCTCTAATGTGAATTCCAGCCCTTGTAGGCTAATGGACCACCTGAGCAGTTTCGGGTTCTCACCCTTCATCTGCATAAGCCACTTCAGGGGCTTATGATCTTTTTGGACCTTGAAGGTAGACCCCGTAAGGTAGGGCCTAAAACGCCTAAGACTCCAAACTATGCTAAAACATTCCTTTTCAACAGTAGCCCACCTAAGTTCTCTACCCTGAGTTGTCTACTGATGAATATGATCGGATGTTCCCTCCCTTTGTTATCTAACTGGGACAAGACAGCTCCAATTCCGGTGTCGCAGGCATCCGTCTGGATAATAAAGGGTTTGCTGTGGTCAGGCACACACAACACAGGTGCCCTACACAGACTTTCTTTCAAGCCATCAAAGGCCCTCTGACAGTCAACAGTCCAATTAACCTTCCTAGGTTGTTTGGGTGAAGTCAGAGTTGTCTTAGGTGCAGCTAGGGTTCCATAGTTCGGCATGAAATTGTGATAATACCCAGTGAGGCCCAAAAGGCTCTCACCTTGGTTTGAGTAGTGGGAGTCTCCAAGTCATGTATATCCTGTACTTTACTGGGGAGAGGTTGGATTTGACCCCCTCCTACCTCATGACCAAGTTACATGCCTTTACCCTGAGCTATCTGGCACTTGGTGGCCTTGATGGTGAGGTTAGCCCTTTTCAAGGCCTGCAACACCTTATCCAGATGTGGCAAATGCTCTTCCCAGGTGGAACTGTAGACTGCAATGTTGTCTATGTAGGCCACAAAAAAGGCCTCCAGCCCACTGAGCGCATGATTGACCAATCTCTGGAAAGTGGCATGGGCATTCGTCAACCCAAAAGGCATGACCCTAAACTGGTAGAGTCCCTCAGGTGTTGAGAACGCCATCTTTTCCTTGGCATGGTCCGTCAGACCTATTTGCCAATAGCCTGAGGTAAGGTCAAAGGTTCTCACAAATGGCAGCACCTATTGTGTCCACAAGCTCATCAGCCCTGGGCAATGGGTGCGCGTCAGTTTTGATGGCGGCATTGACTCCTCGGGAGTCCACCCAGAACCTCTAATCCTTGGTACCTGCCTGGGAACTTGCCTTGGGGACAAGGACCACTGGACTGGACCAGGGACTGGTTGAGGGTTCAATAACACTCAGATCCAACATCTTGGCCACCCCAGCCTGGATTTGTCTCTTAACTGTATCTGACATACGTTAGCACCTGCTTTTGACAGGCACACTGTCACCAGTGAGAACAGAGAGGCATACTGCTGGAGCAAAGCCCTGCAGGCCCTCTGCTGCTCTGTCGTCAGATTTGGAGAGAGATTTACTCCCTCCACTGAGCCATCCTGAGGGTTGCTATGCTGCAAATCAGGAAGGGGCTCACTCTCATCCTCTTCTTGCTCTGAAGCCAGCAAGAGACATGAGACCAACACTCGCCTATGGAAAGGCTTGAGCCTGTTGAGGTGGAATACTTGAGAGGCTACCCCAGATACTCCCATGTCAACCAGATAATTGACTTTGCCCATCTTGGATATTATCCTGAAGGGTCCCATCCATTTGTCTACCAAAGCTTGAGGTTTGGTAGGCTCCATCACAAGGCTCTCCTGGCCTGGAGTCCAATCCACTTAAGAGGCTTTAAGGTCATGCCAGTACTTATTCAATTCCTGGCTGGCCTTGAGATTTGCTGTCGCCTGACTCAACATCTGTGTCATCCTCCATCTGAGGCCTAACACATAGTCCCCCACTTGCTTGGCACGACCTGGAGGGGGGGTTTCCAAACCTTCTCTGATCAAGGCAAGGGGCCCCCTCACAAGATGGCCGAAGAGTAACTCAAAGGGGCTGAAACCAACATCCTCTTGAGGTACCTATCTGTAAGCGAACAGCAGGCATGGCAGGAGGAGATTCCATTTTCTCCTTAGGGGCTCTTCCAAAGCGCCTAGCATTCCCTTGAGAGTTTTATCAACTATTAACTCAACCAGACCATTGGTCTGGGGATGGTAAGAGGTGGGGGACTTGTAGGTTACCCCGCACTCTTTCCACATGGTTTTCATGTAACTAGACATAAAGTTGGATCCTCTGTCAGAGACAACCTCCTTAGGGAATCCAACCCGGGTGAAATGCCCAGGAGAGCCCTGGCAACCACCTTAGCAGTAACAGTCTGAAGGGGGTATAGCATCAGGGTACCTGATGGCATGATTAACCAAGACCAGGATGAACCGATGTCCACCTGAAGTGGGAGGGTCAAGGGGACCGACAATGTCGATGCCCACCCTCTCAAATGGCGTGCCAACCACTGGCAGCGGCTGCAGTGGGGCAATGACACTGCTTCCAGTCTTGCCAGACAACTGACAAGTTGAGCAGGTCCTGCAGTGGCACTCCACTTCTACTCCCATCCTGGTCCAGTAGAAATGGGCAGAGAGCTTCTGCTTAGTCTGCTTGGTACCAAGATGACCAGCTAAGGGCACCTCATGCGCCAACTGCAGCAGGAAGGTCCTGTAAACCTGGGGTACCACCAACCTCTTGAGGGCACCAGGTCCAGGCTTAGTGGGCTCACTAATAAGGAGCTTACCCTCCCAATAGATCTGGAATGTCCTAGGCACTTCTCCTTGTGCCTGGGACAGGGCCTGTTTCTTCAGACCCTCGAGAGAGTGGCACTCTCTCTGACCCTTACAGAAGTCCACCCGGGACGGTCCCGTTACAGCGTCCATCCTGCTCCCCCCTGCAACCGCCTTGCTTCACTGCACACTCAGCAACACACCAAAATAAGCACACGGGAGACCAGAGGTTGAAGGGTATTTGCATATAATGAAAGCACATATCCAAACCACCTGGGTGGACTGCTCTGTCTCCCCAGGCCGGTTGCATCCTTACATACAGGTTCCTTACATACAGGTTAAGGTGGCTACTCCAGTCCTCATCACATTACTCATGTCACAAAGAATGCCTGCGGGCTGCATCCGGTTACATGTATGGTGTGTAGGGTTTGAAGTAGCAATCAGAGGCCAAGCGATAAAAGTGTCTGAGTTCTTATAATGGATGTTTTCCTGCGCATGGGGGCAGGCCTTGGGTTCTGGTTACAGCTTGTTAGGCACTCGCTGCGCGTATGTTCTCTCAGAAATGGTCTCCCATCAATGGAGGCATTTCCATCACGCATTGTACAGCCACGGTGACCTTGCTGGCGCCAGCTCAGACCTCCTCTCATGCAGGGCCTCCGAGAAAGCAGATAAAATCATAATTAGATCATGTAACATTCGCCCACTTTTCTTTTTCTGTTTCATTTCTACAAGCGTTGCCTAATATTTTTTCATTCATACATTTCCCATATCCTTTCTACTTACACATTTTATACGAGCAATAATGCAATATATACATATAAATAGTATTATCAAAACCATGATTCCTGCTGCAATGTTTTTCCCAGTTCCCCCATGGGTCCTGCTAGCCACGCCCACCAGTCAATTGCTCCACTGCTATCCATAGCTATTTGTTGGTATATCTTTGCCTGTTGTTGTATCACTGCAATGTCTTTAGTTATGAGGCCTTCTTGTTCTAAATACACACAACATGAACTGTTAAACTTTGCACACACTCCACCTTTGTGAGCTAACAATACATCGAGAGCCATCCTATTTTGCATAGCATTGGCACCTATGCTATTTATCTATTTTTGTATGTGGCCTAATGCGCCTACTGTAGCATTAGCAAAGAGTTCTAATGAAGCGGATATGTTCACTATGGCCCTTTGCAGTTCATATATCCCCAGTGGTTTTCCCCGCTGTCCCTTTTAGTCCTGTGTACCACTTTATTTTGTACCACAATGGTCACGTTTGGTCGCAAATGTCCTATGGTGTAGACCCCTCCCTCAGTCTGGGCAAAGTTTTGTAGGCCGCCCTCTACAGAGCCAATACACCCCTGGTGTGTATAGGTGTATTTGGTAGCTATTTCCATTGTACAGTAACCCATTGTATATTGCCAGGCCCACAAAGTAGCTTGTCTCATTTATATCCCCGTGTTCTTACATCTACAATCATCTAGACGTACTATGTGTCCCCTTGCATCCAATATTTCCCCTTGTATGTCATACATAGTCACATTTTGCTCTCTGCACCCTTCTTCATCATAACAGGTGCATATTACTCTTTTAAATCCATAGATGTAGCTTTTTCTTGTGTCTATCGTGATGGTCATGGCACAGTGCTTGTATCTTCCTACCGCATAATCCTGTGGCTTCGCTCCTCCCCCAAAGCCAGATTTAATGCAAAATGGTGCAGATGGTGATTCCTGAAATGTGAATGAAGGTACAGCCCATCCCGTTTCAACCTTTCTAGTACCTGCCCTCACATCCTCCACCCATTTTTCCATAGTAAGTGTCTCTGCCACCAGTGGTGTCCCTTTGTTGTGCATGCGTGGGGAACTGTGAACATAACCAACAGTTTGATATGTTGAACGTATCAGCCACCGCCTGTGTTATGTTGACGAATCCGTTCATTAGCCATTTTGCTGCAGCGATCGATAGTAGTGAGAACATGGGCCATATGTACAGGCACATCTGGAAGACAAGAAACACATTTTTATACAAATGTTCTCACTTTCTTTATGCCCTCCTTCCTGCCCCTTTCATGCTCATTGCTCTCCACGTACTCCCTTCCCTTTTTCACTCTCTTCAGTTGGCTGAGGTGTCTCATAACTAGACCTTCGCTGTCCCATTGGTCAATGCAGTATACTACATTACTTATTCTGTCTATTATTATGTATGGTCCTTTCCATTTAGGTTGACTCTTTGCAGTTCTACTCTCATTGCGTAGCATTACTGTGTCCCCTATGTGTAGTACCATTTCCTTTCTTGTTTTGTTGTGTTTCCTTGCTGTGTAAATGTCTGTTTGTTCTTGTGTTTCTATTGTCATTTTACGGATGCCCTGTAGTCTGTTTACCAATGATGATATGTAATCTGCATCTAAAACTTCATAACCTTTGGGTGCCCCCGTTGCCAGTGGCAGCAGTGCTGGGCATGCTTCTTCGGAACAGTATTTCATAAGGCGAATATCTGGTAGCAGAGTGTTGTCTCAATCGTAGCCTGTGTAGTACAAATGGAAGCCGTAAATCCCACTGTGATCATTCTTCATCCATTATCTTGAACAGTTCCTTTCTGATTTCCAGATTCAGTCTCTCCACCATGCCGGCACTCTCCGGTCAATATGGGATATGAAAACGTTCAAATCGTAGTTTGGCACATAATGCTCGTGTTAGTTCAGCTGAGAAGTGACCGACATTGTCTGATGTCATTTTTGATGGGATGCTAAATATTGCTATTATGTCCTGTAAAAGAATGTCTACCGTTGTTTTTGTAGAGCAGTTTCGTGTTGGAAATGCCTCTGGCCATCTGCTAAATGTGTCAATGATCACCAATATGTATCTGTGTCCTTTTGCTGTTCATGTTAGTGGGCCCACGTAGTCTAGATGGATATGTTGCCATGCTTCTGTACTTCTGTGCTCATGTTGGAGCAGTCCCATCTTCTCTTTTCCTCTTCGGTCTCGTTTCCAGCAGGTCACACAGTTTGACACATGTGTTTGCCAATCTTCCCCTATCATTACCCACCAGGCCATTGCTGTCAGTCTCCGTAACCCATTCTCTCCTTTCTCATGTGTCCAGTAGCTGTGCGCCCATTGTAAGACATCTTTCCTCAGGATGGTAGGCAGTATTATTACCCACTAGCCACATGACTTGTACCACCACCATGTGCTGTCATTTCGTTGTACAACATCAGACTCTTGATTTGAGTTTATGAACTGCATAAGTATGCTGTCTTCCTCCTGTAAGTCGGACAGAAGTTTCTCACTTCCTTCCTGTTCCTTTGTTTTCCCTCTTCGTAGTGTTATTTTCATTGCTCCCTCGCCCGTTGCCACATACCAATCTTCATTTTCCTCTGTCTGTGGTTCTGGGGGGGTGGCGCCGGCCATTCTTCTTCCACTATTCCCCTTACTCCGTTGTTTGGCCCCCGTCCTCTTCTTGCAGGGGTGCCATGGGGGTACCGGTGTACGTGAGTACTCTTTTATTGCTAAATTTGCTGAAGCGGCTGCCCTGTTGTTTCCTTCAGCCCATCTTCCTTTTGTTGTGTGAGCTTCTGTTTTGATGATCTATATTCTGTTGTGTTGTCTGGACAGTTCATCTATGTCTTTCCATTTTTGCTCCAACTTTATAGCTGACCCATCGGTCGCCCGATAGTGTTGGTCTCTCCAACATCGCAAGTATATGGTGAGCCCTTTAAACACATACTGCCTCATTATGAGTGAGGCAGTATGGGTTTAATGGCACCGGTAATGCTGCCGGCGCCGTTAAACCCATACCACTGCATTACGAGGTCCCCTTGCGGGACCCTCTCAAGACGTCTGGTCAGATCAGACGTCCTTTGCGGGTCCCGCGAGGGGTCCAGCATGCTAACAACGGGCCCGTCATTAAGGGGCCTGTTGTTAGCATGCTCCCCATTCCCATTGAGCCCTGTTTGGGCTCAATGGGAATGGGGATGGTCCGGGTTCCCTGAATGGGGAAATACTGGGCCCTCCAAAGTCGTAATGGCCCAGTATTTACCCATTCAGGGAACCCGGACCCAGACCCGAGTTTGGAGGCAGCCATGACCTTATTAAGGGCATGGCTGCCTCCAAACTCCTATTGAGGCTCATAGTCTGAGTCCACCACCACCGTTGTGGCTACTTCAGGTGGTATTTTCTGCATTACCCTAAGTGCCAGCAATACCGCTTGTAGCTCGCAGTACTGTGTGCATTTTCCTTTAAACACCATTGAGTTGTGCTGCCACTGATCATTTTGCCTGTACACTACCGCTGCTGCTGCATGTAATTTGTTATTTACATATGCGGAGCTCCCATCACAAAAGAACGTGGGACCATCAATATATTTATCAGGTGCACACGGCCTGAATATATTTTGTAGGGTGTTCACCGTTTCTGTCCTGCATTCATGTGGCTCATCTATCTGTATGCCATCTACTGGTGTATATTTCTCTCCTCCTTCCTCAAAGTGTAGTGTAATCGTGGTCAGTAACGCAATCCATTTTCCTATCCTTTGTGTGCTGACATTGCCCTGATATATTTTAGGGGATAGTAACATCTGTAGGGGTTTGTGGTTTGTTTTGATAATGCATGTAGCCCCTCCCGTTATATATCGTAAATTGTTAATCGCCCAGTATAATGTAAACAGCTGTCTCTCTCATCTCGAGTATTTTAATTCTGTCATCTTGTAGTTTAATGAATTACATGGCACCAGGTGATGAGTATCTCCATATGTTTGTGTCAGTATGGCGGCCTGTGTACTTTCTGATATAATTGGCCATGTGTAGAAGGGCATATCTGGATGTGGGCTTACTAACGATGGTGCCCCATTCAATTAATATTTCAATTTCTGAAAAGCCTCAGTGTGTTCCTCAGTCCAATCAAACCTATCTGATCGTAATACGTTGTATAGTATTTCTGTGTGTTGTGCAAATAGGGGAGTAAAGTTCCTTGAGAATCCCAAGATCCCTATGGCCCTGTGTAATGCATTAGGATCAGGAGGGAGTGGTAATTAGTTAATCAATTGCAGTCTGCCTCTGCATATGCTTTTTCCTTTTCCCACCATTCAATTTGAGTCCACCCTTCTGTAATGCCACTAGCACTCCCCCTAGGTGTTTCTCATGTAGCTCCTCTGTCTCGCTGCACACCAGTACATCGTCCACATATTGAGTGACATTTTTGATGCATGTTATACCCTGCAGTATTATTTTCATTGCAGCATGAAATATGGTGGGGCTGTCTCTGAGGCCTTGAGTAATACATTCCATACATACACCACCCCTTCAAACCGTAAATGCTGTTAGTTCCAGTGAATCCTCATGTAATGGGAGAGAGTAAAACCCGTTGGAGATATCTAAGACACTGAATACCCTCATGCCTGGTTGTATTCTTGCCATCATCTCCGGGAATGAGGCCACTAACTGAGGTCTGGACTGCAAGTGTTGGTTGATTATGCGGTAATCAATTGTTAGGCGGAATGAATCATCTGGTTTCTTCACTGCCCATACCGGCGATACAAATGGCACCCATCCTGTATGTTCTGTTATGGCCCCCCTCTCCTGTAAGGCGTTGAGTATATCATGTATTTGTTCTGCTGCCTCGGGAGGTATCCCATAGGGTTTTACATATCATGGAATGTTTGTTAGTTTCAGTATCACATTATCCTGTGTTTTCCCAAAATCTAGCCTCTGTTTTGCCCATATGTCCAGAAACCTCTCCTCCCACTCTGTTACGATGTCATTTGTGTGCGTGAGGATATGTATGTCGCCCTTCGTTGTTGCTGTGAATACCACCATCGGTATCACTTGTACTATGCCTACTGTATTTTGAAGACGGAGGCATAGATTTGCTAAGTCAATCACTGCCCCTTTTTTTAACAATGTGTCAATCCACAGAACATCGTCCTCTCCCCCTGTGGCGCATGGCTGTTTGCCCATGTCCATCCCATTTAATCAAATGGTTAGTTCCTTTATCGGGGAAGTAATTATAGGTCCCCCCAATCCCTGCATTTTTGTCATTTTTGTATGTTTGGTGTTTGTAAATTCGGCCTTAGTCAGAGTGAGCACCGCCTCAATATCTACCAATATAGTTGTGTTGTGTGTGACTCCAACAGCGGAGAAAGAACCTTCTGCCATCATGCAGCCCCATTTATCTTGGTGTAGGGGTATCAGTGCAGCCTCCAACTCGGCTGGTTTGTCCCTGTCCTAGTATACGGTGGAGCTCGTTACAGCAGCCATTGGCGTTGCCCCTGTACTGGTAACTTGGTCTCTCAATTTCTGTGCCTTCTCCTTTATGTCATTGAGCTCCTGTTGTAGCTCCCAATATGTAAACCAGGGCCGTATCACCCCCTCTGCGTTCTGGTACAATTTAGCCCCTGTCTTTCTATCATACAGCACCTTGCCCGCCGTACCTCTCCCGCGTCCTCTGCCTCCTCTACCCCGACCCCGAAAAAATGTGGAATCCCCTGCTATACCTCTCTGCATCATAGGTAATATTGGTTACTGGTGCCAGTGTTTCCCACTCCTGCTCCTCCATGTACCTGCCCTCTGCCCACTCTTTACATTCTCTTACAGGAATTATTGTTCTTACCGCCAGCCATGTTTTATCTGCCGCATTCAAAACATATGCTCATCCCTGACATGTTTTGAGTCTTTCTTCCACATCCACTTTCCCTTCCACCAACCTTGTAATATCGTCCGGTAGCAACTGCCAAATGGTAATCTTTTCTTCCGCCCCGGGTCCCTCATTAATGTCTGTGTTAACATATCCGCGAAGTCAGATGGGCTCTGGTCCCTTTCGATCTTTAGAACTTGCATTAGTTTCAGACGCGCCAGTATCCTGTGGTGTTTTTTCATTAGTGCCATGATGGGTTGTATGCGCGCCCTCCATTTTATGCCTGCCCCATTAGCCACATTTTCTACCAAGTTCCTGTCATTCACATCAGAAAATCTTTGAATTATTTACCGTGATGGGTTGCATACTGCCTTTAATATCATTATTACTTGACCCCTGTCCAATCGGTGTGCATCCAATGTTTTGTATGTGGAGTGAAGTGTGCTAAATAGTTCCATCGGACCTGCCCCCCCATACCGGGGCATTTCTTTTAAGAGGGCTAACATTTTTATAATGTCCTGTGGCCTGCCTTGGTGGGGTTCCTGTGACCCTCGTGAGTCCCCAGCTGCTTTAAGCTCCTGTTCTATTCGTATCCCCACTTCCCTGTCTTTGTGCGCAATATTGTGCACCACATCCCTCTTGCCCATGACCTTTCACCCTGTCCCACACCACCCTTGTCACATTGTTGTAGTTCACATTATCTAAATCCAGCTCGTCCCTCAATTCTTGCACCGTAGGTGTATTCTCCACCTCCGTTTTTGTAAAATTTCCCCCAGTGGGAAGGGATATTGGTGCCATTTTTACAGCTTTATTATAGGGTGGGGGGGCCTGACATATTCCTCTGGTTGAGAATTTCTTACAGGCAACACCGGATATGCCCTATCATCTTTGTCAGGGTGCTGCTGCCTGTACACCTCAAATGCATTTTTGTGCATCTCTAGCTCCTCCTGACAGTCAGCAAGCTGCTGTCTAACATCTTCACATTCCTGTGCCTTGAGCACAATAGTAGATGACATTTGCATATAGTGAGTATTTGCCGTGCGTATCTGAGGTGATCTGTCATGTCTCACAGGAGTGCATTTTGTCATGTAACCTCATCATTTTCCCCTTAAGGTATGTAATACATCTTCCAGAGACATGTCACAATCACATGGGTCTTGTTTTTGCAGTAATATTTATTGCCTGTGGTGAAGAGTAACTCATTCATTAAATCCTCCACCATTCTAGGAGGTCTATCAATATTTGACAACATGCATATCCACTTCTTTTTCCGTAAAAAATCTTCAATAACCTCTTTAGCCTCCTCTTCCCACCTGGTCAGCGGACTGGCATCCGCCACCTGTCTTATTCCTTCTGTCCCTATTCACCCTACCGCAGTGGAAGCATCCGACCCTGCACAGTGCTTTATGCCAATACAGCTTCAACCCTGCACCTGTCTGGTGCTCTGACTGTACCTCAAGCCCTACTTACATGTGCTCTGACTTGAATTGCGGCTCTGTTACTGCCCTTTGACCCTGTACCACTAATAATAGTACTCTGAGGCAACTGACCCTATCAGACAGGCGGCAGTACCCCTGTGCATATCTCGGAGACCCCAGGCCTCCGAAGTCAGTCTCCCTTACACATTTTTAGATTTTAGTGCTAATTGGCACTAAAAAAAAAATACATAAACATAGCGAAAAACATTCTTTTCACTTACCATATTTGATGTTGCCTCCAACCGTGCCAGTGAAAGGTGAGAAAGGGAGCTCCCGAGGGTTTCGGCACCACTTGTTACAGCGTCCGTCCTGCGCCCCCCCCGCAACTGCCTTGCTTCACTGCACCGATATAAGCACACGGGAGACCAGAGGTAGTAGGGTATTTGCATATAATGAAAGCATGTATACAAACCGCCTGGGTGGACTGCTCTGTCTCCCCAGGCCGGTTGCATCCTTATATACAGGTTAAGGTGGCTACTCCAGTCCTCACCACATTACTCATCTCACAAGGGATGCCTGCGGGCTGCATCTGGGCCCATGTATGGTGTGTAGGGTTTGTTGGAGCAATCACAGGCCAAGCGATAAAAGTGTCCAAGTTCTTATAATGGATGTTTTCCTGCGCATGGGGCAATGTGGCCTTGTGGTTACAGCTTGTACGTTCTCTCAGTAATGGTTTCCCATCGCTGAAGGCATATCCGTCATGCATTCCACAGCCACAGTGACCTTGCTGGCACCAGCTCAGACCTCCTCTTGTGCAGGGCCTCAGAGAAAGCAGATAAACACATAATTAGATCACGTAACAGGTCCCCCTTCAGCCAACAGGCATTGAAGGTCGGGTGTTCATCCCGATTGAGCATCTCTCCCGCAGAAGGGTCTTCTGCCTCTTCTCACTCAGGAGTTGAGTTTGGGTTTTCCACTGGACCCAGCCCATTCGGAGCATGGATCCCAATGGGCACTGTAGGAACAGCAGGAAGAGAAGGAGCCCCCTTCAAAGAGGTGGCCTTCTTGTTCTTCCGTCTTCTTGCCTTAGGCCTCACCTTTGGCTCAGGTACCTGACTCACAGCTAGACCCTGTGTCACATGTGACCTAGTGACTGCAGCAGCAGTCATGGGGAGACCATCAGAGATCAACCCCAACTCTACTCGATCATTTCCTAACAGAATGTTAGCAGGGACATGAACCAGGACAGGAAGCTTTGCTGTTTTGTCTCCAATCATGAGTGTGACTAGGGTTACAGACGATAATGGAGATGCCCATCAGCTAACCTAATGGTTCTCAGAGGAGCACTTACATAGTCCTCTGGCTTGAGCAGGGTCCTGTCCACCACTGTCATGCTTGCCCCAGTGTCTCTCAAACCAATAGAAGGCTGGCCATTCAAGAGGACACTTCTCAAAAACCTACGGGTGTTCTGTGGGATTGTCGCCAGTACTTCTGCGCACTGGTCCCAGGCCCCAAGGGAGACTAAGGAAATATCTACAGGAGCACTGAATGTGATCCCTGTAGAGGAGGGGAGGATGTGGCCTCCACCTCAGGCATGGGGTAATGGTAGCTCAGGCTGACAACCTGGACTCCAAGTGCCTTACCTTTACACATGGGGTCACCCTTCTTGTGATCCAGAGCCCCACAGTCCCAACAAGTGGCAGGAATGTGGGGTACGGTACTGGAACCACTGGGAGCCTGCTTTGCAGCAGGTGGGCCACTACCCTTATTGCCACCCACATAGGACTTATCCCCACTAGATTTTAGGGGGATCTTAGGAGAGGAAGGTTTTGGTTCACCTGACTGTGATTGCTTTTGGGACACCTCAGCTTTCTGAGAGGTCCCCTTTTGTTTGTCCTTCCCACAGGAGTCCTTAGGGGACACCCAGTGGGAGACCCACTTGTCAGCCTGCCTGGCCAGCTTAAAGGGATCCAAAATGTTCTGGTCAGCAACATACTGACGCAACTCTGGTTAACAGGCTTCAGAAAAATGTTCAAAAAACAAAAGGAGGGACAATTCAACAAAGGTTTTCACCTTGTATCCGTCAATCCACCCCATCATGTTCATATGCGCAGCACTCACCCAGTCAACCCAAGACACATTCTCTCTTTTCTTAAAATCCCTGAACCTTTTAAGCTATTGGGTCGGTGTCTTGCCAAACTTGGCAATCAAAGCAGACTTCATGCACTCATACTGACCCCTTTCTTCCACACTCAGTTTCAGAATACAGTCATATCCAGTCTGAGGCACTCTGCTTAACAAACACTTAGCCCAATCTCTCCTATCAACATCATTAATTGCACAAGCCATTTCAAACGCTTTGATCCATTGGAGGATATCAGAACCCTCCACATACACACCAACCAAATCTTTCATAAACTAAGTGGTTGGGGACCTGACACTCTCAACTGGCTTCGCTGAAGTCTCCACTCTAGCTTTCTCTAGCTGGATTTTCTGACATTTAGTGTCCTTGTTCTTATGTTCAAGGTCCTTATCCTTTAGTTTCAGATCCCTGGCTTTAAGGATCACTTGCTGTGCCAACTCCTCTTTCTTAAACTCAGCTTCTATTTCCAACTTTTTGTATTCAAAGGATAACTTTATCCTTAATAACTCAAGTTCCAAGGCATTCCCTGAAGAAACATTGCTGGAGGTCGGAACAGAGGCAGAAGGAGTGGTGGCATTCCCAAAATCAGATTCAATAACAACCCCAGGGGTAGAGTCCTCATTGGTACATCCCCCCCTTCAACAAGACTTTCACAATCTGTCTGGTAGTCCACCAGGGCAGCTATCAGCTCAGCCCTAGACTTACCTACAAAGTCCAACTCTCTGGCTTCACAAGCACATTGGAGAGCCTCTAAGCTCATCCATTGCTTGTAATGTAGTTATCTTGTACACAACTAAACCTCAATTTAACAAAGTGCAGATTTTTTGTAAGTGGCAATGTCATACACTTACTCTTAAAACCATAAGCATCCCGCCGCTGCCACCAGTGTAAAGACTGGAGGGGGGTGTATGTACTTCTGTTCTCTGTATGGCAGAGGAGAGGCACAGAGGACCCAGCCAAGATTCTCTATAGGGTAGCGCAGGTCGAGCAATCAAGGACTAACTTCTTAGGAGGTGATGCAGGCTGGTTCTTAAGTACAGTGTAGTACCCAAACACCCACAAAGGAATGTCTACACACTGTATTAGTGAAAACACAGTCTTTATATAATTAAGGTTCAGGGTTATATACACAATCACAAAAACTCACTTTGTGCTTAGTTAATCAACAATGGCAAATATATACAGTCCTAAGTGGTACCACACTTATTATCAGATTCCATTAAAGTGCATCAACTGTACTCTGGCCAAATGTCACACTAATCCATTAATAAAGGTAACCAACAATAGACATAGGAGGAAAGCAGTTGGTTAGAACAATTGGCAGAATACTGGCCCCTACCACTAGACACAGTTCTGTGTGGAGATCCCCCCACCTGGGCAACCTGTAAAATAAATATATACTACACGCCCAGTCCATATATTGTTCAATTAGTCCTATTTCCTTCTAAAATGTTTCTACCACCCCAATGTACCTGGAATAGCAGAGTTCCTTGAGGAGGCGTCGACGGATCCGTCTTGAGTGACTCCCTTTAAAGCAGGAGCCACGGATCGTTGATGGGCCTCGAAGAAGGTGAACTTGGCGTTGATGATCCTTGATGAAAAGTTCGATGGCATTGAGGCAGCAGCTTTGGTCCTGGCGGTGCTCATTGACAACGAGTCAAAGACGTCCTGAAAGGATGGGCGTGCGGGGCACCTCAATGTCAATAGTTCAGGACCGCAAAGAGTCTAGGAAATACTTTGGCCCAGCAAGGGCGTCAAGTCGTCAGGCTTCACTGTGGTCTTCGGGTGGCAGGAAGCCCACCAGCGGAATCTCCTTGGCGCGTCAGCAGCCTCGACTTTCCCCGGCGGGATAAAGCGGTTGGCGGTGCGGTTGAGAGATTCGAAGTCCCTGCTTCTGGGTAACACAGCTTCGACGAGCCTCCAGTGGTTATAGCAAACCTGTGAACCCTGGTAGACGACAGTGGATGGAATATCAGGTGCTTCTCTTGGTTCTCCTTGGCAGTCCCCATTTCCGGTCGGCAGTCTGTTCAGGGTCTGACTTCCAGGGAGCTTTGGCGAAGGTTACTGGTGCTCGATGGTCCCTCAGAGCTCGGAAAGAGGCCGCCTAACCAGGTCCTCTCTCGGATCAGTCCTCGATGAACTCAACCGCTTTCAGATCGGGTTGAATCAAATGCAGCAGCAGATCTTCTTCATCCAGCTGGGCTTCAAGGATAAGCTTCAAGTATCAACTTCAGCTTCTGAATGAATTCTAGCAGTGAGAGGCTCCCAGATAAACTGTTCTGTCTCTCATTCATTCTGCTGGGTCACACTCAGGCAACCAATCACTCAGAAGGGAATTCAGCAGTCAGTCAGCCAATCAGGCATACAGTGCATCCAGGCCATTCTCTTCCCTCTCAGACACTCACAACAAGGAATGTGTATTGGGACAAGTACCCAGCCATTCAACACTACACACTGCATTCATACCAGTTTCGGGCAGGGCTGTCTCAGTCATTGTTACGCTCACCTGGTTCCCACAGGGGCGTCGATCGGACCCGGACAGCTGCGGTCTCCACCAACGTGATGTGTAGTGAAGAGATGACAGTCTGGACTGGCCCGCCTAATCTTGTCTGCTGGACTCGTAGAAGTATTCTCCTGCAAGTGGAGAAAGGGATTTAGCCACCCCTGGACTTTAGTGATGGCCCCCCCAACTGTTCTCGTTCTCCCCACTAATCACCTCCGATATCCCCTCTTGGTAACCTCGCCTTATGTTTTTAAATGATGTGCTCTCCATCCTGCATGGCATGCATGGGCACGTAGATACCAGTTACTTCACTGGTTTGAAGGTACTGGAGGAGTTCCGGAGGAATATTGACTCCAGCGTCTATAAAGTTCAAAGAGTTCAATATGTCCGATGTTCACTCTTGTTCCATTCCCTCATTAGGTTGCAGCTGGGTCCAAAAGAATATTGCCTGGAGGCAGCTGATGGCGTTCAGGTAAGAGTCTGTATTACCAAACACTGTCTGGTAAAAGTTGCATGAGTTTAACTTGCTGTTTTCTCTCCCTTTATAGGTGCGGCATAGAAAGATGCGGCGAATTAAAGGATAATATCTCCGGTGGTAAAGCAGGTAAGCCTATGGTGGCAAAGAGATTGTCTTTGTCGGTTTTCTCGGCTCACCTTGTTATTCCTTTTGTTTTCCCCCCAGGTGCTGGATTTCTACGAAGAAAATGATGGAGGCAGCGCCGAGTTGAAAGATGCGGTGGACTGGTGAGTATAACTCGGCGCTGCTGCTGGCGAAGCGACGCGTGCTGAAATAATGTCCTTTCCAGGTTCGGAGATGTGCTGGGTCCGGAATCAGGTAAGGAATCAAATAATGTCCATGATCTAACCTCTTCTGCTTTCTTTTCCTTTTGTCTAGAAGCTCCGGATTCGAGGCGGGCGTGGCAGAAGACTGGATGCTGACTTGCAGACACGGTGAGCGTTACGCTGCTGGATGCAGAATAACATGAAGCATGAGATGCTGTTCGGGTGTGGTTTAAATAGCCTGCAAAGTAGTCCCAGGTAAGAAGTTCCCCAGAACCACACCCGAGTAAAACATAGTCCCTGTAATAAAATAGTCCCATCCAGGCCTCACGTTGGCTTGGACTCTTTTGAAGCATGGTCTGCATCAGGTAAGTAAAGTCTATGAGCCTGGCGCCTATGATGCCAGGACTGATTTCTATGATGAGCCTGACGCCTAAGGCGCCAGGACTGAATCCAAACAGCCACCAGCCGGGGCTGTTGCAGTTTTAATGAGTATCTGGATGCCTGCTCCATGGGCTGATGGACTTGATCCGGATACCCGGGGGTAGGCCTCATGACAGTCATTGTGTTTCATACCAGAAACCAGACACCCACAACAAGAAGTGCATATTGGTCACAATCTCCATTCACCCAGATTCCACCCACAGGGTGTACCCACAACATACAGTCACTGGGAAGGCTCAAGCCAGTCTGGCCTGGACTTCACCACAATACCATATATGGAATTTCCACCCAACATCCAGTCAGGGGGAAGGGACAGAGTTAGGGCTTCCCAGGTCTTTGGGAAAACAAGGTAACAGGCAATAGAAGCAAGAGGCCACAGGGGCCATCTTGTTTCTTATCAGGAATCAACTGATTCCAATGACAGGGCCTGGGTATCCCCAAAATGGAGGATACTCAGAGCACCTGTCAAATTCAGCATGGAGCTGCCACCAGCCCATACCCTGCTCTGTGGGCCACTCACAGGTGCCCAAAAACATACACTCGGGGCATAGGGTTGTACCCCCACCCATGGGTGACATAAGGGTATCCCATGTGTCTGTACACCAAAACAAAAATAGGAAGAGCTGTACTGCCAGGAGTCCCACATGGATTCCTGGGCAGAAAACAATACATAACACAAATGAAAAAGGACTACAGGACAAGGACAGGGAGGCCCTGTCCCTCCAATGCATTTCCAGCATCATACCACTTGTTATGAGGCCCATTGTCTTCCTCAGCATCTCTCTTTATTCATGAAAAATATCTTTTAATATCTGAAATCAGTGGGGTTTTTGGACTCTTAATAGGGACAATGCGGATAGTGGGAACAACGGGAGATGTTTTGTTTTCTGGCTCTTCACTACTTTTAATCTGTGTAAATGCCATCGTAATAAGGAGTTAGAATCAGAATGCCACAAAAAGCTCCAAGAATGATCTTACATATAGTACATTTTTTCATAGAGCTACAGTTCTTACCTCTCGGAACATTTCCATCTTTCTGAATATGTTTGACATATACCAAATGTGTCAATTTATCAATTATTTGTGAATTTATAGCAAAAACTACAAAGCAATCACCAATATAATTCTCCAGACAATGATGTTATTTTTAGGGTTTCCAAGAAACATCACTAAATTGGAATATCTTCTTATCAATGCTGCGAAAGACTGTAATACATATGAAAAAACTGCAAGCAAGAAGGTGTGTACAATAGGTAGCATAAGAAAATAAAGTATTCTTCTTTTCTTCTGACTTCTATTGTGTTTGTATCATTGTATCATGACCCTAGTCTAGGGAAGGTGTTCCAAGATCATTGAACGCCCATCAGTACTTAAGAAGCCCTAATCTAAATGTTTTACTTCTTCCTCCTTTGTCTTGTCTTGGTTTTTGGTCCTGGATCTTCTGTGCATTTGCTGAGGTTCTTCACTTGCTTCGATATGGGCAGCTGCAGGGGCGGTCAAGGTTTCTCCTTCGTAGGGTTTAACATCATGTAGATGTAACCATGTTCGCCTGCCTTGTGATTTCACAGTGGTAGGGCTCACTTCCTCCACTTCATGGGGACCATCAAAACGAGGGGTGTTGCAGGTATGCACAATCTCATGCACTAGCACCTGGTCCTCTGGTTACAGGCGGAGCAGTTTGAGCATCTCTTCCAAATCAATGGGCTGATTATCTTTCTTATTTCCCCTTGAACTCTCCTGTCGATTCGGGAGCTGTTGGGTGTTGGGACATAAAATAAACACTTTAAGTCATTTTTTTCAAATAATCATGCATTTCATAACCTAGAGCCCTTGCTACGGTATCAGGTAATATTATCCCCATATATATGGTCGCTGTAAATAATATCGCCGGGAAAAGGTTGTGGCGATATTATTTGGGTGACCATATATATGGGGACAGGGGCCAAAAAAAATAAAAAAATAAAAAAAATACAAATAAAATAAAATAAATTTGGGGATTGCGGGGGATGTCCACTGCATGTTCCATGCAATAATGTTGCCACAAAAAACAGCCATTTTTCGGCGATATTTTTGTATGGCGAGATTTTTGTGGCGACATTATTACATGGAACCCTTGCTACACTGTGGGCATCTATATTTGCCCTTGTTGGGGAGTGAGAGGAGTTCTCATGCAGCTTCCAGTCACCAACTCATCGGGCGTCAGGTGATGATCTGAGCCTGGCTGGTTTTGCAGCGTATATAGTGCAAGGGGTAGGAAATGAAGCCATCCCATCTTTAAAGTGGCGTTTAGCTTTGCTATTCTCTCACTCAAATGGCCATTTTATTTCTCACAGATACCATTTGCTTGCAGATGATAAGCTGAAGCAAGCATGTGCCTAATGCCTAATAGCAGAACTATATTTTGGAATAGCTCATTTACAAAGTGCGGTCCACTGTCAGATTGCAAAACTTCGCACAGACCCCATCTTGGAAATACTTTGCGTGCAAGGAACTTGGCGGCACACATGGCATCAGGATGTGCGCATGGACCCGCCTCGATCCATCTAGAAAAGGGGCATACTACAACTAACATATACCTATATCCATTGCAGGTCGGAAGCATATATACATAATCTATGTGCAGCTGCTGGAATGGTATTTGGTCTGGGAATTACTCCTCTCAGTGTCTCCAGTGTGTCCTGCAGTAAATTTCTGGCACACAATACAGTTTATAATGAACTGTGCCACATGTTCACATAGGTTCGGCACAAACCATTCTTCTGCAATAGTAGCAGCTCGACTCTCTCGAGTCACATGCACTGGGTAGTGAAGATGCTCCAACGCTACCCTCAATAATGCTACTGGCATAAATGGTGTTCCAGTGCTATCATGCCTCCAAATCGCCTAAGTAGGGGTCAGAGAACATCCCTGTTTTTTCCATAACTCTTTTTCTTCTGGCAGTGCTTGTCCCTGTATTTCAGTTAACTGTACAATGGACGTCATATTGAATTCTTCCTGAACCATCATGCATTGCCCTGTTGGCTGCCTTATAATTTTTACTTCACCCTCAAATATAGTTGGATAATAGGCTGCTTTTTTGGCCTCTAAATCTGCACCTTGGTATCAGCTGTTCTCTTTGAATGGGCTGGGCATTTCACAATCGCTATGGTATCTGGAAAACTCATTGCTTCAATACGTTTTTCTCTGTTTTTCTAATAATCCTGCATGTTGCACTGCAGTGCCGTCTGCGTGGAGGAAACCCCTCCTTTTCCAACGTGACAAGCCTGCATGTATAGTTGAAATCACATAGACGGAGTCAGAGTATACCATCAATTCCTCATCCTCAAAGCTCCGCAGCACATCAATAAGCACAGCTAATTCTGCAGCCTGTGCTGAGTAATTTGGGGAAAATCTTCTACTTATCATTACCTCAAATGTACCCTCTCGGTTCAGTTTTACCACTGCCAATCCAGTATGTCTCATCCCACTTTTTTGGTCAATTCTCGATGACCCGTCAATAAAAACCACTTCCCCCATCCCCAGAGCATTCTCTCTAACTTGGGGACATTCATTCTAACACTCGGTATACATTGTACAATCATGCATATCATCATCATCTTCTTCCACTGGTTCAGCTATAAACATTGCTGGATTCACTATGCTACACCTAACAATTTTGATTGCAGGGTTACCTCAAATCCTGATGCTCTTTGTGTGGTCAACGTACTTTTAGGTTTTTCCAAAATTGCGAATAATGCATGTTCTACGAACAACGTCACTGAACACCCCATGGTCACACTTGAGGCCTTTTCAATTGCAAAGGCAGCTGCTGCCAAAGATTGCTCACAAGGATAACGTCCTTTCATGACTGGATCTAAGATCCCACTGTAATAAGCCAATGGTTTATGACCATGTCCTAATGTCATTTTCTGTGTGAGCATTGCCGTCATGACTTCTCCATTTGAATGAGCGAATAAATAAACTCCTCACTATAACTTGGAATCCCTAACACAGGAGCTCTGTTAATCACCTTTTTTAATTCCTGAAATCCTTCAGTCATCTCTTCTGTCCATATTAATTTATTTGTAGCCATCTGTGCCTCTTTGAGCCCTTTTAAAAGTGGTTGAATATATGTGATGTAATCAAAGAGCCAGTACCTACAATAGTTGCATAGGCCTAAAAATGTTGCATTTGTCTCACTGTTTTTGGCTGTTCAGTCCTCATAATGGCCTCTCCCCTTTCAGGTGTCACTTTTCTCCCTTCGTGTGGAATCAACTGTCCTATATACTATACTTCTTTTTGGCAATATTTTAATTTCTCCTTATCCACTTTGTACCCTTTCTTTGCTAATATAGTCATAAACATGACAGAGTCTTCTCAGCATCTTTCTTCTGTCCCACTACACGCTAAAATGTCAACATATTGAATTATGGTACTTTCAAGTTGAACATTACCTAAGTCCATCTGAAGAATTCTGTTAAAAAATTGATGGGGACTCACAGTACCCCTGAGGAAAGCAAGATTTTTTCAGATGAATCATTCTATATGAAAAGGAAATTAGATTTTGAGAGTGTTCATGAAGGGGAATTGAGAAAAATGCATTCTTTAAATCCACAACAGTGAAATACCTGCTTTTGTGGAGATATTGCACAATATTGTCGCAGGGTTTGTAACTAAAGGAAATTCTGCTTCAAGTATATTGCTTAGGGGTCTCAAGTCCTGGATAAATCTCCAAAACCCCTTGTTGATTTTTTGAGAGGGTATATGGTTGTGTTACACAGAGAATCAGAGGGTACCAAAATGCCTTGCTTCATTAAAGCGGATATGGTTTCGAATATACCTTCATCCGCTTCTCTAGACATAGTATACAGTTTTGCACATGGTAAAATTGCTCCTGGTTTGAGCTTAATTTGTTCTGCTCCCACTCCTTTTAAAAGACCCACATCAAATGGACTTGTAGTCCATAAGATACTTGGGACTTTTCCGAAGTCTTCCTGAAAAAATTACGGTTTCTTTTTTACCAATGCCATTTTCTGTGGTATTTCTAGGTTCTCTACTTTAATCGAATAAGAAAAATATTGCCTCTTAATTTGAATAGTCATTCCTAAATAGTTCCATGCCTGTCAAATCTGCTTCTAGTTCGAAAGGGATAACTTGCTCTTCTTCATCAGCCATAGGAATCTTTGGCCTGAACAAAGACACATCAGGTATCCTCAACATCTTGCCAATCAATTTAGGCAACCATGATAATAAGATAGTCACTCCATACAAAAACAGTTCCTCGTCTAGAGGTACTCCTAGTAGAGCTTTCTTCCCTGTAAATGCTAGTATGAGCTCCCTCACATTTACATAGTGTATTCCTGGAGTGGAACACACTATTCCTTCATCAGTAAAAGATATCATGTTAAGTTTCATCATTAAATTACATCCTAGTGTGTTTACCCGCATTTGTTTGGAATATAATAATAGTATCCACATGTTGTATTTACCTATAGAAATCGGTAATTCATCTGTAAATGGAACTAACTTTGTTGCCCCAGAAAATTCCTGTGCATTCATGTCAACATCTGACATTTGATATTTCCCTCACTGACACAGGAACGAGTTGCTCCAGTGTCTACAAGAAATGAAAATGTATTGCCTCCTATCGTCACCTTGAGCCTTGGTTCCTTTCTGGGGTCGGGTGTTACAGATAGCACTGAACACACCAGATCCTTCTGTGGCCTGTCCTATTGTGGATATAAATTCATCCCTGTACCGGTTAAAGGATTCCCTCCCACCATAGTTATACTCCCCGACTTGGGTGTAGCTATGTGCGTGGCTCCCATATCCATGGGCCATTGTGATGTACTGTCTGTTGCATTGGAATATATTGTACTGGTTGCATCAGTGCCTGTTGCATCTGCGTAGGCACTTGCTGTTGCTGCCCCCATGGTGGCAGCATCTGCATTCGAACTTGTATTTGCTGCACTTGTGGTGGATATGTCTGAATTTGCATGTACGTTTTGGCATAATATCCTTGTGAATCTGTATTAAACTATGGAGCATATCCCATCCCACCTCTTGGATATTGACAATTCTGTTGCTGCATGCCCCCCCTACTTCTACATACTCGAGCTAAATGTCTGAATTTATCTCAGCTCCAACATTACAGTGGCTGTCCGTCATTAAATCCTCTCCTTCCGTGAGGGTTTTGAAATCTGCCTCCTCCTCCTCTTCGAGGTACATTCCCTCTTCCTCTTGGCATAAAATTAAGCCCATTCTGATCCATCACTTATGCCACATTATTCTCTGTGGCAACTGCACTGTTTGTGCAGTTGCTCTCTCATTGTTTGTCAATACCTCTCCTTCTATGGCGTATTTTGATAATTTCTTGGTTACACATGATTTCACTAAATGAACAAAACAACTTATGAAATTTCATGAATAAAAAACAATTTAAATCAAAATAACACATTTCTTTTTTGTTGTTTTTTGCAGGGTGTTCCCCCAAAACCTTCCCCTTGTTTTAGTAATACTTTTCACCAACTCCCAAAACCACTTTTCACACTCCCAACCCAATTTTTAGCTTTTTCCAAAATTCATTATATTTGGTTTTAGTTGTTTTTTCATTCGTTGAAATTTCACTTATTGTTTTCTATTCGATATAATCACTGCATACCATTTTTTTCTGCACCAACTTCGCCTCTTCCTGCTTTCTACCCTCTGCTTTCTTTTTGTCTTTCTCCCTTAAGATTCTACAGTAGCGCACAATTGCTGATTGTATCTCTGGCCATGGCTTTGCTTCTATTCCTACCTGTTTCTTTATTTTACGCTACACCGGCTCTAGCAGCCCTTGACACAAAATATGGTAAAATAATGCTACTGTTTTATTCCTTGGTTCATGCGTTTTCCAAATTCCATCTGTACTGAATCTCCTGAATAAAGGAAATGGGTCTTCAGTCTCTTCCAGTTTCCTAGTCATTATTGCCCCAATATCAGTGATCGCCATACATCTGCTCTACAACTTTTAAATGGCGTTGCATAATGCACCGTTTTATGTGCAGGGACTTTCAGATACCCTGCTCTTTTCCACACGTCATCAGCTCTCTCCCCTAAGATGGCTGAAAATAGGCCTTTAATATCGCCTATAGCTAAAGTCACTCCTGCAGTCCTTTTCTCCCGCTCAGGAATCCATTTGCCTGCACCCAAAGTTAAACTTGGTAGTGTTCACTTTAAATATCCATCTGGGGCCATGGAATGTTCGACCCCCCTGTCTCAAATAGTGGGAATTGCGACACTCTTGGTTCATAGTCCTAAACCTGCATATATAAGGTGGGGATATATCCCCCCTCAATGTGACCGTGCTTGTGGTCTTTCAACATATGGTGTTGATTCTGTACTTTTTCTATGGGGTCTTCTAAATCTGACCATTTTACCCCATTATCTACGCTTGATTCCCTTGCAAATCAGCATGCTCCCTCGTTCTGCACCCTCTCCTTCTCCTCTCTTTTTTTCATCTGACATCATTGTGCTCCAATTCGTGTGGTTATCTTCTTCTATATCGTCGAGATCTAACCTACTTAAGGACATCATTCTATGATAGTCTGTCATGACGTCCCCTGATTTACCTTTAGTTCCCTTTAATCAGGAATTTTAAATATTCTCTTGAGTCTCATACCTTTCTCTGCCCCTCATTTGCCTATATAATTTACCAAGCCTCTGCTCTATGTCTTCGGTGTCTTTCCCACTAGCCTGTGCTGATCACGGCATTCATTACAAATCTCTTTGGGGCTGTTGGGACCCTCTTTCGTCTCCCAATCGTTCTTGTGCTTCTATGGGCACTATGCATCTGTGGCATAAATATTCTATTTCGTGATCTTTTAATCCCTACTCCTATCCATTTCTTCCTCTCTTCTCCTTAATTCCCTAACTCCCCTTCCTCTCGCCTTCGCTGCAATGGATGTACTTTCAATCTTTGGGCTTCTACCTCTTTTTGTTTTTCCTCTTCCAATCCCTCATTTTCTCATCTCACACCTTTTCCGTTCCTCCCTTTGCTTACCTTCTTTGTATCTTTCTTCTTTGCAGATTCTCTCTTCTTCTTTTTCTTTCTCTCTTTTTTCTCACTCCTCCCTTTCCTCTCTTTCCCATACTCCATCAACGCCCTTATCATCTAGTTTGAGCAATATTTGTCCTCCCATCCATTCATTATGTACTATTGTCATGCCCTTAGCTGTATCCTTGCTCGCTTCTGTCTTTCTGCCTTTTCCTCTATCTCTGTCTGTTTGTCTTGTCTTCCTTTTCTCTCATCGCGCTGTTTATTTTCATCGCATGTTGATATATTTTTTTGTTCTCGATTCCTCCTCTCTTTCGTATTTTTTTCGCTGTTATACCCAGGGGGCTCATATATTGGATTAACATACCCCGCTGCTGCCTTTAATGCCTTTAGAGGACACAATCCTTTGTCTTCAACTTTTACATCTTGCTTTTCAGGAGGTAAAATAGGAGCCAAAGGTATTACATCTTCTCCCTTATTCTCATTAAGCATCCACTCGCTCTCAACTGGGTCATCTTTGTCACTCTGATACATTTTTCAGAGTTCTAAAACTGCCAACCTTTTCTCTAAATTTTTTCCTTTCTGAGTGGCATGTATGTCATCATGTGATGCAATATCAAATTTGATAATGAACCCTCTTGAGACCATGACATAAGTGTTTTTACTAGTTGTGCCCTTCACCCATTCGTAATGATAGTTCCTATTTTTAGCTATGTGTCTTGGCAATGTTCTGCATAGGTGTAAAAACAGTGTGTCTTTCATGGTGACAAGTTAATTCAGACTGTAAAAATTTACCCAGTCTGTTATTCTTCTTTCTAAGATTATTAAATATATTGTTTTAATCTTTTTGAGCAAGCACCATCAATCACCGCTCGTAATCCGGGGATCAAAATATTTCTGAAGATTTTTGCACCACTACTCTTCTCACTCCTTTGTTTACACTTTCTATCAATTATTTTTATATCATTCTTGGCTTTTTAGTATCTTAAGTTTCTCTTTTTTATTTGCATGTTAATTTCATCTGATTTTAACCTTCTGATTGACGTCAATCTTTTGTTTAAAAAAGTGTACCAAAAATCACATTTAATTATTCATTTTTGCTGTCGTTTTATATCAACCAGTTTGAACATGCAGAAAACCTAACAAAAACATATTATACCCCTACACATGTGCACTTCAATGTATTCCCCTACGTACGTCTTCCTTTGCTATTCTTAGTAAATGTATCTCATCTCTTATTTATTCTGAGTTTAATACACATCATTCCTATTGGCGTTACATCTCAGGAATTCCTTATCGTCCCTATATGAAGTTATGGCATGTATTCTTTCGGTCCCACATGGGCCTGTGAACTCCAGGTATCCCTTCTTTTCTCTATAATCTCTAAAAATCCAGTTGCACTTTTTATATATGTATATATTCAACACACTACAGCACAATCCCTCCCCCCTTTATCTTATACTCTATTCAATGGCCTACTTACATCCGCTATTCAGCTCGAATCCCTCGGCATCAACTCTCCCACAATCAACCAGTTCACCTTCAGTCCGCGCGTTGCCGATGGGGACCAGACAGGAATTTCATCAAAGCGGGCCTTCAAAACTGGATTTTGATCATGTCATTTTTTACGCTCTGTTCTCTGCAGGAAACTCTGTGATTGTCTAGCTAATGGTAGGAGACAATGATTTTCCCCGGTCAGGATCTGGGCCTATATCTAGGTTGTTAGACCCGAACCATCGACACTGCTACCAAATGTGCTGTAGAATCTTGAAGCATCTTCTTTGTGCTAGATGGAATTACCAGTAGTTATCACAGACCAAATAATCGGACAGACCAAAAGAAGAGGGTAAAATACTGCTTTAATCTCAATGAAAACAAGCAGGGGAAAGACAGCTAACAGTAGTTGCTCAATATATTAACACGGACGTTTGATTTACAGAGTTTATATACTTTCACTTATGTCATCTGTAACATCGTCCTACGTGGCATTTCCTAAATACCTAACGCTGAGAAGGATTGGATTAGGGTAACAGGTCTACTTATAGAATTATATAAGTGTTAATATATCATTGGTTGCCCCTTGTCTGTAGGAAACACCTTGAGCTTCTTCTATGTACGTCACATACTGATTATAACAGAGAATATGGCAGCGGACTAAAAACTGCAACATTGTATATGAAAGTGCATTGCAGGACTTTTGATTGGTTGGCAACCCTACCCAACCTTGGACTTTCAGCTCGTCTTAGCAGCATGTGAACAGAACGAAACCTAGGTATTCAATCTGCATCAACTTTTTCTCCGTTTTTCCAATTAGTCCATCATATGTCTTTGAGATGATCCTTATCCATGGTTTATTGTTTGTAGTTGTTCTTGTTGTCTGCTCACTGTTCTGTGATGTACGAGGGAGTGTGAGCACACCACTATCTTAACTCGAAGCTCTAATGAATAGCCCTTGTTTTGAGTTCTTCATTATGTGTTAGGAGACCACGTTCTTTCCATTTCAGCGTCTCAATTACTGCTATTTGATTTTATCAAACCCCCTCTGGACTTTAGAGACTTGCTCACTCCACATTATGCACACTTTTGCCTTTTTGGTTGTCCAATACTTAGCATCAGCATATGTGCTTGCTCTCCTAATCTTAGCAGAAATATGTCTTGGGCACATGGTCTGTTCATTCGACTCCCCTTGTGCCTTGCACCCATCTCTCGAAATAGCTTCCTTTACTTCAGGGCAATGTACACCCTTATTCTGCACATGAAAACAGCTTCTTCATTCATTCTTTAATTTGAGATCCTAGGTTCGTATTTTGAGGTAGCTGGGTTGATTCTTTAACACAGGCCGCCGTATATTATCTTCCAATGGCTGTCCTAAACATTATATATATATATGTATATATATATATATATATATATGTCTTTTTAACAAGCTTCCATATGCTTTATCTACCAGGATTTACAGCGTATTTACAGTTACTTGTCAACAAGTTACTTCATCGTTTTACTCTCACGATAACTTCATCTTTTGCTACATGTTTCTCTTAATGTGTCTGTTACATCGTCAGTCTGAAGTTTTTTCACATCGTTTCACTTTAGGCTTATATATCTTCTTCATGACATCATATTACTGTTGTCAGCCTTTTCTTTAGGGTTCATCCATGATTCCCATAGCTGCATTCAGGCACTTTGGCAACGGACATCCTTCTTGGTAACTTCCTTCCATTGCCTCAACGTGAGGGTATCTTCTGAATGGCTGTCTGAGTGCATATCGTCTTTCGTACAATCAATGCGGTATGGCATGTCACATAAGCTCATGCATGAATTCCCAATTGTAGCTCTTTGTCTGCTACTCCAATAGGTAGGTGGTGGAAATTCAAATTGCCCCTGTTTTGCTGTTTTCTTCTGACTCTCTCCTCTCCTGCTTCCCAGTTTTCACTGCCTTGTCTTGCCTTTGTTTCCTCCCGCTTCCGCTGCTCTGTGTCTTCTGCTTCCTGGGATTCTTCTTGCATCTTGCCTATGTGGATGTTTTCGTTCTGGCTTCCTCGCTTGCTGTCTGGAAGCCTCCATGCTCCTTGTACCTTCCTGGGGGGATTTCCATTGCCTGACCTGGAAACACACTTCTATCACCATCCAATCCAGCGCTCATCACGTTTTTTTCCCTTTGGGGCTTTTTTCACCTGAACTGGCAGTTGGCTCTGGCTGTCCCTCTGATCCGTGGTGTTCCCATTGGTCAGGGTGGCGTCTGGAGATGCTCGTCTATTTCTGCCTGAGTCCTGGATACCTCAAAGAAAACGCCAAACTAAGAAAACTGCGTTGGACCCTGGCTCTAAGTCACAGGTGAGAGTTAAGACCTCCTTTTCTGAAAACTCTACATGTCCTTCCAACTCTGAACCTGACACTTCGGCAATGGACATCCTTCTTGGTAAATTCCTTCCATTGCCTCAACGTAACGTGAGGGTGTCTTCTGAATGGCTGTCTGAGTGCATATCGTCTTTCATACAATCGACGTGGTATGGACATGTCACATAAACCTGTGCATGAATTTCCCATTCTAGCTCTTTATCTACTACTCCAATAGGACGGTGGTGAAGGGGCGGGCACTAGAGAAGAGGCATCACCCTGCTCCTCTCTAGAACCCTGCAAGCAGTCTCCTCCCTCCGGGTAGGGGGAATGTGGGCTTACCACATATTATCCCTTGATAAGCAGATTTTGCTGCATCCATTCCTTTGAGGGAACGTTTAGGGCTGCAGCTACCGGCTGGGTGGCTGTCTCGGGATAAGCTATTTCTTTGTTTTATTATAAGGTACAAAGGGAGCTCGAGTAGGATAAAGTGACTCCTCAGCTATTGAATAAAACAAGAACTCTCCATGTGTGCAGTGGGCACCCTATGATATACGGTACACTCCAGGGGTGTGCAGCGTGCAATGCAGTACTTTGTTTTTGCTGTGCGCTTATTTGGAAAGGACTTAACCAGCTGTGGAGATTAATTAGCTAAGTAAGACAGCTGTTTTTAAACGTCAGAAGAAAGTACTTTTAGGCTAGTATATTGAACATCTGCTGGCTTGTTGGTAAGATTGGAACTTAGGGGTGGGCTTTGTTATGTAAATTGATGGGTGTCACTGTGTTAGGCAAGTGCCATAGAGGAAGATGGACATGCCTGTAGGGATCCTGGAGTTGGCTCCAAGTTGATCCTTTGGCAGAGTAGTCCTCGATAGGGTTCATACTGCTACCGGATCACTGGTAAAGATCAAAGATGTAAAAAAAAAAAAAGAACAAAAAACAGAGAAATAACGTAGAGAACTTGGAATGGAGGCGCCAACAGTGACACACACGCGTTGATAAGGGTGTTCTTCTGTTTGCTTTTGATCCCTTGGTGGCAGAGAGAAAAAGCACTCTCAACCCCCGTTGAGTGCTTGCTCCGGGTTGCTAACTACATTTCCCAGAGTGCCTAAGGGCATTCTTCAGGAAACAGGGGGAGAGCTAAAAATTCAGTGCCTTATATAGGGAAACGCAATTCAATGATATATATGTTAATCAGGTGCAGTAAGGGGATTTGGGACTGCAAAAGAGGATGTCACTGACAGGCACTCATTACAGACTAACATTTTACACAATTGATGTTTGAAGTAATCACATATGTTGTAAGATTATCAAGCAAAGTATTTATTCCGGGTAATAGGGCACTATAGGAGATCCTCAGCGGGATGAGGTGTTACAATGAGACAGCTTGTGTGCTTCTTCAGGGCTCTCTTGCTGCTTGAAACAGTGGCAATGGACTTGATGTCCAGGGGTAGGGAGTTCTTATGTTGCGGTGTGAGTAGGCTGAAGGTGTGAAAGCGGGCGGTAGCAAGAGTTAGCACCGGGAGGATGGTGTACCAAGGGAGGCCAAGCTCTCAGAGTGTGAGAGGATGAGTGGAAGAGATGGAGTGAGGCAGGTAGGCACGGGAATAGTCCCTTCTCCCCGATCCATGATGGCCATCTTTTTTTTTGTATTTTGTTTAAGTTGAGAAAGGGCATATGAGTCCTTTATAAATTTAAAAAAAACATTATTAGTATTACTAATAGCAATATTACCCGAGTAAGGGGGGCATAACCAGGCCTGGCCCAGGGAATTACACCGGGCTATCAGTGTTCTACCTGGCCCGGGGAATTACTTGGCCCGGTAATGTCACCCTGGTTGGATGATATTGCTTAAATAACAGAAGCACACTGTAGCAGAAAGTTTTACTGAAACATCAAAGAAAAGGCAAATAGTGACTGTTCAAATATGTGTGCTATATTTGGGTTCCCAGCATGCCTCCCTGATATGTGGAGTAAGATGAAAGGATTCAAGGCTGTGTTTTGCAGATGGGGCATCAAGCAATGATCACTCAAGATGAAGAAGTTGGGAACATTGATGTTTTATTTATTTATTTATACATTTATATATAGGAGGAGAAATGGTCTTTTGTTCACAATATTTGACGGAAAGCAGTGAGCTTCTTACAATGGGATGAGTTTGAGCGACATTCTGACTAGGTGGTGGAGGGGATTCAATGGGTTTGTCAACAGGGGCAATACGTAAGTGGACATACATAGATTAAGGACAACCGACATTGGACATTTTTTAAGTGCCCGTAAGCAGTACGGCCAGCTGTGCTTGGGATGTGACCATGATGGGTGAAGTGCTAAAGTGGAGGCAGAGGAAGTGAGCAGGCCTGGATTGGCCCACCGGGACACAGCACCGCTTTTCATCAGGGAAGGATACATAAATGAAATGAGAACATTATAATCCATCCAGGCCCGCCTGGGTGTTTTGCGCTGCGGCCTCCTGTCTGCATGAATCCCGTGCCGTGGCATGCGCCTGTGCATTGTTGGGGCACCGCCCGGGCCTCATACCGCATGTGCCCTAGTGTGCTCTTGTATGTGCAGGTTTAGCCCGGGCTGCCCATGCCGTGCACACCTGTCAGTGCTCTGGTCAGGCAAAGATGAGGCGAGCTGCGCCTGCCGCCTACATCCGTTCCAGACAGTCAAAAACTCAAAAATGTATGTACTGCCGCTGTCACAGGCCTGTGTGTGTTTTTTAGCCAGTTTGGATAAAACGAGCCGGCCTCGTTTACATTACAATGGTCACATGTGCAAAGGAGGGCCCTGTATGTTTACCCTGGCCCGAGCTATAATGCACATTGCGATCGGAAATGCACGTGTGATTTCACAGAAAATAGCTACTTTTTGTATAAAGAGGAAAGCACAAATGTTATGTTATGTTAAAGGTACTTATAAAGCGTACCGTCACCAACGGAATTGGTCTCCAGGCGCTCTGGCAGATCTGTAAATACGAAGGAGGGCGGGTAGGGTTATTCGGGAGGAGGGGAGTAGGAGAGTGGGAGAAGTGGTGTGCTGTTGGCAGCTTCAGCTCGGTATACACCGGGTGTTGGGCTTTGGTGCAAGTATCGGTTCGGGCGAGACCTCATGTGCTGTAGGTGAGTGTTTATGTGTTGTTGATGCGGTGTGATGAAGTGTGTGCAGATTGCTGGGAGAGAGATGGTTGTATGAGTTTTGTGTGGGTTGAATAAGCAGAAAATTGAGGTTTGGGTTAGTGGGGTCTGTATCCTGATTCCGGCACTTCTGGTTCCGTTTCAGCTGTATCCCTGTGGGTGGGTTGTTGCTGGTTCCTTGTGGGCCATCTCATTGTGGTGGTACTGTGCGGATCCAGCAGTATCATAGTGTGAAACATTTATCTGCCGTTAGAACAGGCCATTTTGAATTGCCTCGTTACAAATTTGGCAGTAACCCCCCAGTTGTCGCCGAACTCGTTAAACACCTTTGCACTGCCTGATATCCCCGTGCTACCAGGACATTACAAGTCCCGCTGGCCCGGGATGTTGGGCGGCGGAAAGTGTAGGTCCCCATTCTCGTGGAGTCCCAAAGGACTCCACGGGGATGGGGACACAGAATCACCAGTGGTGCTTCCGTGAAAACCATGGCTGCACGGGCCAGTGCCTCCGGCAGGTCAGACCTGCTGGGAGCACCAGTCCCAGCAGGCATACTTGTATTCTGGTGGTCAGGAAAGTGTGCCGGTACGCTGCTACCAGCACCCTTATTTCTGGACCGCCAGGCTTGTTATGTTTCAGTTTTCCTCACTTTTTTTCCAGATCGATTGATGTGTGTCTTCACCTGCGCCTCTAATAGTGTTTATATGGAAACCCATGTGGTAAATACCAAATCGACTGGTTGGGTCCGCAGAATGCATCTTTGTCACCAGTGTGTCCCCTAAGCCCCATTTGATAAATGCCCATGTGCCCCGTGTCTGTGACAAACCCAGCAGGGGTCCTCAGAATGTACCACTTTCATTAATAGGACTCGTGCTAGTTCTTTGTGCGGATGTGAGGAGGGGGAGGGGTAAAGAAATTGCTACCCAATTGTTGCTCAGTTTTGGTGATTTAGGTGTCTTTGTAGAGAACAAAACTGTAGAGGCGTCTAAATGTACACTATGCATAACAGCCCAACTCATCCTGTAAGTGCCAACAGAACATACACCGGGCTGCGCGTCACATAAGGGGTGCTCGTCACGAGCTGTACTGCTGGTGAACAGTGGGCCTCATTAGGACCCAGGCGGTAAGGGGTTTATGGCGGCGTAAACAGCGCCGACCCTTACCGCCTGATTCCGAGGTCCCTTAGCGCCATGGAGGTTTTAACACCTGCTTTTAGCAGGTGTTAAAATCCATGGCGCTAAGGGAACTTGTTGTTAATTACGCCACCGTAATTTACGGTGGCGTAATTAACGCCTTCCCCACTCCCATTATGCCCTATGGGGCAAAAATGGGAATGGGGAAGGGTAAATGGGTTAATGGGGACTTACCGCCCCACTCACCTCGGAATGGGGCGGTAAGTCCGCCAACCACCATGGCGTAAACATAGTTTACGCCATGGTGGTAAAGGTACGACCCAGGCGGTAATTTACCACCTGGGTCGTAATGAGGCCCAGTGTAGGAGTTCAGCAGTGCTTTGCAAGTGGGGTATTATCGAGGTATCGTGGAGCTCTTGGTTATTATTAGGGCTGACTCTTACTTTCATCGTTCAGATGTTTATGACATGATTACCATCAAAGAGGGGGCAGCACTAGCTGTTTTTTACAGTGCTAAGAAGCCATGACAAGTTGACAGCAAGCGCTATATGAATGGAACTTCTGTATGTATTGTGTGAGGCCCTGGGGTGACCTACACGGCGCTGAATGGGACTTCATTGGGGGTTGGTTTTCTTTCTAGTTGACTTGCTAATGTTATCTCTATCCCGTGGCAGTGCCATCAGGAGGCTTTTTACAAAATGGCTGTGCGAGGAACAGATGAGAGCTGCATTCAGGGTCAAGAACTGTGTGTTCAACACTATGCACACCTCTATTTAGGATGGTAATTGTATCAAGGTAACTTACTAGAATTCTGGGTATTTAAAGTTATTTGATTTTAAGAAAATGTGAGGTGCAGGGGAGAATATCTCAACCTTGGCATCCGGGTCGGTACTGGTCAGCCAGGTTTAGATGTGAGTGAGATGGTAATGTGAGCGGAAGGAGTGTGTAGTCTGGATGCTGAGCTGTTTAATGAGGGCCGAGCACATCGTATAATGAGGAATCCATCCCAGTGAGATTTTGAGGGGGACGGGTGTCTTTTGAGGTGCATGCAATTCGACCCACACAATAAAGTTCATGTGGCTCTGATTTACTGCCTCCTGCTGCCGGCTGGGCATTTTACGGTACCATAGTTGGCACTTCCACGCTTTCAGGCTGTAACCTGCCCCATGGTACTTCATTACTGAGCTGCCTGCTTGTGTGGGAGGACTGATGCATCTCACGGGCTTCATTAGAATGAGCTCTGCTGTGGCACGACCCTCAGTCTTCTCTGACCTATTATCCTCCTGAGTCAAGGTTATATGACATCTTGCAGTTGGTGGAGAGTAAAATGACAAAAAGACCGATAGATGCGAGCTTTTCGGGTACTGAGGCTAGTAGTGAGGCCTAAACGTGTTGGTACCTGTGTTACTGATTAGTTGTTAACAGCCCTTTCCCCAAAGAACTTTGCATAGAATATTGTGCACAATTATTATTACCCAGCCAAGGGCTCAGCCCTAGAATTTGCGGGGCCCTGGGCGGCATTAGCTGTGTGGGCCCCCTTATTAGCATAAATGGTGACCAATGATATTATAGAAAATGATATCACAGAATTAGTCTTTGATACACAAGTAATAGGAAGTTACATTAAAAACACATTGCCATGAGCAAGGCAGGAGACAAATACACTATGACATCCAGTGTGTGTTTTGTTACTTGTTAACCTTTACCTATGTGGCAATATCAGGAGGGAAGCTTAGGGAGCCTCACCAATTTACCCCCTGAGCCTTGATTGGAGGGTTGAGCAGGCCAAAACTGTTTGGTGAGGTGCAGGAATTGAAAGGGGAAGCAGGGGATCCCATAACAGAATGTTGCAACGGCAACTGAGCAGGTTCGGTGACTGTTGATGAGACGCTATGCTTATATCTTCGTGTAAATCAGAGGGCTTTTTTCCCTTTCCTGCTGCAAAATGTACTGTAAAATGTGATGTTTGAAATAGGGGATGGGTACTTTTATTCAGACCGATATTGCATTTGTGGTTTGTCGGTCTATCACTGTTAACTTATTTAAAACATGACTTTTTAATCCATATATGTTTAAAACATGCTTTAAATGCACTCAATTTGACCAATTTTATTCAACATTTTCTTGGGGGGATATTCACAATCCCTTCAATGGGTGAAATATGGGGCCACTTTGAAAACATTATCCAGGGCCACTTTTGGTGGAATTGAGGGACAGAGGCAGGTTAGAGGTGAGGGGAACATGTTAGCTAGCAGGCAGATGAGAGGTAAGTTAAGGATGTTTCAAAGCCTCTATTAGAAGCAAGAGTCATTTGCCATGCACAGGATAAACACACTACATGTTCCAGGGCACTGTACTGAGCCACTGAAAAACCTGACACTGGGCCCTACTCTTACTTTGGAGCTAGCTACCATGTCGCCTGAAACTATATGTCTCTGAGCTGGACTGTGCAGAGCCTAGGGGCAGACTTAGATGAAGTAGCACCCCAGACGGGAAGCATTCTCCGTGTGCCGCACTACTACACACTGTTCATAGGAACAGTTTTTCATATTGCATGATTGGCATGGGTAATTAGCTGCTTAATCTGATACATTTTTTATTTAATTATTGTGATATCGTTTTCAAAAAACTTATCACAACATTAACAATAAAAAGGCAATTCAAAACACAAATATTACACATCAGTTTTTTAACGTATACAACAATCTAAAATACATCATTCAAAATTCCCTGAACAATGCAAGTCACTAAGTTCAAACTCATATTCTTTCAGAGTACCTAAACCATGTCAATGTATTTCATTCGTAGTTACATCCTAATGTAGAATTCATTGAAATAGTTGGTAATTCAAAATTCCCTGGGCAATATAATTCACTAGATTCCTGCTCATACTTTCATAATACCTAATCCGTATCAAGATACTTCTTTCATAAATACATCCTACTCCAAAATTCCTTGTACCTAAACTTTAAAATCTACAACCTATATTTACATTTAACACAATAAAACACTACATTTCATACTCACCACAGATTATAAAACACCATTGATACACAATGGCTAAAAACTATTCCAATAATAGTCACTATATAAAACGCATGGGTTTGGTGAATTATAAAATCTACTCAGCAATTCATAATCTATAAAATATAAAAGGCATTTAGTCTAAAAGAAAAATCAAGTTAAAAAAACCTCGTAGCTAGTAACAAAAGTTTATCCCCTGGGTTAATCAAACAAACAATACCACAACCTTTTCCAAGTAATCAGAATTTCTGACCTCCACCAATTAAAAATTCTAGAGCGACATTCATTCAAAGCAGAGTCAGCTGTCATTAAATGCTTTAGCGTCTCTATGTCCATAGTGCAATACCGGCGCAATCTCTCATGTCTTGGAATTTTTGTTCTGGCCGCCAATACGACTAGAGTAGGGAACAAGTTCAACTTTATTTTAAGCATAACCCTCCGGCACACCCGGATGTTTTTCTAGGTTTGGCTGTAATCTATTATGTGCCTCGATATCAAATTAAAAGTTGTCAAAAACTTTATAACCAGACAACTTTTCTCTGATTACTAGCCAATCTTGCTCCTTGGCCTTTTTTAACCCATAATCGGTGATGCATTAACTCATCTTCACAAGAGCCTAATCTGGCCAATCTGAGCTGAGTAGTAGTAGCTCATGAAGAACCTCAAAAAAGGTATTCTCCAGAGGCAACAAAATAGATTTTAACCGTAACAACCGTCTCCATTCGATATGTGAGTTCAGAGACACCAAACTGAGTTCATGGCGGATAGCAGCACACGCAGTTCCAACTGGGACACCCAGCCCCTTCTACCAGATGCGTGCCTCCAACCTTGCCCAATTCCAGATTACCTACATGATAAGACCTCTCAGGCCTCTCGAACGGTCTTGTTGAAATCCCTAACAGGAAGTACAGCGGCTCAGATGAGATAACAAGACAGAAGATTTGGTAGATTCTCGCTGTAACCAGCCCTAATAATGCATAATCAAAAAATTATTGTGCCAACAATAATACAAGGACCGATATCCTAGAGGATACCACATTTGTCTGGTCCTTTTCCCTTTTTTGACCTAAATAAATAATGGTCTGAATCAACTAATTTCTTCACAGGATTAGTTCTTTAGATCACCATACCTGGAGTACTTCTAGGGATATCTGGCAGGGATACCTGTACCCATGAATTTGAATTCATACAAAAAAATACTATGAATAAGGTCCCACGGTGGAACTAATATGTATGCATGCTAGTATTTAACCCCAGCCACCAGCGGAAGTAGGGGTTTCCCCTTTTTCTGTAAATACAGCATCACAGGTAAATATTCCCTCCCCTGCATTCCAGGTTCCTTCCACTACTACAAGCACTTAACAACACATCTTATCTTCTTTCTCAAACACATCTCTTCTTCACCATTACAATTCTATTCTTATTCCAAACCTGACCACCTTTCACTCTTATGGCACCCTTCAACAGCTTTTCCACCACAATAGGTTCAGAATATAAAGGATCACCCTTCTTCTTTATCATTCCTTTATTTATTCTTTTCCAATCACCACACTCAACACTCCATTCTTTTTTCCTCTCCTCTCATTCTCTCCTTTGACCCACCTTTCCCTGCTTTCTTTCATCCTCTCTCTTAGAACCTCCACAACACTGTCTCTCTCTGTGAAAACATAAAAATTGATATGAGGCTGGGAAGCCCAAAAGAAACACACCAACACAGGTTACAAAGGACATACAAGTGCTTTATTAAAAAGCTACAACAGTTACCAAAGTCAATTGACAAACGGATAGCTATTCGGCTCTCAGAGTAACGTAACGAACTTCAACGAAGGTTCGATGCATTAGTAGAGAGACCGTACATTCGGAATACTTGGGCTTTTATATCCTTTATCCAGCCCTTGGCCAACCCCCTCGCGGGTTAACCATTCTTGGGATCAGGCCTAGGGTTCCTTGCCAGGTCAATCCTATAATGTATGCATTTTGATCAGTTCCGCTGATACAGTTGTTTATTTACACATAGGTCAGTAATAGGACAAGGTCTCAGTTCGCGACCCCGACAAGTGGCCTGCAGGCATATTAATTATTCGTGTGTGCGGAGGTCACAACGGCCAGAATCTCACTCAGAATGTCATTCAGCCTCCATTTTGATGTTCAGGGTGACTTCCACATTACAAGAGAACCTAAAATGGCGGCTAAATCCAAGATGGCGACTTACATTACTTTTCGTTAAGGTCAAGACCTTGCCGCGGAGTCTATTCACATGATATTTTAGACAACTTGGCGTAGGCCAATACACATTCAATTACTGCGATAGGAGGCATAATATTATTTCAATTCCAACAAACCCTCCTTTTGGCCTATGCCAAGTGCTAATATCATTTCTAATACTTTTGCAAATAACTCCATGTAATGTCATCCGTGCATCCCGAATCATTGTCTGTAATATCTATAGCCATTAGGTCATTCACCAGAACCTCTTGTAACACAAACTCTTTGGATGCTGTATCTGGGGCATACATTCTATGCCCTATTGTGCTCACTGCTTGGGCACAACATCCCCCTAGCATTCCTCATATACTCGGAAGACATTGAAAACAGCAACAACGGAATAGCAGGATCCCCAAAATAACCAGAATAACAGAAAGCATCTTCCAACCCCAAGATCGTAAAGAATCCCAGAACCAGGTGCTAAGATTCCAATCTCCTACAGGGATATGTACTTCAGAACTAAGGATATGCAAGTTCTGTATTGCTTTAAAAATTGTCAGTGAGGAATCTGGTCCGAAAACACAGCAAGCAGACCCCACCAATTTGCATACTTCACCTCGTTCTGCCAAAATGACATCTAATGCCATCCGATTTTGGAGTGCTACCAATCTTATTGCTTTTTGTTCTAGTGTCATATTGTAGAGTATGTCCGTGGTCCGGTTGATCGTACTCTCCAGTACCCTTGCTAATCCCCTAATGTTCTCAGAGTTTATTTGTCCCCAAAAGGGCACAACTGATTTTGCTATATCTCCCAATACTTGCCCAGGGGTATCTCCGTTCTTGTCCCGCCGTGGGCGAGCCTTAGAAACCTCCAATGTACTAGCTACAAATACCCCGGGTAACAGGATTCCTAAATAACAGGTTCCCTGCCAATCCTTGGGCAACCAGGGAAATGCTAAACTACCACAAACAAAATAAACAGGCCCCCCTACATACAGTGGCCTGTTTTCTCTAGTCAAATTTACAGTGTTCATACAACCTTCAAAATCTCCCATTGGCCGAGTGCCATTTCTTTGTACACAAAAGGGGACCGAATCAGGGCTATGATTTATAGAGTAAGAAGGAGGCACAGCGTCCTTATTGCCTATCGGAGCCATTTTAAAGGAAATTAAAGTTTGAAAAGGAAGAGACAGTTTATCAGACGGCCTAATAGAAGCGACATTAGGTTTACTTCTATTTGCAAAAAGCGAGCATCCCAGGGAGTTAATTCACATTTCTCGAAATCATTCAAATTAGTTCCATCAAAGTTCCCTGAGATGCTGTCATTCCAACGGCCAAAGAATAGTACTCTAAGAGAGGCATAGCAAGCAGTCGTTAAAGGTAAAGGGTGAATATACCATCCTAGTCCCTTGTTCCCATGTTGCGGTAAATGAGTGCAACTCCAACAATTACTCTTATTAAAAATGGCATGCGTTGCATTCATTACTATCATTAGAGTGTTATTATGATACTTTTGTCTATGTTGGGAGTCTCTAGGGGACAGAGTGTGGAGGAGTACAGAGGGAGTCAAAGCAGTTGGTACAATCTCGGTCGGTAGTAGAGGTTTTAGAGGATAGATTTCTTCAAAGTACCAAAGTCCTACAGCAGTAGTTGCAAAAATAACAATTATCATTATCAAAACACAGTAATACGTTTTCGGGGCCCAGGCACATTGTTCATTGTCCAAGTTGGTCACCCCCTTATTCACAAGTCCAGTGTGGGGAGCAGCAGTGGAGGTGGCAGGCATTGTAGTTCCTCAATCGACGACCCCAATGTTCGTTGCTGGCGACGCTACGGTCGCGCGATTTCTTCGTCCTTCCCAACCCTAGCCAGCAGAATCCCTTTTTCTTCCTGTTGTTCAACAGAAACTTTCTTATACAAAAGAAAACTTTCAATCACTTCTCTTTCCCAAATGCACGGAAAAACCTGTGCCGTAGTTCTATTTTCTTCGTCGAAGGTTGTACCGGGTGGTACCCAAGATTGTTTGATCCGAAAATAAGGTGTCGTCACTTCCTGAGGGAAGCGACGTATCGGAGGCGACAGAAGTCACAGAACTTGAAACAGTGTTTTCCGGAAGTGATTTTTCAAAAGAGTGCGGAGATGAAATGGACTGTTCCCCAAGCTCCATGGGCTCAGAGAAATTCTCCGACGCACTCACAGCGCTGTTTGCTACTCCAAGATCAGGGACTGTATCATCAGCGAGGGGATCTGCTTCTTCTGTAACGTGTGGCGTCGGGTGAGGAAGTTTCTTGACATGCGTCGCGTGGATCCAGTGTTTCTTCCCAGCCACCCGCACTGCTGTCTGGGTGATCAACAGCACCTGGTAGGGTCCCTTCCAACGAGGAGCGAGACAGGAAGACCTTTCGTAGGCCTTCACTAGGACCCAACTTCCAGGCTGTATATCGTGTCCTGGGCCCGTGAACCGTACAGGTAAAGCTGAATAGACCTGGTGATAAATGAAATACAGGTTTTTAGTTAACTGGTTACAGTAGTCTACAAGCACTACATTTTCCACCTCTCTCAGGGCTTTAGGTTTTGGGAGACCCCAAATATTAGCAGGTCTCCCCATCACTACCTCAAATGGAGAAAGCCCAGTCTTAGTTTGAGGTGTGGTACGCATAGCCAATAATACAATAGGTAAAGCATCTGGCCATTTCAGCTTGGTATCGGCACATGTTTTTGCAAGCTTATTCTTTAAGATACCATTATGTCTTTCCACCAACCCAGCACTTTGAGGATGTCTAGCTGAGTGAAATCGTTTCTCAATATGTAATGCTGTGCATATCTGTAAAATTACTGCTGCAACAAAATGAGGACCATTGTCCGACCAAATTACCCTTGGGAGCCCAAATCGAGGAAAGAATTCTTTTACCATAATCTTTGCAGTGGTCATGGCGGTAGCATCTTTAACGGGGAAAGCCTCGACCCATTTACTAAAGGCACAAATAATTACAAGAACATATTTCAGATTGTTACACCATTCCATCTCAATAAAATCAAAGTGAATGACCTCGAAGGGAACAGAAGGGGGCCCAAAGGTTCCCCTTGGAGTTACTGTCAATTACCCACATTGTGCTGTAAGCAGATCATGCAGTTCCGAACATGACGTTTTGCAGTCTCCAGAATCTTGTTATTCACCCAAACTTGTTCTAACATTTTCGTGATCTGCTGAGCACACACATGTGTAGGACCGTGTGCCATCGTAACCATTGCCAGTACATATGAATCAGGGAGCAACCATTTTCCTTCAGATGTATCCACCCAAAACCCATCATCATCTAGTTTCCCCATTCCTTCGGCCCACCTTTTAGATTCTTCTACTGTAGCATCAGTTTGAATATCCCGCACAGACCCAATACCTTCATCCATTACATAGGCATCTTTTGTTTTTCTTAGCGCGTACATGTCTGTGCTAAGGTCTGTGGCCGTTTGCCTGGCTATCAGGTCCGCAAAGGCGTTCCCTTTTCCCACATCATCTATGACCTTACGATGTGCTGCACATTTCATGATCGCTAACTGCCTAGGGAGCGAGAGTGCTGAGAGCAATTGCACTATCAAGGGGCCATGCTGAATCTTGGTCCCATGTGAGGTCAGGAACCCTCTTTCCGACCAGAGCCTCCCAAAGTTGTGAGCCACCCCAAAGGCGTACTGGCTATCAGTATATATATTTACTATACGCCCTTCGGAGAGTTCACAAGCTCGGGTCAATGCTATAATCTCTGCGGCCTGCGCGGAGTTATGCGAAATTCTCTTCGTTTCAACAACTTTACTCAATGTAGTAACTGCGTAAGCAGCTGTAGATGTACCATCTGAAAGTTTGAAGCAGGAGCCATCACAAAACAGCTCCCCGTCTGCATTGTCCAAAGGAGTATCTATCAGATCTATCCTTCCCTTCGTTTCTTGTTCAGTGGTATACAGACAGTCATATAATTCTTCGTCACCGCAAACAGTGTTTTGCGGGAAAGGTAAGAGTTCAGCCGGATTAAGAACACAACACCTCTTAATTTGAATGTGCAGGGAAAACAGAATTAATTCATACCTTGTTAACCGTGCAGAGGTGAGGTGTTGCGTTTGGGTTTTGTTCAATAGGATATCTACAGAGTGAGGTACCATCAAAATCAAATCATGGCCTAGGACCATTCCCTCACTCTGTTTTACAGACGCGGCAGCAGCAGCGACAGCTCGCAAACATCTTGGCAAAGCGCATGCGACAGGATCAAGGGTGGAGGAGTAGTAGCCGCACGGCCTATTCTTCCCTCCGTGTTCCTGTGTTAACACAGCCAAAGCACATCCATCACATTCATGCACAAACAACACAAAGGCCTTGTCATAATTTGGAGTACCCAGAACCGGTGCAGAGCATAACGCGGTTTTGAGAAGCTCAAATGATCGTTGATGTTCCGATTTCCATGGCAGTGGCAGAGAAATGCCCTTCTTCGTCAAAGCCAACATCGGTTGTATCACTAGCGAAAAGGTTTGGGATCCACAACCTACAGTAAGAAGCCATACCTATTAAGGCTCTGACTTCCTTCTGTGTATTTGGAACAGACATGCCAGAAATGTGTTTTATTCTTTCAGGTGTCCGTCTTCTCCCCTTCTTTGACAGGAGGTACCCTAAATAGGCGACCTCCTTACAACAATATTGAAATTTTTTGAGCGAAGTTTTATGACCATTTTTTGCTAGATGAACAAGCAACAGTATAGTGCCTTCCTTACAAGCACTTTCAGAGTCTGCAGCCAAAAGCAAATCATCAACATATTGAAACAGTGTACAAGTAGGTGGCAACTCAAGGGTGTCGAGTTGCTCTTTCAAAGCTCTACTATAAATGCTTGGACTTTCAGTATACCCTTGAGGTGCCCTAGTGAATGTAAATGAGCGTCCCCCCCAAGGTAAACGCAAACAAATATCTACTTTCCCTATGTATAGGAATGCTAAAGAAAGCATTTTTTAAATCCACAACGCTGAAGTGCGTAGCCGTAGCAGGGATCATTGCCAATATCGTCGTTACATCAGGCACGATTGGAAATTGTGGGGCGACAACTCTGTTAATAGCACGAAGATCAATTATGAACCGGTATGGGACTGCATTGTCGCCTTTCTTATATACAGGCAAGATCGGACTGTTACACAAACTACCTGTAATCTCCTCTATCACTCCACGATGCACAAAATCAGAGACAATGCATTTCAAAGCACGCTCGCCCTCAACTGATATTTTATACTGTGGAATGCGTGGTAGTTTAACTCCATGTTTCAAAACTATTTTAACAGGCTCAATCTGTAGTACCCCGACATCATTGTCGTCAACCGCCCATAAACATTCCGGGACAATGCTAAACTCAGGAGGTAAAGGTTGAATCAGAAACTGAGAATTAGGAAGTTGCTGTGGTGAAACCGTCAGCCGTACTCCATCAGAGGAACAATGAATTACTGCATTCAATTTCTTTAACAAATTCAACCCCAGCAAATTCTCTCCACAGTTCCAAGTCAGAAGAAAAGGGCAATGGTCCGTAAAGGGACCCAAAGAAACAGACACCGGTGAAGAAACCGGACAGACAATTGGTATACCAGAAAACCCTACGGAAACATTAGTTTGCCCTGACAGTGGAATGTTTGGAACTCGAGAATGATCAATGGAGCACTTCTGTGCTCCAGTGTCTATCAAAAACTGGTGTTTCCTATTCCCTACTAATAATTCAACGTAGGGGCCTTTCTGATTAACGGGAATAGGTGAAGGTTCCAAACCCTGCTTCGGGCAGTCCTAATGAAATAGAGTATCGTCAGAAGGAAGCTCTTCAGAAAGGTAGGCAGCAGAAGGGTGATCAAATATGTTCCTCGAGTCCACACTCGAGGTCTGATTTTCCCGTGAAAAAGGTTGCTGAGGATCTTGCAAAACCTGACCTCTATCAGGGCCCCCTGCTCCAGGGCGGCCCCTAGGTCATCTACCCATACTCCCAAACGCACTGTTTGAGCTTTGTCGAAGGACGGGGCACTGTGCTCGCCAATGACCTTCCTGGCGGCAATAAGCACATTGATTAATATTCACAGAACCCAAAAGAGCATTTCCTTTTGGGAGATACTGACCTCTAGTCAGTGTCGTGCCTCCTCTGGGGTTTCTAACAATTTGTTGTAATAATACTTTGGTTTTCAAATCTCCTTTCCTCTTTTCTATTTTCTCCTTCTCATTATTAACACGGTTCTCATAATACTGAGCCATGTGCAAGACCTCAGATTGAGATTTTGCCTGCCAAGCGCTCTCAGCGGAAATAATCTGTGACTGGATGTCGGGCAACAGTCCATGTACAAATTTGTCCACAAACAACCTTTTCCCAGACTCTGTACCCAAATCCTGCCCACTGAAGTCGGAAAATACCTGCTCCAATCTGTTAAAGAATTCGGTGGCACCTTCAGTTTTCCCTTGAACACAGGCTGTAAGCTTGTCCCAAATAATTCTTTTCTCTGGAATTATAGTTTTTAATTTCACGACAATTCTATCAGGCAAAGTAAGTATTACCTGTGGTGGTTTCTCACCTGCTGGTCTTTCCCCATCAATCCTAATCATATTAGCCCACGTATCTCCCAACCCTGGCACATCATCTATTGTCCGAACCTGCTTCCATACATCTACGGGTAGGAGTACAGGGAATAGCAAGTCAATATCACTTAAGGTGAACACAGAGGACTGCAAGACGGACTCTATCTCTTTGTAAAACCCCGTCAGGTTTTTTCCTGATATCGGGAACTGATTGTCTAATCGTGTTCACTTCATGTCGTGAAAACGGGACGTGAACGAATTGTGATACATAATGTGCAGGGATATCCACAGCGGGTGCACCAGTCCCAGCGTTGGCGGGAATCTCAACCTTTGGGACAAAGGTCGGAGGGACCTCTCTCATAGGCAACTGAGATATAGGTACCTCCGGCCGCTTACTAAGCAACAGAGCCAGGTCGAGCACTAAGGCAGCCGAAGAAGTGTCGGGCGAAAAAGCCCTTTTACAAATCCCCAACAATTCTATGGGGCAACTAACCTTCTTTCTTACACATTCTTCTTGCAGGTACTGTACCATTACCTGAATTACCTTTCTTTGCATTTCTACTGTATACTGACTATACGTGTCATATACTTCATCTGGCGGAATCGATGAATCCGAGATCCATCGAATCGCATCTTTGGTTACAAATCCGTACTTCCTCAGGTGCCGATCTACGACACGGAAGGAACCGTTTCTGTACATACATACTATCGTCTTCGTCATCCTCATCTCGTGACTTTTCAAAGTCCTTCCTATACCCAAACAATTTTTCAACATGACCATATACTTTCTGCTCTGTGTCCCTCGAAAGTGCCAAAGCATTTAGATCTTTCACCCCTTGTGGAAGATCCGAATTTTGTAATCTACCCCACATCACACATAAATGAGTCCCCAAACCTTCGATAAAAACATTTTTTCCTGGGAAAACTGTTCAAATTGGATAATGTGGAAAAAACATTAACTTGATCACCTTTCTCCATACAGTGCTTAGCCCATGCAAACAATTCCTGTTTCTTATCTGCAGCAACAGTATTACGAGTGACGATCTTTGATCCTGTACCTTGATCAACTTCAGTCAATACGGGACTACTCGGGGGCGAAGGTGCAGGTAAATTTAATAAAGGTGCAACTATCGGCGCAGGAGGAAGGGGCGGTGCGATAGGTGGAGGAACAACAACTAGAGGAATAGGAACAATAGGTTGTACAGGGGGAACAGGAATAACAGCAGGAAAGGGCAAAGCGCCCAGGAAAGGATCATACGGAGGTGGCGCAGAGGCACCAGGCCTGCGTTCGTTTAACAATTTTTTCAATAAATTCTTCGGAAACATGAAAATCTTTAGAGGGGTAAATTTTCTGTATTCCAAGTGATAAAGCCCTATCCATATTTTTAACTGATTCTGAATGTTTTTCTTTATCATATAACAACGCTTTTTTGGCATTTGTTTTATGACGGCGTGCATGTTTATCCCTACTTTTAAGCTGCTGTAACGCTTCTTTTTTCCAATTCTGTAAAACATCAAAGGCTGCAGGTCTAGCCTTCTTTTTTAGCAAGACCGATTCTAGGTATTCAATACGAGAGATCTCAAAACTGCCATTGATTGGCCACTGAAATTCGGAGGCATGTCTGGTCTGTCTGTGCCAAATATCATTAAATACTATACTACCAATGCCATACTTACAGTACATAGTACATGCCGGCGACCCCTCCTGTGGTGCCGGGTGGCTAAATTCCAAAGATTGTCGATCGCTGCGGAACAGAGCCCTAAAGCAGCTAGACAATTTCCCAGGCATTTCACAAAAAATTGGTGTTACCTGGTCAATAATTGTGTCTGCAAATACAATACGCCAAATTCAAATTGTCAGGGTTAAATTAAGAGCCGGGTCACGACTGCACCTGACCAAACCTAAGGAGGACCGTACGGTTTATCAAAGAACTTACCTAACATATTTTACCTTGTGTTTGGTGGTTTCGACAAATCTGCCCGCCTCAAAAATGGACCCTCGTCAAGATGCAGTGTCAGACCACACGACTATCGTCCAAGGATCGGATCGTGCAGCGCTGCCGAGGTATCGCGTCTCGTTCGGTCGGGCCCGCAAAATCACACCGTCCGATCCCGGTTCGATAGTCTGCGTCAACCTTCAATGATCCGGCATCAATCTTGAGGGTCCCTGTTCGGGCGCCAACTGTAAAAACATAAAAATTGATATGAGGCTGGGAAGCCCAAAAGAAACACACCAACACAGGGTACAAAGGACATACAAGTGCTTTATTAAAAAGCTACAACAGTTACCAAAGTCAATTGACAAACGGATAGCTATTCGGCTCTCAGAGTAACGTAACGAACTTCAACGAAGGTTCGATGCATTAGTAGAGAGACCGTACATTCGGAATACTTGGGCTTTTATATCCTTTATCCAGCCCTTGGCCAACCCCCTCGCGGGTTAACCATTCTTGGGATCAGGCCTAGGGTTCCTTGCCAGGTCAATCCTATAATGTATGCATTTTGATCAGTTCCGTTGATACAGTTGTTCATTTACGCATAGGTCAGTAATAGGACAAGGTCTCAGTTGTGACCCCGACAAGTGGCCTGCAGGCATATTAATTATTTGTGTGTGCGGAGGTCACAACGGCCAGAATCTCACTCAGAATGTCATTCAGCCTCCATTTTGATGTTCAGGGTGACTTCCACATTACAAGAGAACCTAAAATGGCGGCTAAATACAAGATGGCGACTTACATTACTTTTCGTTAAGGTCAAGACCTTGCCGCGGAGTCTATTCACATGATATTTTAGACAACTTGGCATAGGCCAATACACATTCAATTACTGCGATAGGAGGCATAATATTATTTCAATTCCAACATCTCATCCTTCCCAGCCAGGGTGGCACACATTTTGTATTGGCTTTATGCCCCCTCATCATTTCACATGGACTCATGCCTGTGTCTGCATGCAGAGACACTCGCAAACCATACAATCTCTCCTGAACCGCAACCTTTCTATCTGTCCCACTCACGCCTGCCATTCTTATAGCCTCCATGATACATTTGTTAATTCTCTCCACTAGCCCATTACCTTCAGGATGATATAAGGCTGACCTTTCATGTTTTATCCCACATTTCTTCAAATACTCCTGAAAGAATCCTCCAACAAATTGAGAACTATTGTCCACGAGAATGCTGCTTGGCAGACCTTTCCTCGCAAATAAGTCTTGTAAAAACTCGACAATACCCTCACAAATGGTTTCCCTCACAATGTTATACTCAACCCATCTCACCATGACATTGATCAAAACAATGATGTACTTTCCTTGACTGTTCCCCATCGTCACCGGTCCCAATATGTCCATAGCCAAAACATCCCATACCTTACACAGCATACCTGCATCCATCAAAGGCTGGGATTTCGCCACTTCTCCCTTTCCAGATTTCTTACAATCCACACAACCATCCAATCTCCTCTCCACCTCACAGTCAAATCGAGGCCATCAATAGTTGCTCCTCAAAACAGCCTTGGCGTGGGTAATTTCCACAAGGCCTTCATGCGCTAAGTCAAAAATCCTCTCAAGTATATCCAGTGATACTACAACACGCTCCCACTGGTATAACAACCTATCTATAACAGACAACTCATCACATACTTTCCAAAATGATCCCTCCCTCTGGTTCAGTAGACCTTTAGGCAGCCCTTCACACTCAACATACCCTCTGACCTTCTTGATTGCCTCATCTCTATCCATAGCCTCCAACCATATATCTTTGGAAATGACAGTGCCATCATAATTCACATAGACTATTTCCTAAACACCCTCTGGATCATAGTTCTCCTCTACCTGTCCTTCTAGACGAGACAGATGCTCTGCCATGACATTATCACAACCTAAAATTACCACCGTGTCGAACGTATGACACTCTAACCTCGTTACCCAACTCGCAGCTCTCCTCGATACTTTACTAAGAGCTATAGTTCAAATATGGCTTTCAGAGGCTTATGGTCAGTCTGAATAATGCATTCCATACCCCACAGACAATGTTGGAACTTCTCAACTGCCCAATGGAAAGCCAACGCCTCCTCCTCAAGCGTGGAATAAGTCTTCTCCGGTCCCTTTAACACACAAGAAGCGTGAGCAATTATTTCATCCTTGCCATCCTCCTTAAGCTGGGACAAAACTACCCCCAACCCGCCATCACTAGTGTCCACTGTGAAAACGCTCTTCCTCTTTGTGTCAAACCACCTCTACCCCTTTGCCAAGTCAATCTCCTCCTTAATGTGACAGAACTCCTTCCCACATGCATCAGTCCATATGAATACTTCCTTTTCTTTTAAGAGTTTTCTCATCTCAATTACCTTACCTGCAAACTTCCTAACAAATTTCTGATAGAACTCATTCATCCCCAAATAGGATATGAGTTCCCCTTGTGACCCGGACAATTAGGAAAGGCGGCAAAGTGTGGCAAGCTCGCACACCGGAAGCACACATGGTAATTCCCTTTTTGCTGCTTGCTCCTTCCCCCTTTGCATTCAACTACATTTTTAGTGATCAATTTCGACGTAAGCTTCTTTTTCTGTTTATTCTCAGACACCCTTATCACATTGACCTTCATATTTTTGTTCTCCCCTTCCGACAATTTGGCTATGCATGCCACAGAATGTTTCACACGTCTTGCGATTTCCAGAACTTCATCTAAGTTTGGCTCCTCTTTTCACCAAAGTTTCTCTCTTATTTAGTTACAGCTACAATGGACCATGAATTGATCTCTAATGTGCTCATCAACATTTTCACAGAATTTGCAAGATACCGCCAAATGAGGTAAGGCTGTCACATATTCTTCCGCACCTTCTCCATGTTCTTGGAGTCGTACGCCAAAATTGTACCGCTCTAGGATACTATTATTGTTAGGGTTGAAGTGCTTATCGAATTTCAATAGGGATACATCAAACTCATTCGGAGCGTTGCCATCTCCTAGTTCATTCAATGGCGGCAAGGTGTCATAAATCTGTTGATCTTCATACCCTAAAAAGTGCATCAATAGTGAGACTTTCCAGTCTATGGACACTGCATTACCACATGCTGCTTGTACATAATGCAGGAAGCCTTTTTTCCAGTGGCTCCACTTTATCTTGTCAGGCCCAGTGGATGCCATGAAAGTGGTTGGAGCTGGCACACCAGACATGGCCATCTTTCCAAGTTGGAGATCTTTGTTTAAATCAGAAAACAAATTCCTTTTTTTTGTTTGTTACTGCTGTGCCCTAACAGAGCTTGCTTTATTTGATATCACTTTCCTCATTTACATTTGATATTCGGAAACGTGTAGATAACAAAGGATGAAGCGGCTCATAACAAGGGCATTGTCATGACAACGCATGACAACCAAAATGGGTGCAGCACGTCGATGCGGTCTCTGGGTTCTTTCCTTTAAAGCAGATGGGCCTCGCGCATACGGTGCTTGTAGAAATACCCCGCTCTCGCCACTGTAAATGTGAGATGCTGTGTTGCACGCTGTATGCAGTTATGAGGACTTTCTTCACGCGCACTATCCTCAATATGTCAAGAAATATATTCTCAGTAAAGTGCACAAACCTCGCGGGAGCAAGGGATTACCGGCACAAGTACCTGCAGGTGGTGGGCATCCGGTGGAGATCAAGCTTTAACAGCTTCTCCTTAAGTGCAAGATACACTTCACCCCTTCTCTTTGGATGTCTTTCTTTACTTCACGCTGCAGTGGCCACTGATCCTCAGTCTTCCCGGTGAGAGCTCCAAAAGGTAGGAGAGGATTAAGGGCTTGTCGCTTTACTGAATACCCAATGCGTTGTTCAAGCTGGGGGTTGTCTTCATCTCTGCAGACTCGTCACCATTGTTGTGAAGCACACACAGACACAACTCCTACTTCAGGAAAGAGGTATATTAGCATACATGCCAACATTCTGTGACCAAAAATCTGTAGGAATCTTAAAGTTTCAAAAATAGTCAGTCGAGGAGGTAATGATAGGAATAGGGCGCGTCAGCAGCCCATTGTCATTGAATGAGCCCGCCGCCGCGGGTGCATTCAATGACAATGAGGCGCCTGCCACGCCTTCTGCCATCACGCCAGCTCGGGGGAGCCCTTGAAAGACTCACCAGAGTTGACGTGGTGGGGGGGCTAATGGCGCCTTTTGTGAAAGGCACTCGCGGCGGAGGGGCGCCTTTAGCCCACCGCCGTGGACGCCTTTTACATCAAAGGCCTGCATGCTGCGCCTTCTCCCGCTACGCCAGCTCGGGGAAGTCCTTGAAAGACTCCCCCGAGCTGGCGTGGTGGGGGGCTAATGGCGCCTTTGACCAAAAGGCACCCGCGGTGGAGGGGCGCTTTTAGCCCACCGCCGTGGGTGCCTTTGACATTAAAAGCCTGCATGCTGCGCCTTCTCCCGCTACGCCAGCTCGGGGAAGTCCTTGAAAGACTCCCCCGAGCTGGCGTGGTGGGGGGCTAATGGCGCCTTTGACCAAAAGGCACCCGCGGTGGAGGGGCGCTTTTAGCCCACCGCCGTGGGTGCCTTTGACATTAAAAGCCTGCATGCTGCGCCTTCTCCCGCTACGCCAGCTCGGGGAAGTCCTTGAAAAACTCCCCGAGTTGGCGTGGTGGGGGGCTAATGGCGCCTTTTGCCAAAGGCACCCGCGGCGGAAGGGTGCTTTTAGCCCACCGCCGTGGGTGCCTTTGACGTTAACAGCCTGCATGCCGCGCCTTCTCCCGCTACACCAGCTCGGGGAAGTCCTTGAAAGACTCCCCGAGTTGGCGTGGTGGGGGGCTAATGGCGCCTTTTGCCAAAGGCACCCGCGGCGGAAGGGCGCTTTTAGCCCACCGCCGTGGGTGCCTTTGACATTAAAAGCCTGCATGCTGCGCCTTCTCCCGCTACGCCAGCTCGGGGAAGTCCTTGAAAGACTCCCCGAGTTGGCGTGGTGGGGGGCTAATGGCGCCTTTTGTCAAAGGCACCCGCGGCGGAAGGGCGCTTTTAGCCCACCGCCGTGGGTGCCTTTGACATTAAAAGCCTGCATGCCGGGCATTCTCCCGGTGCGCCAGCTCGGGGGAGCCCTTGAAAGACTCCCCGAGCTGGCGTGGTCAAAAAAAAAAAAATGTAAAAAAAAATTTTTTTTTTTTTTTTTTTTTTTTTTACAAAAAAAAAATCGGTATTTCATGTCAAAAAATCGGTAGGCGGTAGGACTGCTTAAAAAGCGGTATCCTACCGCCTAAATCGGTAGGGTTGGCAAGTATGTATTAGGTTACTGGTAACAACCCCCAGCATAGCCTCCTCACAATGATATGGATCTCCAACTGAACTTTACAGAACACTTGATACGTAAACATTGCCTCCCCTGCATTCCAGGTTCCATCCACTACTGTAAGCACTTCACAACACCTTTGCCCAAGAATTGTGTGCCCTCAGCAATAATTTAGAAAAGATTTTATGCGAGGCATGCAGCAACGAGATCGGTCAATAGTTATTCGGATTCAGCCAATCTCCTGCTTTATATTTAACTACTACAATTACGTCTTACCATGAAGGAGGGATAAATAGACATTTTTATAATGTTCTTAAATAGATCAAGGAGAAACGTTGCCCAAAGTGAGGGATTAGATTCCAAGGTCCTATTTGAAAGGCCGTCATGCCCTGGGGCATTATAACTTTTTACTTTCTTAATTGCACCATAAATATCTTGCTCATCTATATCCAGGATGTTCCAAGAAGCCACATCGCTATATAGATTCAATCGAAATGCGACCCCTGGTGACCCACAAATGACGTCTCCGCTCCCACCAAGTACAACATGTCTAGGGGAACTGTTAAGACCCGTAACGTACGAAGACTACCTTACCTGTCAGCTCCCCCTCCGTTATGTCTCAGTTTCTGCATGACAACACTGATCAGTCTCTCTGAGGTCCCGTGCCCTCTTTCTCTGACCCCCGGTATTGCTCTGCCCACTGACACTTCTGGTTAGAAAGCCTTGAATGGAACAGAAACAAGCCATCCTAAGCAAAAGACATTGGGTTAATCCGCACGTGCATGCAAAAACAGAAAAAAGTGTTCATTCATGGTATCCGTAGAAATGACCAAATTCCAAAAAAAGAGGAAGAAATTACTGCATTTTTGGGAAATGTTGGTACATTTTTATGAAAATATAGATGTGGGGTTGAGTAGGGGTATTAGTTAAGCAAATAAAATGGTCATTTCTCCATACGTTGAAGTGGGAGAATGGAAAACCAGACTCCCGTCCTTCACCTCTCGCGCTTGGCCTAGAGGGTCGCGGCCCAGACACCCGCCACGAGAAGAGTTTGCCCATTTACCAGATGACCAAATACCCTGGTACAGAAACATACGGATGTGTCCATCTGCCTGCCCAACAGCCCGCACTGGCCATGCCGACACCTGCGGCACGGACCAACTAGACTGAAATCTACACATCGTTAGAGATGCCATGACGACCTAGATAACGGGAAGCACCGCTGAACTATTATACACGCTGAACATTTCCACACCAATCTACACGAAGAACATACTCAGTGCTCTGACGTAGGCGACAGGCTTATTCACGGACGTGCATCTTTATTATTTTTACATAGGCTTTCAGAATGCAGAAACGCAAGACGCACCATGAGCTCATTTATAACGCTTGCTCACGCTTCTCTTGAAACCCGTTACCATCATGAGAGATATAATGGAAACACGATACTGGCCATGAAACTGTATGCCACTATAACCTAAAGCATCCATGCACTAAATGGATTACCCGTGCACCAGGCCCAAGTAGGCCTCAAGCAAGAGTTCCCGTGAACATTAACAAAGCAAAAGTCAGGTTGCTGAGCCTGCAGAAAGAACCCAGTGGAGCAACCAGCCAAGGTCGTAATGTTGCAAACCCACAGTCAAGAAACAAATCTTCAAAGGCACGATGTTGCAACCTCGCACTCCACGTACCAATGTTAAAATCATATCTGCAAATTAAACCAGACATACAGTGGAAAAACAATATTAATTGTGCAGAATTATGCCTCAAACACGGTCCCTCCCCACGTGACCAAGCCGAACCTGACGAGATGCCAAAACCCAGGAGAGAAAAGGCGTCTGGGTACCTCGCTACGAGACGCAGGCCGACACACTTGAAAGGCTCAATGGACACCTGCTACAGTGGGAACGGTCAGTCTCCCACCTATGAATAAATCCTCACATTGCCTGCACGTACCCATATTGAAACACTGTTGCAACCACAGGTGCACCGTGTGCTGGGAACAACGGTGGTCCCAGGCTGGGGAGCTCACGGATGCACCAATCAGAACATGAGGTTCTTATCTCAGACGTCAGTAACGTTAGCCAATCCTCAGGGGTCTTCATGTAACAATTCTTATGTATCTAATTGTAGGGACAACCCAGATATACCACCTGACTACATCTTAACCACTAATATCATTCTCTATATGCGTACTATACTAACCCCACCACTCGAGCAACCAATCAAGAGTGGCGATAGGTTCTTTTGGTAACTTTTTGGAATGACGCAAGTAGCGCGTCATAATGTAGTAAAAAGGGCCTGCGAGCCCCACTATTGTGTGTGTGTCAGGACGAACGCGTACGCTCCTTGACCCATCCCTGCCGTTTGCATAATAAACGACAGAAGTTGCCTTGCTCCTTGTGTGTGCCTCATACTCTGTCTCGATCCGAGATATACACGGGAGGAGTTGGGGCCTCCCTGCCCGGAGGTCTGCGGACGGCCCGGCCGACCCCGGCAGAATCCCCCCCGACAAGTTGGAGGCACTGCTGAGATCTGTTTAAGATCGACTTTTATTTTTTATTTTTCCAGGCACTCCCGTTGCGGGGAGGCCCGGCGGCGCGGCCCCCTCTGCCGTTGCCCCCTTCTGAGGACTACAGGACCATCGCGGAGCTGCGAGAGGACCGGACAGCGCAATCCGGATATTGGCCCTCGGGAGCCGGTTGAGAAGTATCCCGCCCGCGGTCGGCGAGTGTCCAGACGTGGTCCAGACGAGGGGAGGTGGCGAGCCGCTTGGAGGGGTGCACGCAGTCGAGCGGCCCTGCATCGAGGGAACTTGGTGAGCATGACACGCACAACAAGCAATGCGAAATTGTGAGGGAGGGGGCGGAAGTAAATAAGGGAGGAGGGAGGTATTGTAAAAAGGTGGGGTGAAGGTTTAATTGAGTGATGATAATGGAATGAATGGTAGTGAATTGAGTGCGAGAGAAGGCGGCTAACGTTACGCGAAAGAGGGGGGCAGGGCACGAGAACAACACGTGCAGACGCTCGCAACAAAAAGCTAACGTTACGCGAAAGAGGGGGGCGGGGCACGAAAACATCACGTGCAGCCGCTCGAAAGACACTGATTGGCCTAAATCGCGACTACGTGTGAGGGTGGGTGTGTGTGGTTTCCTACGATTTGACATTTATCATTCAATGAGTAGATGAGGTTCCCTATTGTTCGAGCAAGAAACTCGATAGGTAGATGAGGTTCCCTATTGTTCGAGCAAGAAACTCGATAGGTAGATGACGTTTCCCTGTGGGCGGTGGCTAGTTACGTAGTTGCCCAAAACGGAAGATAATTGGCTGGTTAAGCCCTCCTGTTGAGGGGCGTATCACACGCGAGGCGACGCAGCGTGCGCAGTCCGGTTATAGTATTGATGAGATTACCTTGTTCAAGGAGAGACAGGAAGACAGCTGTAGGGTTAGTGGGGTAGATTGCAAGTGTATTTTGAATTTAAAGAACATAACACGAATATACCAGTAGTTCGAAGAAATAGGTGACGTCACCAGTAGGGATTTAGTAAGATATCGTGAACACAAGAAGCTTTGGGTTTGACATTGGTGGGGAAGAGAAACATGATAAAGGAGCGGACACGGAGATAAACGATAAACGAGTGGATCAAAGAGGAGAAGGGGAAGGGGGCGTGGCTGCGCACGGAGAACGCCGGCCACGGCAAGTGTAAAGGTGGGAGGAGAACGGGGAAAAAGGACGACTGTGTAAGATCGTCGTAAGGGGTACGCAGCTGCAGGGGGCTGCGTGCGCTTCGGCCGCAGGGGGCCGTAGGGGAAGGAATATAATATAACATCATAAATATATTTGTTTTATAATTTTTTTTTTTTTTTTTTGTGATTATTATCATTGCATAATTTGTCAAAGGATTGTCGTAAGTCCCCACACTTGCGGGGCAAGGTAAGCAATAAAAGGTTGTATGTTGCAAACTGGTAGCAAGGGGAAGGGTAAGAAAGGGTGCGCTAGTATGTCATACGGGAGAGGGTTGGGAGGGTGGGGGAATACCCTCACTACCCCACTACAACATATATGCACCACACTGCCACCACATAGGGAGAAGTTAATTAAGTACAGCATAGAGTGGACCCAGGGGACGGACAACAAAATGTTGACACCATGGCCGCCTAATGGTAGCTTTGACCCATATGCCCAACATTCACTATTAAACCATCTGCACAATACATACAAGGGGAAGAAGTTGGCAAACCATGTGGAGGTGTTTAACTTATGGAGGATGTTCCAGGGGTCTAGACCAGGACCAAATGGAATGTTCACTATGGGGGAAACACCGGAAGAAAAGGAGATTAAGAAAGAAGGAACGGATGGGGAAAAGGAGAGTGAAGGAACAAAGAATATGGGGAATGAAAAACTGGGTGGAGGAAAGGTTGATAAATTAGCTGACATAAAACAGGAACCGAGCAATGAGATACCCTTAACACCGGGAGTGAAAACAGAGGGGGGAGGGTTGTACCCTTTAAGAGAATTAGGAGAAATAAAAGGACAGTTAAGGGCGGCTGAAGGATACTCAAACCCGGCATACAGCCCTCCACCATATGTGGCTCATGGAAAGATACCAATGGGGGACGGGAGGAGAGAAGAGCAGACTGTAGAGATAGGAAACGATGAGTGGGTAGCTGCACAGATATTGTTGAAATTACGAGGATCACTAACTGGAGAGGAAAGGGAGGCGGTAAAGAGAACAAACGAGGATAGTGAAAGAGAGAGTGAAATGAGGGGAGAGGAGCTGCTACGGCAGAAGGAAGAGATTTTGGAGGAAAGATTAGCTAAACTAAGGGATGAGCAGAATGAACTGATAAAACAACTTGAGGGGGAGGAAAGAGAGAGAGTGAGGAAAAGGAAAGAAGGTAAGGACGAATTGGAAAAATTAAGGGAGCAAAGTGAGGAGAGAAAGAGGGAAGCTGTAAGGGTAAAAGCAGCAGCAGAAAGGGTATCAAGAGTAGTGATGAGGGAGAAGAAGAAGGAAGAAGAAGAAAATGAAAAAGAAATGGAAATATGGAGGAGGAGGATAATATCAGAGACAGCTAAAAAATATGAAGAGGGGAAGGTAATAGAGAGTATAGTAGAAAGAGAAAGGGTGAAATGGGAAAGGAGGAGAGAGGATGAAAGGATATTGGAACAGATGAGCAACGAAGTAATGGAGGAATTAAAAAGGAAAAGAGAGGAAAATAGTAGGGAGATGGAGGAGAGGAGTGAAGGGGAGATAGAAGAGAGTAAGAGGGAGAGTGAAAGATGGGGAGAAGTATATAAAAATAGAGAGGTAGCAACAACGTCAGCACTAAGGGGAACAGGTGGTAACAACGGAAAGGAAGAGGGAGACCTAATAGACTTAAAAACTGTAACAATAAAAGGAAAAAAGGCAGAGTGGGGGGCGCAATTTATGAATGATTTTTGTAGTGAGGATGGAAGGAAGAGTGAAAGGGAAAGCTTAGATAAGCTATACCTCACTAGAACAAACATAGATTCGCCATGGGTGAGTAGAAGATGGGAGGAGCTGGAGAGAAGTAAGGAGGAAGTGAAAAGAATGGGAGAAACACAAACTAACGAACACACGCCACCGACGCTCACCAACCAACACACGCCACCCACATCACCATCACGCTCTCTAACGCCACACCCCACATGTTCAACAACTGCACGCTCTCTGCACAGAATAAAGCTCGCACCCTTCATGGACGAAGTTACACCTTATGCATGTCGGCTTAGGGACCTCCCTAGTCGCAGGCAAGACAGGCAAACAGACGTGCCAATATTGAACACAGGAAAGGATGAAAAAAGGGGAAAGGAAGAAGAGGGAGGTAGGAGAAGAGGTAGTAAGGAAGGATTTGAAGTAGTAAAAGGAATGGGGGAAGAGGAGGGGTGTGAAGAGTTAACATCATGGAGCATAAAGGATGACACAAGACAGAATGTAATGCCACTGCTGGAGAGAGGAGGGGTTAGACCACAATATGTACCTTGGAAACATACGGATAAGGAAAACATAAAATGTAGGCTCCCATCATTAAGTGGAGGTGCGGGTAAATGGATATATGAAATGGAAAAACACACCGCAGGACAGAAACTAGCAGTGGGAGATGTTAAGGGCCTGTTAATATCAATATTAGGGGATAGAGCGGATGACATTTGGAAAAGAGCGGGATTCCATGGGGTAACAATAACAAACACATCGCATGATGGGGCACCATTTGCAAACTGCAGACATGCGCTATGGCAGGCACTAAGAGTGCAGTACCCAGACACATCAGACATAGGAGCCATTACTTCCCGTAAGATGGGTGAGAACGAGGATCCTGTTGATTATATCCAGGATATTCAAGAGAAGTGGCGCATGGAAACTAGAGAACAATGGGACAAAACACCAGCCATATTTTATCATATACTAGTACAAGGGCTCCCAGAAGGAGTTCAGAGACAATTAAAGAAAGTAGTGGGGATGGAAGCAAAACCATGGCCGGAAATACAACTGACTATAGTACATCACTGTAGAACATGGCAAGGAAAAATGAAACAAAAGGAAGAGGACAGGAAAACAGAAGAGGCCAAATTAGTACAGAAAAAACTTACTAAATATACCATGGAAGGGGCACTAATAACTGCGCCAACACCAATGGCCCAAAGCCCAACGCAAGTAGTGGCTGCACAAAATCCAGCTCAAATAGCGCCCCCACAAGAGGTAATAGAGCAAGTGCTGCCTCTGCAATCACACGCACAGAACGTGGGAGGAGGGTACCCAATGCAAGGAGCTGGGTATTATAATTATAATAGAGGGAGAGGAGGGTTTATGAGGGGAAGAGGATACGGATATAATACCCAACAACAGGCTGGGGGACTCAGAAATAACTACCAGACAGGGCAACCAATATACCAGGACAACACAGGGAACTTCCCATGGCAAAACAGGGAACCACCCGTGTGTTGGAGCTGCGGACTATTAGGACACATGTCACGTACATGCAGGGTCAGGCCAGGAACACCAGCATGGAACGAACAAGCACAACATAGGACATCACAAGAACAGCAGGGCATACAACCACAGCAGATGTCACCACAAGGGAGTGACCAACACTATTCCCTACCACAACAACAAATAAAACAATACCTGCCACAAGTAACTGGTGCAGCGTTAATACAACCACCACCACAACCTGAACGAACGCAATTGGGTGGGGTGACGGTGTTGGGGCACAACCCTTACACAGGGAATGGCCAGTCATTGTACCCCCAATAGGACAGCCCACAGACGGCCTTGGTGTGTCCCATCCTGTCAGTAACACCTAATAGTGCGGAGGAGCCACGCATAGAGGTAACGATAGGTGACAAAAAATTATCATTCCTTGTTGACACCGGGGCAACCCGGTCTTGCATAAGGGAAGGTAAGTTTAAGATGTCAGGCGAAGCCATGAACACACAAGGGTTTTCTGGGGCTAAAGGGTTGGTTCCATTTACTGATAACGTTCCGCTATCTATTGGAGATTACGATCTGTCAGTACCACTTTTGTATTATAGTGCCTCACCAGTAAACATACTGGGGAGGGACATAATGAACAGATTAAATATGACGATCTCCTTTACAGAGGATGGCATAATTTGCTCTACTCCAGGGATTAACATGCTTGCAGCACGACAGATTTTGCAAGCATACTGTGGACAGATAGCGATCAGGGCGGAGCCGGTAGACGGCGAGCTATTCCAGTACGGAACAGACATGGCATTTGCATGGATGCCAGGGATAGGAGGGAAAATATGGAGGAGACCAGCAGCCTATCTATTCCGACCAGAAACACCAGCTAATGAACTGGAAGGGAAGGTCCTTGCAGTGGACATTGAGAGCATTATTGCAACAGCTGATTATGTTGCTGTGCACGCCCAAGATAAAGAAGGGAGAGCATGGAGGGCGGTGATAGCACTAGCAGAAGGATGTAGGCTGACCCAGGTGTCAGATGAAGAGTTGTTTTCAGAAGAAAAGGAGGAAAATGAAATGGTGTTCATGATGAGTGTAGAAATGTGGCTAACAGTGGCTCACAAACAAGTGGCACAGAAAATTGCAATGGCACTTGAGGCACCCGCTGGCACACCAGTCCCATTTTTTAAAGAAGATATGTCAAAGGTGCCAAAATCATTATGGACTATTAGCCCTTATGATGTAGGATGCATTAAAAGCATAGGGGGTGTAAGGATAAAATTAAAAAAGGGTGCCATACTACCAAGAGTGAAACAATACCCATTGTCAAGAGAGGCAGATGAGGGCATATACGAAACCATAACAGCCCTTATAAACAATGGCATATTGGTCCCCTCAGAATCCCCATGCAACACAGCTGTGTACCCGGTGCGCAAGGCTAAAGGAGGGTCTTGGCGGTTCATACAGGACCTCAGACCGTTGAACAACATAGTAGAAGCAGAGTATCCAGTAACAGCAAACCCGGCCACAATTTTGTGTGGCATTCCAGCAGAAGCATCACGGTTTACAGTGATTGACCTTAAAAATGCTTTTTTCTCAATACCATTACACCCAGACTCACAAGACTTGACAAGCTTCACTTACCGAAATAGGAAGTGGAAACATACCAGATTACCACAGGGATATTGTGAATCACCTTCAATTTTCAATAGGGTAATACAGATGGATTTGGGTAACGTTGAGTTGGAAAGCACAGTGTTACAGTATGTGGATGACATAATAATTTGCAGTACAAATGAAGATAAATGTAGAGAGGACTCATTAAAAATGTTGACGATATTGGCTGAAAAGGGGTACAAGGTAGACATGGAAAAGATACAATACTGTCAGGAACAGGTACTTTACATTGGCCAACTGATATCACAATATGGAAGAAGGATTGCACCACAAAGAGCACAGGCAATATCAGGCACTCCCGTGCCACAGACTGTAAGAGAACTGCAGCAATTTCTGGGACTGTGCAACTACTGTAGAGCATGGGTATTTGATTACAGCTCTTACATAGGACCCCTGCTTGAGGGTTTGAAGGAAGCAAATAAAGGGGAGAAAAAGTTGGGATGGACTATGGAAATGAAGGAGGCATTTGATGAATTAAAAGAAGCAATATCAACTGCTCCAGTACTAGCATCCCCAGACTATGAGCGACGATTTTTTATATTTTCACATTGCGACTCAGCAGTAATGAAAGCAGTATTGGCCCAAAAGACTAGCATGGGCTATAAACCAGTAGCATTTTACAGCGGTCACTTAGATCCAATAATGTTAGGACAATTCTCTTGCGAACAAGGTCTTGCTGCAGCTGCATTTGCAGTAGAAAAAGCATCATCAATAACTATGGGGTGTCCAACTACACTATTTGTAGAACATGCACTATTTGCGATATTGAATAAACCTAAGTCCACACTGACGACACAGAGGGCAACAGGTTATGAGATTATTTTGTCCAAAGCTGAACTGGCAATTGTTAGATGTAGCACGGTTAACCCTGCAAGGTTCCTAGCAGAAGTAATTGAAGAGGGAGATTACGCCCACGACTGCACCCAAGTAACTGAGATGTACTCATGTACTAGGAAAGTTGAAGAAAACGCACTAGAGGGAGGTGAGCTTTTGTTTATTGATGGGTCATCAACTATTGATCAAGGAGACGGGATAAGGAGGACTGGGGCAGCAGTAGTACAAATGATGGAAGCGCCAGTGTGTGTGGCTATTAAGTGTGTACAATTACCACAGCATTACTCTGCTCAAGCGGCGGAACTGGTTGCACTCATATTGGCACTAAAGGAAAGTTTTGATAAAAAAGTTACTATATATTCCGACAGTGCATATGTTACATCCACTGTCCACTCAGGGCTATCAAAGTGGAGAAGAAGAGGGTTTAGGAGAGCTGACGGAACTCCAGTACAACATGCCCTCTTGTTGGCTGAACTAATTGAAGTAATAAACGATCCCCAAGAACTAGCCCTAGTAAAATGCACAGCACACACCAATGGAGAAGACTATATATCAAAAGGAAATGCAGCAGCAGACGCACATGCAAAATATGCTGCATATTTTGGTGAGATATGGAACCCCACAGACTCACAGAGAGGGAGAGGGAGGGGAATAGCGAGGGAGATGTTAATAAAAGAAGGGTACACCCATCTCCCAGCCACCCAGATTATGGAGTTACAAGCGGCTGCACCAATGGCCGAAAAAGAAGTATGGGTGAAAAGAGGATGCACAATGTCACCAACCGACGCACTATGGCGCCAGGGTGGCACTGGGAAAGTTGTAATACCATTGGCATTGTTAAATACCGCCTTGAACCAATTACATCACCCTGCCCATACAGGCAAAGAAATAATAGCAGCACGAATTAGAGAAGATTGGTTCTGTCCCGAGTTAACATCCCATGTGTCAAATTTTATCAGCAATTGCCTTACATGTCAACAGTTCACGGCCGGTCATACTTTAAAGGTGATAAGAGGTACCATACCCCGACCAGAAGGACCTTTTCGGCACCTCCACATTGACTATGTTGATATGATCAACATTTGTCAAGGCAATAGATACATGATAGTAGTAGTATGCCCATTTTCTAGGTGGATCGAAGCAGGGCCCTGTTCACACCCTGATGCGTTTAGAGCAGCCAAATTTATAGTAAGGGAGGTATTCCCCAGGTGGGGAGTGTGCGAGGTGTTAAGATCAGACAACGGACCCCATTTCGCAAATGAAATGTTCCAGCATATCACATCCCTACTGAACATTAAACACAAATTTGCATGTGCGTACCACCCACAGGCCAATGGTGTATGTGAACGCCTGAATGGCCTATTGAAGGAGGCAATTGCTAAAATACAGCAAACAACAAAGAAAAGTTGGTTGTATTGCCTTCCGTTAGCACTGTTCGAACTTAGAAACAGGCCAGGGTCCGACCACCACCTCACCCCACACGAGGTGGTTACTGGACGCCAAATGCGCCTTCCCCTAACACCAACGTCAAGGGCATTCACCGACCAAGAAAGTTCTGCGAATGTGTTAGGTGATGAAATGTATCAATATGTGTCTTCTTTGATTACTAGCGTTGTGTTTGTGTCTCAACAGCTCGAGCGCACACGGGGCGGGTCCACCAGCAACCAAGAAATAGACGAAAATACAGAATTGGGAAAGGAGAACTTGTGCCAACTTGCCAAAGGTGACCACGTACTACTTCGAAATTTTAATAGAAAGTGGAACCAGCAGAGGTTCACTGGCCCCCATTTAGTAGAGGACGTATCAACAAGAGCAGTAAAACTAAAGGATAAGCGTGCGTGGAACCACCTGCATGATGTAAAAATCTACAAACTGCAGACCCGCCCCAGCGCCAACGACAGGTCCATTGGAAAAACGCCAACAACATCCCCGGCAGCGGAAGAAAACACAACCACAGACAACGACCCAATTGTTCCCTCGGAGAGAATAACGGACGAAGAAGGGGGTGATCCCCACACTGCCCACCCCATGGTCACACGTTCAAAGAGTAAAACTGCTCCCGCCATCTGAGCAAACCCCCCCCCATTGACTACTAAATACAATTGTAATAAAAACTAAGGACTTCGCTTGCACCAATACACATGTAAACACGTGAATGTTCTCTTTTTCTCTCGCACATACAGGAGCTGCGTAATATTGTATTGTTAAGAAAAGTTATCTAACAAATTCAGTGTGCAGGCGTAGATGGTGCTGCCAGACGATAGTTACCCAGAAGAATTGTCACACCAATTTGTATACGAAATAAAAAAGGCCAACATACTTAAAAAAGAAAAGGGTACGTGTATACTACACGGCCTTCCTCCTGGCCATAGAAAATTACATGCCCCACCTCCGCCCATACTTGCCGGTCTTGAGAGACCGATCACTTAGAGTAGCGTGGGAGCAACTCTTCACCTGGGCACTGAATGACTATTTGATAGGGAGAGCTTAATGAAACAAAACTAACATTTAATAACAAGCACTTTTTGAGAATTTTTAGGCGGGCAACTTTAACGTCGCAAGAATACGCTGCCAGGACTGCAGCAAGGTAAGAGCAAAAATGTCGGTGAGGTTAGCATATGTAATAAAAATAATAGGGATTTTTATGATCACCGGAGTTTTGGCTGCCTCTGTATGGCAGTACAGCTATGCTATGAGTTTTTTTGCTGCACCCAAACCTAATGTACCCCACCTCCCTGCTGCAACAGGTGTTACGTCAGGTGGTAACAGTAACAATGAACAAAAGCGAAATAAAGTTAAACGCAGCACATACTCAGACAATAAAGGTATTGATAATTATGTACAAGATTCAGCACACGTCACAAACAACATATGGTACCAGCACATGACCCGCATTGGTAAGCAGACAACTGAGGATAGCTGTTACGTTTGCTCATTAATACCATACGCCATGAGCGCTTCACGAACATTTGTTGCCACAGAAATAGATGAAAAAACAGCACAGTGCATAATATATTTGGCCCTGTTCCAAACGAAAGGAAGATTCCAAGGAACAGTAGTGCACATGACATGGAAAACACGAGACTCATACCCATATGAAAACAACTTCCTCAAGACCTATCTGAGTTATCACAAGACCAGTTTACATGCTGAAGCATTCAGATACATAACAAGTGGCCCTGAAAAAGGAGAAACAAAGAAGGTAACACTGCAGTATCTACCATGTGATTGGTACGCCACGGAAGTTCCGGGTAAACAAGGATGCTGGGAGAGGCCATTACTGACGATAACAGGAAAGGTGTTCCTGGGTACCAGCTGGGAGATAGGAGTGGTTGGCAGCAACATGGTAACAAAAGAAACTATCTCAACCATCGAGACACACAATCATCGATGTTGGACGACATGGATCAAGTATGTACCAATGCTCACGTGGGTAGAAGAAGATGAAGACCCGATAACTATATTACCATTGACTGCGCCCAAAGTATGTTACCAGCATAAAGGAGAGGTGGACGTGGGATATAACACCAATTGTGCAAGTGTGATGGAGTTACCTGAGGGGGGAGCGGGAACAGCAGTAATAATGGACCATTATTGGGCCTGCGGAGAAAAGGCATATCATACACTGCCTCCCCTGTGGAGTGGTGTGTGCACAATGGTACACGTCAATGTACCATCACTAGTGGTACCTAAGAAGCATGTCGATGTGGCGAAATTTCCGAAAATGGATGAAGGAGACAGGAGAAGAAAGAGATCTGCACCACTCCAGAAGGAGCAAGAAAACAGGACCAACAGCAATGATACTGTCCTAAACAGGAGAAAAAGACAAGGAGAGCCATTAACAGGAAATTATCTGTGGGGAAGGTCGGAAACGGAACTAACCTCAATACCGCCAGAACACAGACTATTCAGCAGAGCAGCAATGTTCTTCTCCTCAATAATACATCCGGGACTGCAGGCATACGCAAACGCAAAATGGCTGCAAATAACCAGATGGGAACTAATGATGACCATAAATTCGACAGTAAATGGGTTTAACGCAATTAAAGAGGAGCTGCGAGCTGTAAGGATGGTAGCACTACAGAACAGATATGTATTGGACCTTCTCACAGCAATGGAAGGAGGAGTTTGTGCAAAGATAGGACAATCATGCTGCACGTTCATACCTGCCAACGATGCCGACAATGGTACACTAACAGAAGCAGTTTCACAATTGGCCCAGATGCACTCCAAAATGATGGACGAAAGTAACGGCGTAAACAAGGATAAAAGCTGGTTTTCACTATTATGGTCATGGATGCCATCTTGGCTGTCAGATGGACTGAAAATAATAGTGGGATGTGCTATTTTGGCTGGAGCTGCACTGATAATAATTAGATTTTGGAAAGCCCGGAAGGCGCGCTCAACTGATGAGTTGCTGGAAATGGTGGGAATGCACCCCTTGATGCCAGCGGATGACGGCCAGCACACAGGTGTGATAATACACGAAAGGGAGAAGTTGCGCACCCAAATCATCGCCAATCATCTAGACCCACCATCAGTGAAGATCGAGAACCCAAGGAACCCTAGGAGCTACATAGGAAGATGGGTGTACTGTACTCCTGGAGGAACATGCGAATACATGTATTGGTCATTTGAAGATCACGTAAACCATTATGGACATCTCGGAGGGATAACCAAGATATGGAGAGTAAGAGGAGATAACGAGAAGGATATGTTTGTGGTCGACAAGTCGACCAGAGGGGGGACTGAAGTGGGAGAATGGAAAACCAGACTCCCGTCCTTCACCTCTCGCGCTTGGCCTAGAGGGTCGCGGCCCAGACACCCGCCACGAGAAGAGTTTGCCCATTTACCAGATGACCAAATACCCTGGTACAGAAACATACGGATGTGTCCATCTGCCTGCCCAACAGCCCGCACTGGCCATGCCGACACCTGCGGCACGGACCAACTAGACTGAAATCTACACATCGTTAGAGATGCCATGACGACCTAGATAACGGGAAGCACCGCTGAACTATTATACACGCTGAACATTTCCACACCAATCTACACGAAGAACATACTCAGTGCTCTGACGTAGGCGACAGGCTTATTCACGGACGTGCATCTTTATTATTTTTACATAGGCTTTCAGAATGCAGAAACGCAAGACGCACCATGAGCTCATTTATAACGCTTGCTCACGCTTCTCTTGAAACCCGTTACCATCATGAGAGATATAATGGAAACACGATACTGGCCATGAAACTGTATGCCACTATAACCTAAAGCATCCATGCACTAAATGGATTACCCGTGCACCAGGCCCAAGTAGGCCTCAAGCAAGAGTTCCCGTGAACATTAACAAAGCAAAAGTCAGGTTGCTGAGCCTGCAGAAAGAACCCAGTGGAGCAACCAGCCAAGGTCGTAATGTTGCAAACCCACAGTCAAGAAACAAATCTTCAAAGGCACGATGTTGCAACCTCGCACTCCACGTACCAATGTTAAAATCATATCTGCAAATTAAACCAGACATACAGTGGAAAAACAATATTAATTGTGCAGAATTATGCCTCAAACACGGTCCCTCCCCACGTGACCAAGCCGAACCTGACGAGATGCCAAAACCCAGGAGAGAAAAGGCGTCTGGGTACCTCGCTACGAGACGCAGGCCGACACACTTGAAAGGCTCAATGGACACCTGCTACAGTGGGAACGGTCAGTCTCCCACCTATGAATAAATCCTCACATTGCCTGCACGTACCCATATTGAAACACTGTTGCAACCACAGGTGCACCGTGTGCTGGGAACAACGGTGGTCCCAGGCTGGGGAGCTCACGGATGCACCAATCAGAACATGAGGTTCTTATCTCAGACGTCAGTAACGTTAGCCAATCCTCAGGGGTCTTCATGTAACAATTCTTATGTATCTAATTGTAGGGACAACCCAGATATACCACCTGACTACATCTTAACCACTAATATCATTCTCTATATGCGTACTATACTAACCCCACCACTCGAGCAACCAATCAAGAGTGGCGATAGGTTCTTTTGGTAACTTTTTGGAATGACGCAAGTAGCGCGTCATAATGTAGTAAAAAGGGCCTGCGAGCCCCACTATTGTGTGTGTGTCAGGACGAACGCGTACGCTCCTTGACCCATCCCTGCCGTTTGCATAATAAACGACAGAAGTTGCCTTGCTCCTTGTGTGTGCCTCATACTCTGTCTCGATCCGAGATATACACGGGAGGAGTTGGGGCCTCCCTGCCCGGAGGTCTGCGGACGGCCCGGCCGACCCCGGCAGAATCCCCCCCGACAACGTTTTTAAAGTTCGGTTAAATCATGGACAACCTTCTTCTATAGAGGAGCAACACAGTTCTAAAAATCACCATTTTCTGTTAAAAGACTTTGGGCCTCATTACGACCCTGGCGGAAATCGAAAAACGATGGCGGAAATGCAATACCGCCATCGAATAGCGCTCGGTGCGACTATGGCCCGTCACCGCAAAGTACGATGCCATTAGCGACACCGTAGTGAACGCCAACGCTAACTGCACAAAGTACGCGCGCGCGCGCCAGGCCAAACCGTAAATACCACCATGGCGCAAGGGTACGCGAATTCCGACCCTAGCGGACATGTACCTAACGCCATCAAGCACGGCGGAAAGTACCATTCCGCCATGGTGAGAAGTACGGCATCGCGAATCAACCGTAAACGGCCCCACTGAGTGCCTGTACACCGCTCCCTGCCCACAAAGTACAACTCCCCGTAGGTGCAATGAAGTCACAATGCAACTAGTGAAATGTACAAGTCACCCATGCATGCCAACGAACAAAAGAATCACAAGAGGGGCCAATGGGAGCTGCAGGGCACAGATGGCACGAATACAGAAGCCATTCCAATGGACATGACCACAGTCCCCCACCAAGAAACGCACGCAAACACAGGCACCTGTGACCAGCAATATTCCGAAAATCAAATCTTTCCACCAGTCCACCTGGCTGACCGGCATCTGTTACACAAAACCCAATCCCCCGCCCCTGAGCATGACAACATTCAAACAGTCATATTGGCAGCCCCCATCCCTGACCTCACTGGGCTTCGTAGGCAAACGCGCCCAGCACAGTACCACGCAACTAAACTCCGAAGCTGGAACCCAATGCAGATCTCCTCACAATACATCGCTCCCCAAATAGGAATATGCCACATCACTTGCAAAGAAGAACGCTACACGGCCCATATCAGAATAGAAATTTAATGCACAACAAATTCACCAAGCCCATACAGCCATTAGGCCATGAACTCCAAAACACATTTCACCATTGTGGGCTGCATCCGCAAGAAATGACCAGCTACTACTTGTGTGACGCCCTGTTCCATCATGGTACACAGAGCCACATTCACGTACGAAAAGGCAACATGGAAGCGCACAGAACCGCAGGGCCGTCCCAATGGGGAGGCACTAGTCCAGCTGAAAGGCCGAAATGTTGCTCCGAGCCACTAGTACTGCGTAAGGGCATGTGGCCCATTGGCGATCGTCCCATAAGATCGTAATGCTGCTCCACTGATTAACACGAAGCAGCAGGTGTCGGGAGTAAAAGCCATCTGCAGGAGTGGCATACAGATGGCAGTGGCAAAAGGGGAGGAGATACCTGTCAACCAAAAGAAAAGAAAAAGAACAGAATGGCCATCAGAACTACATTCGAACAACTCACTTCAATGATCACACTAAATCCACAGCCATATGCATGCTAGCCCACTCCAAAGGATCATCACCACCCCAAAACCACTTGTGACTCATAACCATCTATATCGAGGTGTAAACACCATCACAAACGAGTGTACCTGTGCATGCGTCTGTGAAAACAGAATCCATCTGATGGGAATGTTAACGTGCATGGACACAAGTGTCTGAAGGCGCGTCGAGACAGGGAGGGCTCAACAAGGCCAGATAGACGATGGTCCCACTATGGCAGCCCTGCATCACATAGCGCAGGGGAGGCGGACAGATTCCAAGAAGCCCTGTACATGGCAAACTCTGTATCAAATCATCTGCCCATGCATCCATTCATCATTCCCTCATCCCGGTATAAAAACGCCTGAATATTTACTCACATAACATTAGAAATATCCATTGAGTCTGTGCGTTATGCAGCCTGCAAAATCCACAGTGCCCCAGCCCGTAATTCCAGTGTTGTGAAGTAACATGTATTTGGGAACGTCCGGCCTCATCGCCCACGTCGCTATTGCGCATCCCAAACTATTCATATCAATCATTGCATCCTCGCCATGGCCCCTGTCTCAAGGACATTGAACAATAGAACGTTATATTTGCAGTCAGACCTGTGGGCATCTCCTCGCCGCTAGCTGAAAACCGAAAGCGCCGCCCTTCGAATTCCTCATTTGCAACATCACGTCGAAAAGGCATCTGTGGCCGTTTGAAATCACAAATTAATCCATCTAGTGCGGCTGTGTGTGAAAATGGCAACTGCCTTCACCCACAAATGGGACGCCCCGCCCGTCGGTGCAACTCGGTACAGTGATGCATGAGGGCCCACCGTTACTCGAGTACTACGTTCCACTGACCCTTCACAAGTCTGTTCGCGACTGCAAAGATTGTATGTGAAACAATGGGACCATAGCCGAATTTACATATCAACCAATGTTACACGGCCATCGGGTACAAATACATGATTGCAATAGCAAGATGCCATTACTCGAATTGCAGCGTTGTGTGCGGGACGTGCTCGGCCAAAGGGGAGAGCAGCTTGCACAGGTGGAATGAATCACCACAGGTGGAGGCCATACAGCCTGAAAACACATAAATTGCACACCCAGTCTCCTCCCACAACCGCACCCACTCCGAAATGCTACCGGCAGGACTCGTGATGTTGGCCCTGGGGGACCTGATAGCACTGCAAGTACTCCAACTCCAAGAAGAAGACGAACACCAACTACAACCGGCCGCACGGAGGAGACGCAGGAGGAGGAGGAGGCCAAGGCAGGGCCAGCAAGGGCCGCCAGCACAGCCACTACCACCACGCAGGCAGCCCGCAATCCCACGCCTCCGAGCACATCCGTTCAACCTCACTGATGAGCAGATCCACACCCTTTACCGTTTGGACCGGGACACCATAGCCGCCATTGTGGACATGACACAGGCTGACCTTGTCAGCATGATAGATAGCCCAACCGCCATCCCACCCCTACTGAAGGTGGTGTCTGTACTCCACTTCCTGGCCACAGGCACCTACCAGCACACAGTCGGACAGTTGCATGGCATTTCTCAGCCACTGTTCTCACGGACACTATTGCAAGTGCTCGATGCCCTCCTGCAGCACGCAGACGACTACATCTCTCTACCACGCTCGGAGCAGGAAATTACCAACACAAAAGTGGGATTCCATGCACTTGCCGGCATACCGGGTTGCATTGGTGCCATCGACTGCACCCATGTGGAATTGGTCGTCCCACATGCCATGGAGGCCCAGTACCGCAACCGAAAACAATTTCATTCCCTGAATGTACAAATGGTGTGTGACTCCAACAGGATCATTACACATTGTTGTGCCCGATTCCCTGGATCAACCCATGATTCTATGGTCTTGAGGAACTCTACAATACCACGCTACATGGAGCGACACGCAGGGAACAGATCCTGGCTACTCGGTGAGTCTCATTTCTTGCATGATGATGTGGGGTATGTGATTCGGCAATGACCTGGCAGGAAGGGGGGGTGGGTGTGCGTACGTAGCAATGGCATTCCACATCATACGTTTATCGTCCACATACAGGTGATGCTGGATATCCACTGAAGAGATGGCTCCTCACACCAGTCCGGAACCCACGGGACCAGCATGAGGAGGACTACAACCATGCCCACTCACGTACCCGTGTAGTCATTGAACAGGCATTCGGCCTACTGAAGACTCGTTTCCGCTGCCTCAGCAGGTCTGGCGGGGCACTCCTGTACCGCCATGAGAAGGTAGCAAAGATGGTCATGGCATGTGTCATGCTCCACAACATGTGCGTACGTAGAAATGTGCCCATGCCCCCTGACGCAGAACTGCAAGCACCTGAAGATGGTCATGATGAGGGTGGGGATGTGGCAGCACCTCAAGGAGTCTGCGAGGCACCGGAGGGCCGTGACATTCGTCAGCATCTCATTGATGCATGCTTCTAGCACTCACGCCTGGTGGCTGATACATGGACACGGTACTCGTGGCACTGTGTGTGTCTGGTACATGCACAATATGGACTGTACGCCTATGATGGCCTAGTACACAAAGATCATTGTCCACACATCTCATTGGTTGATCGTGCATTGTTTATGGCATATGTGATATCATGTTGAACACCCTATCGACCCGCCACCCAAGTGAGCCCAACACACCCCCTCCACCCTCCTACCTCCCCCCCGAACACCAGTGTCCAAAGATGCTCATTGTCAGTGGGCAGTCGCTATTGCAAGCCCCCTCTGCGGGTATCAGGGGCACCCCTGCCTGTGGAGCGCAGGTTCCTCCCAGATCTACGTTGGGGGCTGCCCTGGACGGAACTTGCAACGGATGATGTCTCTGCCTGCTCACGTCCATGCATGTCCCTAAGGGTTTGTGAGAGCTCAGTGAGCACACGGCGCACTGCGGCAAGTTCGGCACATACGTCTTTGGACGTCGCATGCAGTTCCCCCCTCAGGCTCTCGGTGCTTCTCTCCATTTGTACTCTCAGGCTCTCGGTGCTACTCTCCATTTGTACTCTCAGGCTCTCGGTGCTACTCTCCATTTGTGCCCTTAGTGTCTCTGTACTTCTCTCCATTTCTGCCCTAAGTGTCTCAGTTGATGTTTCTATGTCTGCCTTAGTGCCCCCACATTCATCGGCATGGTCCTTGAGGAGCGTGGCCAGTTGCTGCTGTTGCACGATTAACTGGTCGAGGGACTGTTGCCTCTGCTGGGCCATGGCCATTTGCGGTGGTGTCACAGAGGGGCTGGTGGCCTCATGTTGCCTTGCCACAGGGCTTGTGGGGGATGGCCAGTCGTCGTCTTGTGGGTGCCCCTGCGTGGTATCCTCATGTTGTACGGGATGGGACAGACAGGGGGATTGGGACAGGTCATGGATGGATCTGACTTCGACATCCCCGTCTTCTGTGTCGGAGCATGCTGCCATCAATGGGGTGTCACCTATGGTGCTGCTGCCACCAGAGGCAGTGCCTTCTGTGGCATCCGTTGGGGGGACCTGTGGTGGTGGAGTTGTGGGCATGCTGGCTGCTGGGGTGCCTGTTGATGTTCCCTCCTCTGTGCTGCCACCTGATTTGTGCTGCTGCCGTGTCTTGATGCGTGCAGCTGAGGTGGAGGGTCTTTGGCCGTTGGTCTTGGCCCTCTTTGCAGGTGTGCTGGTAGGGGTGTCCTGATGCTCGTCGTTTGGATCCGACCCTGTGGTGGAGTAAAGGAGGGCGAGGGTTATTAATGGGTCTGTGGGTATTGGAATGGCATTGTATCACATGCATTGGGGTGGTACCTGAGGGTGATTTGGGTCGGGGCCTTGGAGGTGCTTTCATTTGTGTGTGGAGTGAGGGTGCAGTTGTTTGGCAGCCTGCAGTTAGGGTGTGCCTGCTGCACGTGTAGTGGGTGTTTTAGGGGTTTTTAATTATTTATGTATTTATTGTGAGTTTTAAAGTGCGCTATCAGGCCAATGTGTGTGGACGTTCTCCTGGACATGTGTTTCTGTTGCACTATGTGGACACATGGTACTTCACATGATTGGACATTGTGGATTTTGCTTTGTTTCATTTGGGCCACCTACCAGATTCTTCGGATGTCTGCACTCCTTTCTCCATCCCTCCGACTCCCTCTATGCTCTCCATTCCAATGGTGGAGGCACAGATTTCTTCCCAGGGGGTCAACTTGATGGGTGATTCCGATCCTCCCCCGGTGGCTGTGGCAATGTTGCGGTTGGCAGAAAGTATGCTACGGACGCGTATCCGCAGGTCGTCCCATCGCTTTCTGCATTGCTGTGGGTTGCGGGGTGCGGTCCCCACCGCACTTACCCGCTGTGCCACCAGAGCCCATATGGCCTTCTTGTTCGCAAGTGCCGTCCTGGTCATTTGCGTGGAGAAGACGACGGCAGCATTCTCCTGGAGGGTCTCTGTTAGCACGGTGAGTTCCTCACGGGAGAAGTGGACCTGCCGCTTGCGGTCGCACGCTTTCTTCGCTACTTTTCCCATTTTTCTTGGTTTCGCTAGGGTGGATGACGGGTTGGGGTGTGTTTCAGGGTAGTGTTTTTAGTGGTTGTGTGGATTTTGTGGTTTTATAGGTGTACGGCGGGATGTTTCCCGTTCCGGGCCCATGTTTTTACTTCCGTTTCCGTATATTTACGGTCACCGTACTTTCCGGTTGGCGCTCACTGCGGTGTCCTCTAAGATAGTTGGCGGTATTGCACCTAGGGCACCGTACGGCGGCGGTGTGGGCCGTTTTGGGGTCATTTCCGCCATCGCAGACTTTGCACTTCCGCAATGCCGTGGTGCTCGTGCCCGATGGGTCGGAATGGGCCGCACTTTGCTCCATCGTGCAATGGCGGAAACGCTATTTACGCTGTGGCGGTCCGGTCAGTCACTTTCCGCCAGGGTCGTAATGAGGGCCTTTGGCGTTAATTCAAAGCCTCGGGCCTGATTCAGAGGTCCGTGCAAAAATAGAAATGTGTTGTTCCAAGCCGGAACAACACATTTCTTAAATGCACCATATTTGGGTAGTGAAAGAATGTGATGCAGGGACATGACAACCTGGATTTGAATTAGCCTGATTTACTGCTCGACAACAGCCCAACCATGAGGAATGCAGGACAGCCACATGGAGGGGAGTCTCCTCCAAACAGCACTGGTTTAGCACGTCAAGAAAAGGAGTAGAAATTCGACACCTCTCAGGTGCCTTTAAACTCCACTGCACACTTTTTCCCTTTACAAATCTAGCATTTCTTAGACTGCCGCACCACTTTTCTAGTTTAATGAAAGTTTCAGAAAACTTACTTAAATTAGAAAAGTGGCAGTCTATGAAGAAATGCTCGTAATGCCACTGGAGCACATGTTTCCTTCACAATGGAAGATTTTAGCAGCTTTTGCTCCAGAGCTCTAGACCTGCGCCATATTGATGCTGTGTTCTTTTTATAACTAGAATTTTCTAATGCAGGTGTACTGTTTCATAGCACAATAGGCGTTACTATCGCAAAAGAGTGCATGCTAACATTCATAATCTCTGCCAGAGGAAAGGAGGACAGTGGGCCTCATTACGACCCAGGCGGTAGAGGGTTAACAGCGCCGGTAGAGCTGCCGGCGCCGTTATCCCTCTACCGCCTCATTACGAGGTCTGCTCGCGGGTCCCGCTAAAGACGTCTGGTCAGACCAGGCGTCCTTAGCGGGACCCGCTAGCAGACCAGGATGCTAACAACGGGCCCATCATTAACGGGCCCATTGTTAGCATCCTCCCCATTCCCATTGAGCCCTATGGGGGTTCCAATGGGAATGGAGATGTACCGGGTCCGGGTCCCGAGAATGGGAATTATCGGGCCCGCCAAAGTCGGCATGGACCGGTAATTCCCTATTTATGGAACCCGGACCCGCTAAAAGCGGCATGGCTACCTCCATACTCGTAATGAGGCCCAATGCCTTGAAGTGATTTGGGACTGTGATCTGGCTTTATGAACTCTGATCTCTGCGACAAGTGCTGAACACACTGAGCTTTCTGCTGAACCCTTATGGAAATAAAGATGATCAAAATGGATTTTAATATATTTCCCCAAAGAAAGGCAAAAACGCAACGCAAGTTGTTATCTAGTGAACCGCAAACTCTATGTAGGACCGTGAACACAGAACACATTCTGGGAATAATATGTTAAATCCGTCCTTAGTTGTCAAGAACCGAAAGGCAACAAACTGAGAGATCCTCAGCAGCAGGCTGTGAAATGTAATTTGTGTTATTTGTTTTTTGTAAATATACACTGACTTCTTTGCACCAGGAAGCCGGGTGGAGTCCCCTCCTAAGGTGGGGTCCTGAAGCCTGTTCCCTTTTGCTTTGCCCTTAAGACATCTCTGGCTAGCTCGCCCCCTGGAGCAAATCTGAAAGGGCCATTCATGACCCAAACCTTTATTGCTTTTACCTATAGGACAAAACTAAGGGTGCTCTAAACACCAACCATGATCCAACCCTTTGTGGCCTCGCTTGGGGACCCTAGAGTGCCAGCAGTGAGCCAACACTTTGAGTGGTCCTAAATCGCTACCTATGAGTCCAAACTGTGCAGTCCAAGGTACACAGACAGATATTTCCTGACTGCTAGACAATTTCACTCCCTCGGTCTACACACGCTGCACCAATGTCTTTTCTTACGAGGGTACACTAAAGCGTCAGCTATAGCCAAAACTAAAAAACGTATGTAACAAACAATAGGGGTGCCCCTATGTGCGAGCTTGAGTGGGGGCGGGTAATACTTATTAAACAGAACCAAAAGAGGTACCCAAGCTATGGACAGTCCTCATTTCTGTCAGTTATTAAGGTTAAATCTCCATGCTGATGCAAGACATGTGCTTTCCAAGAAAGTCACGAAGGGCAAACCAAGGAAAAGTATAAAGAGTACAGACAATAGATTTATTATTCAGAACACATTTTTGTTGTTCACATTTTTAACAAAAGTAAAATGAAGGAATTGAAAGCAAAAGAAGACATAAAACATAACATTCATCATATATACATACATTTACAAAAGAACGATGTATTCATCAAAGAGCATTTTGGATGGTTTTAAATGTCTTGGAATGCTGAAACTATCCTTGCAGGATGCAAAGTTATTCCTACACCATAAATACAACCAGGGTGTATTAAAAAGTACCCAGGTAGGTAAAAAGAGAGATTGTTCAATCAACTAAGTTAGTGTGGTTATCTGCCAACGTATAGGAAAGATCATAGACTTGTTCCCGGAATACTTCCAATCGAGAAGGGAACAAAACACATGGATAACACGTTTCGGCGTGTCAAGCGGGCATCAACAGTAAGGGCCTTCCTCAGGGCAGGAATTATGTGGTATGGTAGTTTCACCCTAAGGGGGGCAGAAAGAAATGGGACATGTTTTATACACACAGTACTCTGTTAGACAACTTCTAAGGAATATCTGAGTTTGTGGACTGCTGTCCCGGATGCACGGATCACTTACCCTGAAGTCACATTAAGAACAGGGGGGAATCCGTCGGGCTGCTATCCCAGTGTATTAGAATTCTTGCACTGTAAGAACCTGGGCCAATGCTCTAGCTTGCTGTGCAGAAGAACAACAGCTGTAGAGACAAAAGCAAAAAGAAGCGAGGAGAGGCCTCAGGTATGTGGGAAAGATTCTTGGGGTTGACAAATGGAGGTTACTCCAAGCAAAATTCGACAGGTAGTATGTGAGTGACTACACAAAGGTCAAGATATGCCTGCAGAAGGTAAACACAAAGGGATGCGAACAAGGACAGAGGAAAAAGTTGAATTCCGGTGTAGTAAAAGGGGAGTAAAGCTAAGCTGGGAGGTGGCAGACACAATATCTGGGTAGAGTCAAACACCACAGAGCCAAAGGCGAGAACGGCGAAAGTCGCCGGCACCACAAACCGAGGGGAGCGGGTGCTCGTGCAGGTAAGAAATGGCGCATGAGAAGCACACCATAGGCGAGTAAGGGTAATCCAATGTGCAAAAAAATAAAAGGGGTTACCTGCTGGTCAAACTCCTAGGGACTGCGGGGACAGGAATGGATACTCGGCAGTCAATGTATGTGGTGGACAAAGCGGACCAAATCTGACGGCGAGAAATACACAAAAAACTGGAGGACAAGGCGCAAGCAAATGAATGGCTAGAAAACTGCAAGGAAGAACGACATATGCACATATGTCATGATGTAAAGGTTTCTAATATGGGTGGCAACTGGACATGCCACGGTAGCAGGGGCCCAACTGGCCAGTGTATGGTCTGACGGTTACCTGTACACACAATCAGAGGCAGAGGCTCATCGGGCAAAATTCCCGAAGTGGAAGCAGACAGCGGGAAGAAAAAGCTGCGTCATGCTGCGGATAGCATCGCTGTGAAACCTTCGCGGGAAGAGCAGCTGAGGCTTGTTAAAGCCGGCTTGCACGTTGCGGGAAGGTTGTCACGGCAACCTCGCCCCAGGTAAAGGGAGCGGGGGGGGGGTTGTCAGGCGCCCAGCACTGGACGCTGGGTGTAGAGGAACGGATCATGGCTGGGGAGCCAATGGGATGGGAGGCGGGGCATCAGCCTCAAAAGTAAACAGAGCCCTGAAAAGAAAGTGTGCTGCTGCTGCATATAAGAGCCATACATAGAAGGGACTGAAAACTAAAAGTCGTGACACTCCCATTGGTATTCCCATTTGCTTGTGCTGCGAATGATTAATACCGCGCAACGCTGCCACCCAGGGGCGCTCAATGAGGCACCCTGCATGATCCTAGGGAGAGGGAGAGCAACTGGGATGCCATTGCTGCGGATGTATATTGACTCCCAGCACTGGGGGCCTTTCTTTATCACACCTCAATTGCACCATCTTCACCCCTCAGCTCCGATACGATTGCAAACCACAAATGAGTGACAGGAAAATACAGCTAGACACCGAGAATATAAAACAATTAAAGGCTGACAAGCGTCCTTGGATGCAAGAAGAATGCCTTGCTTGGGAGGCTGGCAAGTCAATTCCGAAAGGTTCTGTAATTATCGGAGGGTGAGAGATGTGAGTTGAGCATTTTCTTGGCAAGCCCTACTTTGTTCTTTAATTAACTTTTAATAGGAAAAGTTCAGGGCAGTCCATTTCCCCAGATGGGCATTGGCAGCTCGAGGCAGTCTTGTCTCCCAGCTTGTTCTTTATTTATAAAATCACTTTCTCAACATATCTGATTTCCATGAAATAATGCTTAATGGTTACAATGCGTTTCAGATGCACTGGTAGCTGCAGACAGAGGGGTCTGCAAAGCTTGCTTTTCTGCACAGCATATGGGGGCAGTGACCAGGGATGGCATCAAATCTAAGTAAAAACACATTACAATCTCCAGAGGCTACATTTAAGCACAGCCATGTATCTTCTATGATGGTGTTGGGTTTTAAACCACGCTCCTCTGCAATTTGCATGGTCTCCATGCAGGCCTTCTGGCGGATCTCAAAGACTTAGGCTTGAGGATGGTGGGGAGAGAGCAGAAAATGCAAAACAGCTCTGCTGTTGTGTTGGTGTGTGCAGACCAGAAGTACCCCATGTTCTGCGGGTGGGTCTGCATCCAGCTGCTCTGCGTCAAGAGCAGAGAGGCATTTGTGTCCACAGGGGAGCCTTGTGTGCCCGTGGTGCCAGGATATATGGTCTTTTTGTGTGCTATGTACATTTGGTTGTCGGGGTGTTGTGTTTAATGTCTGTTGTGAGGGGTGTGAAATTGCCATGAATGGGTGACTTAGTTGGGACACATATGTTGTGTTGGAACATAGAATGTTAGAGACCTCGAAGGGCAGACATACATAAACACCCATACAGCAGATCAAAACATGGTATAGGAAGGCTTGAAAAAGCTTGAATATCAACACAGACAATCAGAGGACATAGAAATACATGGAAAAGGCTTATAACCTGGCGTCCGTCTGTGCCTTTTGTAGACAAGTGCCATTTCACTTTTTCACATTGCCATTCTCAGGCTCTCTTTCTCTCTGTCTTACTTTCTTTCTCTCTCTCTCTGCCTTTCTCTCTCAACCCTGTCTCTCTCTGTCCCTATCCCTCTCCCTCTCTCTCTCTCTCTCTCTCTCTCTTTCTGTGGTTCTCTCTCTGTGTCTCTCCCCCCCTCTCTCTTTCTCTGGCTTACTCTATTTCTCTCTCTCTCCTCTCTCACTCTCTTTTTTTCTCTCTCTCACTCTGTCTCTTTCTCTCCCTCCTTCCCTCCCCCTCTCTCTCTCTCTGTCTATCTTTCTCTCTCGGTCTCTCCTCCTCTCTCTTTCTGTCTGTCTTACTCTATTTCTCTCTCTCTGTCTGTCTCTATCTTTCTCTCTCTCACTCTGTCTCTCGTGCTCCTTCCCTCTGTCTCTCTTTCTCTTTCTCTCTGTCTCCCACCACTCTCTCTTTCTCTCTCTAATAGATACATTTTAATCTGTGTGCCACAAAGACCTGGGGATTGGTAGATGGTGGAATAGGGCAGTCTGGAGAGTCCATTCATTACCATAACTTAGCTTGGAAGGCGAGGTAACAACCTTTGGTACAGAGAAACAGCTACTTGAGATTTGAAGCCCCCACTCTCCCCTTTCAATATCCTTCCTATGTAGGTTGGCAGGCTGAGTGCCATCTTAAAGTTCATTCTAACTTGCTCAGGTGCTACACTGAGTAGCCAGCGGAGACTTTTGCATTTCGGCGCACAGCCCTTCATGGCATAGGATGGTGTTTGTTAGGTATTTGGGTGGTTCCATGTGATAATTCTGAATATTGAAAGCCACATGCAAAAAAGACTGATTGTATTCGGCAGATTTGGTACAGCCTTAATTATTTGAAAATTATCACAATTCTGGGCGGGGGAGGTTTACCCCTGAAACTCCCTTTACAGCTGATCCCCTGTCCCACTCTCCGACACTGGGAGGGATTTCCTTTAAATTAAATCGGGGAGTTTCACTCCCCAAACTCCCATCCCTCACTGGTCCTCTCCTTTTCCTGACAAATACAGCCCCCTTCAAACCTCCAGTCATAACTATCTCCACCACAAAAACTCCTCGTGGCCTCCCACAGACACAAAACACTGACACCCATCTCCCCCGGTGCCTCCCTTCCCTGCTACAACCGTTCCCCCACAACCGACACACAGACACACAAAACCGTACCTGTAACACCCCTGACTGGGGTCTTCAGGCCTGACCAAACCTGCCAACCTCTGCTCGGACTCGTGTGCATCGAGGGCCATGACAGGTTGGTTTAGAAGGGAAATATACCAAAATATCGCCTCCACAATTTAGACTGCCGAAAATTCGTCATTTTTTTTCCTGACCCCCCCTAACACCACATACACACTGGCGTGACAGGGGGCCCCACAGCCCCCGCTGTGCAGGGGCCCTTTCAGCACATGTCCGTGGGAGGGGGTCACACTTGAAAAAAAAAAAAATTAAATATTTTTTTTCTCAACAAAAGAAAACAAGTTTTGTTTTAAATTCACTCTGAGTTAATAATGAAATAATGTCTGCAACAGAAATAATTTCTTTATGAAGGCAGAGTGACTACAAAAAGAAACTTTCTTTTTTAAGGTTGAGGGCTTCCCCCAACCCATGACATGGAAGACCCTAGGCTGGAGGGCTGCATGTCATGGGGTGGTGGGGAGCCCTATGACTTCAAAAATAAATTGTTTATTTTTGAACTCATTCTGCCTTCATAAAGAAATTATTTCCGTTATGGTTAGCTCCTTAACAGAATAATTTCTTAATGAAGTTAGAGTGACTTCAAAAAGAAACAATGGGGCTCATTGTGACCATACCGGCCCGGAAGCAACGGTTCTGGTCAGCTTACCGGCACCATTGTTTCCGGACCTGCATATTACAGGTCTACCTGTTGGGGCCGCTGTGCCCGACAGGACTGACCCTGCCGGCCACAGCTGCCATGGTAGGCAGACCCTTCACAGAAGCACCGGCACCGTTAGCAACAGTGCCGGTGCTTCCGTGTCCCCAATCCCATGGAGTCCTATGGGACTCCACGGGAATGGGGATTACCAAAATTACCGGTGCCTGGTGGCACGGTTACCGCCGGACCCGTAATGAGCCCCAATTTCTTTTTGAAGTAATAGGGCTCCCCTCAACCCCATGACGTGTGCGTGTGTGAGTGTATGGTGAAAGGGTGCACACTTAAAGGCATGGTCTAGTAAAATTTTTTATTGTCCCTACGGGTCGGCCATGTTTTTTTAAGCCTAAGTGGCTCGATTTTAGAAAACTTTCCTATGGACCTTACCCGAGTTTTCGTCCATTAAACGCACGCGAAAACAAGCACCAGGCCGCCGCCATTTTCTAATAATCCTATCACTTGCCGCATCGCCCTGGCTGACCTGCTTTTGCGGCACTAAATCAATTCCCCCGCCCCTGAGCCTGACATTATCCAAACATTCATATTCCCCGCCTCTCTCTGTGACGTTACTGTGCTGCGTAGCCAAACGCGCCCAGTCGTCTTCTACGCGACTCCACACAGAACCCGAAAACCAACACAGACCATCTCACAACACAGCGCGCCACAATTCGGACTATGAAACTGTACTTTAAAATCAAACAGCAACACGGTACATTTGGTAAAGTACATTTATTTTACATTAAATGTTTAGCGAATATTCAGCAATTGCCATATGAACTCCGAAAGCCATTTATTTTCTTTTATCTGTATCCGCCATGGTACACAGGGTGTTGCTTTTCGTTAAAAGAAGCACTTTGGAAGCACGGTGAACCGCAAGGCTGTTCCATCAACTAGGCACTAGTCCATCGTAAAGGTTGATATGTTGCTTCTAGCCATTAGTACAGCGTAAGGGCATGTGGGCCCTTGGCGATCGTCCCATAAAATTGTCAGTGTGCTCCAGTTGTTCACACGAAGCTGCAGGTGTCTACTGTAAAAGCCATCTGCTGGTGTCTCAAACCGATGGCAGTAGCAGAAGGGGAGCAAATACCTGTTATGAAAACAAAAAAATTATAATTAGTCTCGCCAGCCGATCTTCATTAATATTACTTATTTTATTTATTACAGCCGATCAGAAACTATTTGCTTGCAAGGATAGTTCAATGGAGTATGTTCGGCTCTAAAATCAATGCGAAAAGTAGCGAAATAAATCGAGGCCAACACACAATGATAAACAACAGTTAGTCTACATGCGTGAGGAATGATATGATATATGATATGGCATTTGTAACGCGCCTATACTCAAGTGTTTATAGGCGCGACGAGGCAGGCGGGGAACAAGGGCAGACAGACAACGATCCTACTAGGCCGGGTGTCTTTCTGATCGCGCATGGGGAATGGGGAGGGGGTGGGAAAGTGCTGTACATGGTTAGTTGAATACAAATTAAATAATAGGGCCAGCTGGTGGCAAGTGCAAAGTAAATGCCGGGAGAAGGGGCTGAAGGATACAGAGACAGTCCCATAGTGCAGGTAGGCAGTGCAGGGAAAAGTGGCTGGGCCAAGGACCGAGATCGGTGAGACCAGTGGAGCTGCATGCCCATGTGCCCACTACGAACACGTTTTCCTTGCTTTTCCTAGCTCTTCATTCATTCATTTATTCATGCATCCATTCATTAAATCTTACTTCCGGTATAAAAGCGTGTAAACATTTACTTACATTATATTTGAAATTTCCATTGTGTCTCTTCGTAATGCACTCTGTAAAACGGACCGTGCTCTTGACAACGATTTTTCGTATTCTGAACTAAAATGAAACTCGGTCTAGTTTCTGAATTTTCTGCCTTATCGTCTCTTACATTATTGCGCACCCCCTTCAAATGTAGTTCTTTCGGCATGGTCCCTGTCTCAAGGTAAAAAAACAATAGACCCTTATACTTCCAGTGCGACTTGTGGGCCTCATCTGGGCGCGAGCTGAAAATCAAAGCCGCTGTCCTTCGCATTCTTTATTTGCAACATCACGTAGTATAGGCATCTGTGAGAACTTGAAGTTTAGAATCCGTCTATGTAGTGTGCCTCAATGTGCAAATGCGAACTGGCTTCTCTCCCAAATGCCACGGGCCGCTTGGCTGGCGCGTTCTAAGTGCCCCAATTTTGTCCCCGTTGTCTGCGAGCTTTGCAGCCCAAATTGAGACATTTAATTTTTGGCGGAAGGTCAGGGAAAGTATAAAGTACCACAGGAGTTGAGTTAAAAGTTTGTTTTATTATCTGCAATACGCAAGCCTCCCCTCCGTTAACAGTGCGCAGCATTTACATTTACATGAGATGAGACATGAGAAAAATATATACATACACACACATATATGAGGTGAATAGAGAGAATTCAAAGATGACACCCAGCTTGTTCGCCACCCACGATGGTGAAGGTAGGGGTTAGGGTTACAGGTACACTGTACAATAACATTTATTTACAAAAAGACAATCGTATTGCAATTATTTAAACCGGGATTTGTACTTCACAATCAGCTGTGCTTCGGGTGGGCATGGGACAGTCGCAATGTTCGGTGGCAATGGATCACTGCTCTGCACAGAAACGTCCAAAATTCCATATCTGTGCTTCTCTAACACAGCAACAATAAGGCCTTTCACAAAGTCGAACTGCATTTCATCATAGACTGGTTTGATCACCCATTGCTTACTTCGTTTTGAAAACACCTTAGTGTAGCGAGGCATCCTTACTTTACCCCTAGTCCTAGATTGTTCACGTCCGAACATTGCTGTTATGGGCCAAGACCGCTAGTAGAGTGCGATGTTTCATGCCCCGAAAGCTAAAATGCAAGCGCTGTGGCCTGTACTTTAGGCACATATTGTGGAACACCTCCAAATCTCCTGTGTGACAGAATTATGTCAGTCCTCTCAAATCTCTTGATAGAGTTTTGTCGAAAACAATCTTCTCAATGGCTTTGTGTGTCGGTGAAGATGGAATCAACCACTTCTTCTTCCATGCCTCCTCTGGGGACAAAGGGCCATGTTCACATTGGTGGAAATGTTGATTTGCTGTCCAGCGGTGAACGTTGGTACAGTGGTGCATCAGTGACCGCCATTTTTCAATTAGTATTTCCACTGACCCTTCACAAGTTTTTGAGCTCCACCAAAGATGGTTGGTGATAGAATGGGACCACTGCAAAATACTTTCAAAACCTTTTTTTTTCCCTGCAGCCGAGATTTTCTTATTGATTGATTTAGCAAGATGCCATACGTCAAATTGATGTTTAATATGTGGGAACTGCTCTCTCATTGTCTTGGCAATTGAAACGTGTCTATCCGTGGCTATGAGGTTGATGTGCATTCCCCTTGATTGTAGATATTCCACTGATTTTATAAATCCTAGTTTCTCCAAGGTCACTGACGATGTACATTGTGTTACCTGCACGACCACCGAACTCACAATTTTCTTACTATCCATGTCCTGAAAGTGGTAGGTGCAGTACTTGGCAGAAAATCCAGGGCTGTCGCACTGTCCATCGTCGGCTAGCCTGAATCGTTTGCCTTCGAATGTACTTGCTAGAGACAATTGTTCAATTTTCCAAGCATCACTAATGGCCGGAAACAGATATTCACGTTGGTATATGTAGTACAGCGCTTTAGAAATGAAATGGAGTCCCACAAACTGAAAGAAAGCCTCTAACTTTCTAAAACTGGAGCCACTAAAAAGTGATGCAGCTGCACACAGTAGATTGCCTGCTGGCAGTTTCCCCAGCATCGGTTGTGCAGACCATGAGAACCTATGATTTAATCTACAGGCGGCATTTATTTTGACGTTACTGCCTTTAATTTGACGAGTCACATTAATCAATGGCTTCCCACATACTTTCCCTCTAATGGAATGCACACATTTCAGCATACTTATAATTTCCATCAAACAACTGTCGAATACAATGTATTTGCTCTCTTTCATTAGACTGTCATCCTGCGTCAACGTTGTTTCGGCCTGTGACGTTGTGGAGATTTCAACACATTGGAAAGTAATATCGCTGATATCAAGTTCTGATGCGTCTCTGGATGCTGCGGCTGGTTCATTCTCTGTCATTTCGACATCTATTACTTCAACATTGATGGGAGAATACAACAATGTCGACAGGTTTTTTGGTGGCAAATTTTTGGCGGGTGTAGATTGTGTGAATTGATCTGCAACTACTTCAGAGCTATCTTCAATACATTCAATAACATCTTCTTGTGGTGGTGCGGTCGCACTGTAGCTATGGTCCAATGCAACTTTGCTGTAGTCTCCAAACACAGTTAATTCATGTTCTGGCCATTGGACATGAGCATCTCGAGCCTGAACACGCCTCGCCTCAATTAATAGTTCCTCCATAGTGTACACGGTCTGGCAAGCCACATCTCTCATTCGCTTCACTGTCTGTGTATGTATAGTTCTGACACCCACGGGTAACTGGAGGAGAGATTGGAAAAGGGATGTTCAGTTTAAACACAAGATAAAGTGTAGTACAATTGACTGGAAAAAAACATAAAATAGTCCCCAGCACAAACATTTTTTTAAAGTTATGAACTGTTTGTAACTAACCTTTTTTTCTTTTTTTTTTCTTTGCAACTCTTTTGACTCGACCTTCAACATCTGCACACTGTAGCTCCGATTCGTTTCCGCATGTCCTCCCTTCCTCTTGCGCTGCAACGACTATATTTTTTGTATCCGCATAGACAGCACGGAATGAGGCTCCATCGTCTCCCTGAAACATAGTACTTTCATTACTATGTATCAAAATAGTGTTAGCATAAAACACACGTGAGGACGAACACACGGGTACATCTCAATAGCCAAACACGATTTAAACATTGTGTGCAACAATCAAACGACAAGTATTCGACCAGTGATGATCTATTTCCATGGAGCTGTCAGTATCCATACCTCTGGCTCTGATTTGGACTGCCATGAATGGTTGTATTGGAGAGGAGGCATCCGCATCTCCCTGAAACACAGTACTTGCATTAGTATGCTTTTCAATATTGGAAACACAACACACACTTGGGGTCGACGGCACAGGTACATATAAAGAGATAACCACAAATGATGCATTGTCCAAAAGAATCAAGGAAAATCTAAATATGATCACATTTCATCAACTTATTTCTCCGATTCCTTTACATCTGCATCATCTAAATGAGATGTTGTGATTGTGGTTGAAGCTCCGTCGTCTCCCTGAAACACAGTACTTGGATTAGTATGGTTTTCAATATTGGAAACATAACACACACTTGGGGTCGAACGCACAGGTACATATAAAGAGATAACCGCAAATGATGCATTGTCCAAAAGAATCAAGGAAAATCTAAATATGATCACATTTCATCGACTTATTTCTCCGATTTATTTACATCTGCATCATCTAAATTGGATGGTGTGATTGTAGTGGAAGCTTCGTCGTCTCCCTGAAACACATCACTTGCGTTAATAGGGAAGAAAGTATAGCAAATGGAATCACGTTATATGATCACGCATGATGGAGCTGTCATTATCCATACCTCGTGCTGCTGAAGAATATCTATGGATGTTGCAAATGTAGTGCACACTTCCGAAAGCTGTTGCGCCTATTCATATACGCATGGTCCCGCTTCCACTTCCCCTGGAATAACTTGAATGTCAGGCTCTGCATCAAGTGCAGGGGTTGACGCTCCATCAACTGCCTGAAACATAGTACTTGCATTAGTGAGGATTACAATAGTGAAAACATAACACACACCTGGGGTCGACAGCACAGGTACATATCAACGGCTAACCATGAATGAAACATTGTGTAGAACAATCAAACAACAAGAATTCCAGCTCTGATGATGACGCTCGATGGAGCTGTCAGTATCCATACCTCCTGCTGTTGAAGAACATCTAGAAATGTTGTAGATGTGGAGGACGCTTCAGCATCTCCCTGAAAGACAGTACTTGCATTAGTATGGATAACACTAATTATAACTGAAAACAAACACCAGTGGACGATAACTAAGGTGTATATCAATTGGAAAGCACTAACCAAACATTTGGTTAAATAATTACACGATAAAATAAAACTATTACTTGACATGCATAAAACAAGTCTGTAGCGGATTAGCCTAGTAAGATTACCTGATACACGCTAGAAGTGGTTGATAACTGCGACCACGTCAAGGATGTAGAATGTTCTTGCTTCAGATTCAAGGGATAGTCAAGAAGTTGTAAAGGTAAATTAATGATTGATAATGAAATGCCAATATTAAAAATAGCCATGTAAGGCGACAGAATACTTGAAAAATGCTCAATACAGCACAGTTCCCTGTTCCCATATATATATATAAGGCAGGCATTGTTGATGAATCTGAAAAGTAAATATCGACATTATTATACAATCTTCAAGAATAAAGATTTGATACAAAAGTAAATGAATCATACAATGATCAATGCAAGAATTGTTTTGGTCGCAGGAACTATACCAGTTCATTATGTGCGGCTTAGTATTTGCATAAGTTGCAGAAATGTATAAATGATGTGACTAAAATCTGAACATGTGACTCATCCCTTGGATGTTCTGTATTGCACGAGAAGGAAACATGCTTACATTATAGACTGGACCCCCGAAGGATGCAATTCGATGACAATAGACACAGATGAAAATAAATAGATCTATTGATAGCATAGCAATGGAAACTCAAGTCAATAGCAATGAGACCAATGAACATAGCACTATTGTGTACTCAACTCGCAAATAGATAGAAATTTAAAAATCTGCGAAATATGACTAGGATACATGGCCTTACCTTGACCAACAAACAGTTGGATTCAGCAAGCAGAGGATTATGTTGCAGGAGAATAGGTGGGTGGCCACAGGTAGCACACTGATGGGTTTGCTCTAAGCGGTCACAGAAGTTCACGGATAGCACGACGACGAGCAGATTCGCGTCGATCGCAGTGGTTGCCAGGTAACACGTTCAGGAGTTGACTTGCAAAGCACAAAGATGTTCTCATGAGACATATGAGACATATCAAGTGGTTTATAAAGTATTAGAAACAGGGGTGTGTTTGTGAATGAATGACGTATGTATGTCGTGGTTTTAGGGGGGCGACCTGCTTCAAGGGGAGGCCTGGCTGGAGACGCAGGGTCTGAGGAGGCCATGTGACCGATGGCCCCTTGGCGTTTGATACCTTTTGAAGTGTACATGTACTTTGGCACCTTGGCCTTTCGCGCCCCTGACAGCCCCCCATGTCAGCGCTCATCCACTGGCGTAAACCGCCTTTATATCAATATATAGTATATCGCCTTTATGTCAATGATAGTATATCGTTGCTTATCAATAACAAATGCCACATACCAGAGATTCTTGTGAGCACAGACCCACACTTCAACCGGTGTATTATAGTGGTCAAGAACCTAAGGCCTGTATAATCCAATGGTAATTGTTAGTATAGATATATGTGTGACTTTTATAGAGACATAACTTACTGAAAGACTTTGAACAAGTGTTATTTAGTGCATGCATTATCGAGAATATGTTATGTTAGCTTAGATAGATAGTGACCACCCTGCTTCACAGCGACCAGACCTTCACCCATTCAGAGCACAGATGTCTGACGTCCATCCTTGAATGGAGAAACACTTGATTCATTTAAAAAATCGAAACAACCGTTGTTAAAATATATGTGGTGTTTTATTTTGTATATTATTTTCATGACACAAAAATACAAGACTTTAAACATTGTACAGGTCAGGTTGCAGCACAGCGAGAGAAAATCCACTGTACTGACCGCTGTCACTCGGGAACGTTTCTCTAATGGCACGAACGGCACAGGCGGGTATCACTCTTCGAACGCGGTGTCCAAGCCTCCCGTGGAGCCACCATGTAAAGGAACGGTAGGCCACCAGCCTGTACCACCTGTGAAAATGAATGAAACAAACTGTTTTTAAATGACCAAGATAAGTTTAATAAACGTTTGTTGTCAATGACAATTCTTGTAACTAATGGCATTCTACACGGACAAATGCTATCTAGACAATGCACACTATTGAACGACTTACATGCGTTACAGTGATATGTAGATGTAATTTTGGATATAGTAGAAGAACATGAAATAGGAGTGGCATGACCAGCAGAGTATACTTACTCGTTACTCGGATTACGAGGATGAACAGTTGCGAGAAGTTCGTGCATAAGCACCATCATTATCCTCAACACGGCCCGTGTGAGGCAGGCTGCCCTGACGTCTGGCAGCTCGGTGATGCATTGCGGTCATGGCTCGCCTTCCGAAATGTAGGCCAGGCATCCCGAGTTTTCTCGGCAGCAGCAGTTCTCCTCCTCGGTCGGCATTAGCTCGTACCGATTGCATGTGCACCAGGTGGAGACGCCGTCCATGCGACTAGGCCCAGGCTCTTCATCTGTTGATTCGTCCTGCCAACTGCCGTCCGAATCCCCATCGTTTTCGCGTGCTTCCCTTTCCAGTAGTTCCTCCTCGGTATACTCGAGCTCGTACATGTAGGGCATTATAGTAGCCATTGTGAGTTAAACAAACTAAAATAATTTATAGCGGTGGTACTTGTATCTGTTCACACGGGCTACAAGCAACGAAGGTAGCTGACCAGAGCACTGAAATGAGTCACAGAATACTCAAAGTAACACAGAGAGAGGAATGGAATCGAAAATCTGCTGCTGTGTGTTGTGAAACGGTCTGTTTATACTTATTGAGGAAAGAGGCGTCCTGCCATTTCCATGGCGACACATCATTAGCTGAGGCGCAGCGATTGTTGGCACGAGACGTGCTTTGGCGTTGGGAAATGGGCGGTACGAGTTTGCTGATGACAGGCTCAGGGGCGGGGGATTTGATTTAGTGCCGCAAAAGCAGGTCAGCCAGGGCGATGGGGGAAATGATAGGATTATCAGAAAATGGCGGCTCCCTGGTGCTTGTTTTCACGTGCGTTTAATGGACGAAAACTCGGGTAAGGTCCATAGGAAAGTTTTCTAAAATCGAGCCACTTAGGCTTAAAAAAACATGGCCGACCCGTAGGGACAATAACAAATGTTACTAGACCATGCCTTTAAATGTATAGGTGGCTGCCTGTGTGAGTGTATGGTGAAAGGGTGCACACAAATGTATGGGTTGCTGGGTGTGCGTGTTTGCGTGTACGGTGAAAGAGTGCACACTTAAATGTATGGATGGATGCCTGGTTGTGCATGTACGGTGAAAGAGTGCACACTTAAATGTATGGATTGCTGGGTGTGTATATGGTGAAAGGTGTGTGTGCTTGTGTACAGGGGCACAACAAAACCTGCATTTCGGTGGGCTAACCCTTCAAATGTTTGGAGAGACGCTAACTTTACGGGTGGTGGGGAGGGGCAAACTTATTTGTGTGGGGGCATCTAACTTCTTTACGCATTTTAATGAGACTATTCTAGTGCAGCTTCAGTGTTACAAGCAGTCAACTCTCTCCTTTAAGTCTCCTAGTCCCTCTCTACCCTTTCATTCACTCCCCTGGCACGCAAGTATTAGACCCACATCGCAATTTCAATTACCTAAAAAATGTGGCATTTGAATGCAGGTACAAACAGTGAAATGCTTTACGTTGGTAATTGCTGGGCCCTTATTAACAGTAAAACCCAGGTACCGCTTAACATCTGTGTCCCGTTCTGTCCGGCAACTGCTCTAAAGGTTAGCCAGGTCGAGTCAACATAGCCCAAAATGTCAGGGGGTGGAAGGGAGTGCTGAAGCCCAGTCAACTCAATGGAGTTATGCCACTACTTGTGTTTAATGCCTTGATTACTCCTAGCCCTATTCTTCCTCGTCCCAGTACTTATGTATAAGGCAGTACTTGTGTACTCTGCCTCCTAAACAAGTACTGGGATGAGGTAGAGGTACATTTATAACTCGCATGTACACAAGTGTTTCTATGCGTCACAAGACAAGGGAGGGAAGATAGAGGGAGGACAAGACAAACAATCTCACTAGGCCTTGTGTCATTGTGAGAACGAGAGGTGCAAGAGGAAAGGGAGGGGGAAGTGCAAGGGAGAGGGGAGGGGAAAACAGGGCTGCGATGCTCTGAGTAAGTGCAGCCAGGGCAGCGCAGCTATGGGTAGTGCAAGGAGAACAAGGGGCTGCAGGGTTACAGTTACAGCTCCTAAGTGCATGATAGGCACGAAGACAGTGTAAGGGGGACCGATCAAGAAAGAACCTGGACTCATACAGACTCTGAGGGTATGCAAGCAACTGGTCAGAAAAACAGCAGACAGGTAGGTCAGTAGGGGAGGAAGAGAGAGAAAGCAGAGGAGAAAAGGAAAGTTTTGAGCTGCTTCCGAAACTTCAGATGGTCTGGCTCAAGTTTGAAGGGGCAGGGAGGCCATTCCAGAGAGAGGCACCAGCAGAGGAGAGAGATCTACCCCCCACTATCTGCCTGGAGAAGCATCTAACCCTTCGTGAGTTGGAGGTAGCTGAGCGAAGGGCTCGAGAAGGAAGGTATTTTGGAAGAGATCGTTGTATGTAGCGCGGGCCCCTACCCCAGAAAGACTTGTGGACAATGCAAAGGGTCTTGAACTTGATCTTTGCAGCCACCGGGAGTCAGTGGAGAGATTTCAGGGCTGGAGAGATATGATCCCTGGGCTTGAGGCCAAAGATAAGTCTTGCAGTCTTGTTCTGGATTAGTTGCAGATGACAGAGAGTAGAGGAAGGCAGAATGAGAAAGAGGCTATTGTGGCAGTCCAGCCTAAAGAGAACCAGGGCTCTGGAGACAGTAAGCTTCTGGTGGAAAGTGAGAAAGGGAAGAGTCCCTTTGAGGAGGAGCAGATTGTAGTGGAACTTCTTGGTGACATCCGAGATGTGAGGAGAGAAAGAGAGAGTGGTATAGATGATGACTTCGAGGTTTTTCCCTCGCCAGAAGGTGAAGTAAGAGGGCCCAAGGAGGACGGCCAGAGTGAGAGAGGGAAAGCTGGTGCCAGGGTCCCAATGAGAAGGATCTCCATCTTACTGGTATTAAGGCAGAGATCGTTGGAGGCGCACCAATCCTGAATCGCGGATAGACTGTCAGGAATGAGCGAGAGAGGAGAGGAGGCTGAGGGGAGCCTGAAGGAAAGCTGAGTCATCCACATAACACTGAAAGTTTGAGGAGAAGGTAGAGATCAGGTGGGCCAAAGGGGCCAAGTGGAGGTTGAAAAACCAGGGTGAGAGTATAGAGCCCTGGGGAACGTCACAGGTAGAGAGAGGTGGCAAAGAGATTGGGACCAGTTTGGACCTGGGAGGGCGGGGGCGATCCAAGAGGAAGGAGGTCAGTCACTCCAGGGTCTGGTCTGTGATGCCCAGGTTCTCACAGAGTCGATTGATCAGGATGGCGTTGTTGACCATGTTGAAAGCAGAGGAAAGAAGGAGGGTGAGGATAGAAGGAATGCTGGAATCAAGGTTAGAGAGCAGATCTTCACGGGTGTTCAGGAGAGCAGTTTCAATGCCTCTGGCAGCTCTGAAGCCAGACTGCTGGTCATGGAGATAACCAACATATTCAGTGTAGAGAGTAAGTTGGGAGATGGCAAGCTTTTCCAAGAGTTTGCTCAAGAAAGGGGTGATGGAGATTGGGCAATAGTTTTCTGGGCAGGTAGGATCAGCAGACGGCTTCTTGAGGAGTGGGTGCACAAGGGAGTGCTTAAGGGGAGAGGGGACCATTCCAGTGGCTAAAGAGTGATTACAGAAATCAGCCAAGGCTGCAGCAAGGGTGTCAATATGGTCCTTGATGGTTCTGGAGGAGCAGGGGAGCACCTGTTTAGACGACGCTTTCATAGATCGGACTTGTCTAGAAACCTTGTCAGGTGTTGTCAGAGACAAAGAAGAAAATGGAGGGGGAGAGGTAGAGATAGCCGAAGGGGCCCGAGAGAGGAAATGGGAGATGAAGAGGAGATAGAGGACAGGATGTCCTGAGATTTAGCGGAGAGCCGTACAGAGGGCCTTGGAGGGAACAAGAGAGGAATAGACCACAACAGGATTGACCAGTTCCTTGCAGATTTTAAAGAGTTTGGCCGTGTTGGTAGAGGCCGCGGAGATGCAGGCTTTAATGTGTGCTCTCTTCTTGATGAGTGTTATTGCTTTGACTGGCATTTTGGTGCAACCAGTCTAGGTATGTCTAAATGTGGGCTGGCATGCTTTACTGTAATGTTATTACGTGTCTACACTGGCCTACATTGTGCAGCCAGTTGGACATGTTTTCATTGTGGCATGGCATTTTTAATAGCAAAGCATTAATGTTCCTGTGCACTGTTGGTGACTTACATGTATTGGAACAGTGTTACCCTACAAAACAATTGCAAACACTGTGGCTTTATAGTCTCAGAAAGTGTGCTGTATATTGCATTAAAGTACATATTTATATCTTTCTCCTAGTGCAGTGTGTGGCATACCCCTTCAGCTGCACGTTCGTGTATATTGCGCAAGCGTGACAATCTAGGCCGGCCCAGAGTGTGGCGCGACCCGTGATTTGTTGCCGAGTTGGGGGGGGGCCCTCAGCATGGCTCGCAGGGGGGCCCCCACATTTTGTGTCACGCCACTGTACATACATATGTGGGGGTGGGGGATATGGGATATAATACAAGTATGGGGGGCTGTGGGTGGTCTCTTCCTGCATATGTATGTGGTGTAAAGGGGATTGGAAAAAAATAAGTCCGCATTTTCGGCCATCAGAATTGCGGGGGTCGCAGTAATCACAAAAATCCTTTAGAAGTACCACTTAGAGTGGTATATCTAAATTTCCTTTTTTTGTTTTCATTTTCACCATGAACGGGTTAGGTCAGGGGCCAGAATCCCTGGCCATCCTACCCATTTCTACTGTAAGTCTAGCACAATATATCTCCCAAGCCTCAAATTCCTTTCAAGCTGTACACACAGTCACAGGATATAGTGCAAGCACTGCCCCACTTGCCGCCCCTAAACCCCTCACCTGGGGCCGTCAGAGATGTGAGGAGAGAAGGAGAGTGTGGAGTCGAAGATGACCCGGAGGTTTTTAGCCCCACAGGTGGGAGCAGGAAGAGGGCCAAGAGAGGCCGGCCAGAGAGCGACAGGAAAGGAGGGCGTGGGTGTGCCGATGAGGAAAATCTCAGTCTTACAGGCATTAAGGCAGAGATCATTGATGGCACACCACTCCTGAATAGCAGGCAGACAGTCAGAGATGAGAGAAGAAGAAGAGGAGGCTGAAGGGAGCCTTAAAATGAGCTGAGTGTCATCTGCATAGCACGAAACGTTGGGCCAGAGAGCAGCAAAGCGGTGGGCACAGGCACAGGTCACAGGAGAAGCACATGTGTTAGGATAGACTATAACTCTCCCTCTGTCCTCACCCTCCTTGACCTTTCTTCTGCCTTTGATATGGTGAACCACAACATCCTGATCACCCGTCTCCGAGATGCCCTGGGCATCACAGATCAGGCTCTGGCATGGCTATCCTCTATCCTCTTGGACCGACCTTCCCAGGTTGAACTTGGGTCTTCCCTCTCCTCCATCAGACTATCTACTACATATGGTGTTCCCCAGGGACCTATCCTCTCGCCCTGGTTCTTCAATAAATATCTGGTTCCCTTTGCCCGACTGATCTCTACCTTTTCCTCTAACTTTCAGTGTTATGCGGATGACACGCAGCTCTCTTTCATGCTACCCTCTGCCTCCTCCTCCTCCTCCTCGCTCATCTCTGACTGTCTTTCCGCTATTCAAGCATGGTGTGCCTCTAATGATCCCTGCCTTAATGCCAGTAAAACAGAGATCCTTCTCATTGGGACCCCTGTTCCCGCCTTTCCCATTTTATTCTGGCTGGCCTCTCTTGGCCCTGCACCCTCACCCTCTTGTGAGGCAAAAAACCTCTGGGCTCATCTACGACTCCACTCTCCCCTTCTCTCCACAAATCATGGACGTCTATAAAAAGTCCCATTTGCAACTGCACCTCCTCAGAGGTATTCTACCTTTTCTCACCTTCCCCCAGAAGTTCACTGTCTCTAGAGCCCTGCTTCTGTCAAGGCTTGACTATTGCAACAGCCTCTTTCTCAATCTACCTAACTATACCCTCTGCCTCTGCAACCCATCCAAAACAGGACAGCAAGACTTATCCTTGGCCCTAATGCCCAAGGACTGTGTCTCTCTGGCTCTGTAATCCCTACACTGGCTCCCGGTGGCTGAAAGGATCAACTTCAAGACCTTCTGCATTGTCCACAAGGCCTTCTGACCTGGGGCCCTCACTATTTCCAATGCTCTCTTCCTAAATACCTTCCTCCCAGAGCCCTCCGCTCATCTAACTCCAATTCTCTGCGGGCGAGTCGCTTCTCCGAGCAGAGACTAGGTGGTAGATCTCTTTCCTCTGCAGGTGCCTCCCTCTGGAATGACCTCCCTGCCACTCTCTGCCTTCAGCTGGACCTCCTTAAGTTCCGGAAGCTCCCAGAACTTCCTTTTCCCCTCTTCCTTCTCTCTGCCTCTCCCCTGCCTACCTTTCCCCATCTTCCTTTTCTCTCTGCCTTTGCTCTGCCATTCCTCCCTTCCTCCAGCTGTTACATTGACTGCAGCCTGGTGCTCCTCTGAGTCATATAGGACACCTGTCCCCCCCCCTCACAGTCCCTCGCACTTGCCTCTGGGCCCCCCTACACTGCCACCTGGCCTTCCTTACACTTCCTGGGCATGTTCCCTTTGGAAGCCCTGCCTTCGTTGTTTGTCTTGTTCTCACCTCTTTTCCCTTCTCTCCTTGCCTGGTTGCGCCTTGAAAAAAGTGTGTATAGGCGCATTATAAACAACCTATCAATCAATTAATCAAACACACAAGACAGGCACATTTTTTGTTAGACTACTGGTAGGATCTGACTGGGTACGAGCTGTCAACACAGGCCCCAGCCCCTAAAGCAACAGGCCAGCCTGCACCTTCACCAGTTAATCAAGCCATGACAGCTGTGCAGCTATTACCACAGTTGAGCAAACCAGACACAATGCAATATGGCGCCTTGCCCAAGATCACACTGTCTGTCAGTGGAAAGCCTAAATACCAAAATACTTGAATCTTAATATCTTAATCACACCTTCAACTTCCACGTGCTAGCACACGTGTGGCAACCTCACTGTGGCATTTCCCATTTCTCACCCTGTCTCGTGCAGCTGGTACATGCCGTGTGCTCACCCTCATTTGCCGATGTCACTCTGGGCTGATTAGCACAGGACAGCCCAACCCAGCCCAGCACTGCCATCAATGGACCTGGTGGCACCCCATTTAACAACACGCTTCAAAATAGTTGGAGCCATGTACAATTAATGAGCCCTACCAGCCGTGTGCTATGAAGGCTCCGCTGCCTGGCACTGCATCGTTCAGGCCACTCCAGCCTCTTTTCCCCTCTTCCCCAGAAGATCTGACCAGAGTTTGTAACTGCGGATTCGGGATGAGACCAGTTGCTGTGCTGCCAGTGGGGACAGCGTAAGGGGCTCCAACGAGCGCATCTTTTAACTGGCGCGCTGCCACACGTACATTTTTTGCAACACCTGCCACAAGGTTGGTCCGTGTCAGTAGGCCAATAATTACCAACATGGGGGAAGTTGCTTGCTCCCACCACTGTATGGAGGTTAGTAGCCCTGTCCAATTTCCAACAGTTGAAAGGCCCTATTCCTTCTCTGACAATCTCTTTTCTTCATCCTGATGGTTTCTGATTGCCTTTTGTTTTCATCCTCCAAGGCCTATTTGAACACGTGGCACATTTCTTTGCCCATGTACAATTGTGCCCATAGGTTGCCACTTAACTCCCTAAGCACCAGCCCTTTAAACCGCATGCTGGAGTATCCTTGCACGTCTGGCCCCTTGCCATTATAGACAGACTGGTAATGCCAAAATTAATTAAATTAAGTACAAGTACTACAGACGAGTCATACAGAAAATACCTGGGGAAAAGGACATACGATAATCAATGAGTCTGTCCAATTTCCAATCGGCCATCCGCCGATGCAAGAAATGCCAGAGGAATGGATGACCTATGAAATTGCTAATATGAAAGGCCACGATACACTCATACCATCGCCCGCTAATCTTCAATCTGCTCGCATGCTCTGGCATTGCCACATGCTTTGTGGTAACACAAAAAGCCACTCCAATCAGGCACGACACATACAATTGAGTAATTAAGCACTCCCTGTTTTCCACTCCAGGATGTCAGCCCAAGCCGTCACTGCGCTGTGGTCACTCTTGCCCTCACTTCACCCCAATGCCTCCCACCCCTGCTGTACCCCTGATGAATCTCTCTCTTCAACCCACTCTGTCCCATCCCTCAAAAGCAACCATCTTTGTTGGCACTGCCTGATCCTCGACCACAGGGATGGGTCATGTTTTGTTCTGCTTAGCCCTCAAACATGACAAAATGCTCAATTGCATCTGGAGATGTTATTTCAGTACAGGTTTCAACTTTGCATTCTGGAAATTGTAGTCCCAGATGTCTCCATTAAAAGAAAGCAATGCATCGTGAGTCTGCAGGGTGGCAGTCACCTTAGCAGGGTGTGGAAGCCGTCTGCGCCCCTCCTTCCATCTATCAGAGCGCATCACACTCGAGGGTGAGAGGCACCCCCCGGCTTTGGGAAAACATCCCAGGGTGGGGGACGCTGCTCGTGTCAGACAGACGCTCTGGAGAGAAGTGAACCCGGGAAGCCCAATAATGAGAGAATTAGGCCCAGTTCTATGCTTTCTTCTGCCGTCTGTAATAGCAGGGTGAATTGGACGTGTTACCCGCCCACCAAATATTGACCATTGCTCGAGTGGCAAATGGCTCTATTCCTTTAAACACTCTGCCATAGGCACTAGCTGAGACATGGGAAGACCTGACCACCCCTACTTTTACACACACAGCAAACATAACGGGACATCCCAGAGGCAAGGCGTGCACTGTGCTGAAAACCAACATCCCCAGTTATAGCCAGTGCACCACTGGAAAGAAACCAACACAGTATGCCAACAGCAACAAGTTACAACATCACAGAAGGCAAAGAGCTGTACCTGCAAGTAGAGGACACTACAGTTTACATTAACTCACAACACCTGAGACTGTGGAGGGAGTACGGAAGGAGCCTTGCTTCTCCGTTGGTGGTCAAGGCTTGCCTTCTCACCTAAACTGCACATGCTTGCAGCAATGTGGAAGGCAGCCCTGCCTGACCCTCACAGCCTCACCCGGCTTGTACTTTTTCTGCCACCGGTGGGGGCTGTGGGGCCACCGGCAGGTGATGCAGGGGGCCCGTAGGCCCCGCAGCCTAGGAGTTTCCGATTAGATAAAAAAGGAAATATAAAAAAGAAAAAAAAGCAATGTTAGTTTTTTATATAGGGGTCGTGAGGAGATCACAGGGGTCGCACCTGGGACCCCGATGGGTTGCAGATGCGACCCCTAGGCAACCCCCAAATGACATCCATGTGCTCCATCCGAAAAGCCTAAAGGGGTTACATGGCTGCAAGAAGGTTGAAGAGAAGAATGCTGACAGTGAAACTGAGGTGGGGGGTTGAGGCACAGGGTTGGATGGGGGGTCCTGTAACAATGAACTCTCTTTTTTGACGTATCTCCTGCCCTTTACTAATTACTGCTTTATGCCCAGGCTTCTAGGAAAACATTGTGCCAGAACTAACTAATGAAACCTGGGCAAGAGCTGTTATGGAGTATGTATCTATGTTTAGGGGCTCTCCTTCCAGAGATAGAGAGGGGCTGTTAGGGATTATCATATCCACAAAGTGTGACCTGACCACAAAAGGGTTCTCCTGCAGCCAGGAAGGGGCCACCTCAACCATCAATGGCTGCATGCACTACAAATGGGGCGGATTAAGGTAGACAGGGCGGGCTTTCTCGAGCAAGGTACGGTTAATTGGTCTGTACCCGAATATTTACCCTTTTACACAAATTGGTATGGTTTCTGGGATGAGTATCAAAACCTGAGCTGGCATACTTTTGAAACTAGTTCCGAAAGCTACGGAGAGACACAATGTTGCATTTTTTCATGGCTGTGGCAAATATATTTTGTCTGATTGGGCATTTCATTGTTCAAAGAGGTTTGGTTTTTGGCTATGGCTCCGATCAATATATTTGTATCACTGTATTTGAAACTGCTATTTTGGCGATTCGACACTCTACAAAAGCATAACATCATTTTCTGTTTTATTGGTGTAGCGTGCAATTGATATAGGAAGATGTGTTAAAGGCCCTAGAGCAATTAAATTCAGAAGCCCTGCTGATTCCTTTCTACAAAAACTGAGTGCATCCTTGTTTAGCATATGCTTAAGAAATTGTGTAGAGGAGGTCCCAGACATGACCTGCACCCTGCCCTTCCATTTGAGGTACCAGGAAGGTACACGCCAAGGTACGTGACGTATGAAGAGCAAATGAACCAACAGAGAGCCGCACTGGGACTCTGCCCAGTGTACATTAGAAGATCCATACCTGTTGAAGCGCCCATAAGCAGCCAACCCTGGGCAGCACAGTACCCTATCAGACAGCCATACCAGCCGCTGATACGAAATGAAGAGTACCTATATACGGTCCATGAAGAAACCCCATAAGTCTTAATGAAGGGCCAGCGGAAATGACACAAGGGCCTGAACAGGCACGTGAGTGAACAAGACAGCTATCGAAGATGACACGCTAGAACAAGCAGTTATGAAAATAGATGTAATGGACACAGGAAAGAGACATTGGCCCTCATTACGACCCTGGCGGAAATCGAAAAACGATGGCGGAAATGCAATACCGCCATCGAATAGCGCTCGGTGCGACTATGACCCGTCACCGCAAAGTACGAAGCCATTAGCGACACCGTAGTGAACGCCAACGCTAACTGCACCAAGTACGCGCGCGCGCGCCATGCCAAACCGTAAATACCACCATGGCGCAAGGGTACGCGAATTCCGACCCTAGCAGACATGTACCTAACGCCATCAAGCATGGCGGAAAGTACCATTCCGCCTTGGTGAGAAGTACGGCATCGCGAATCAACCGTAAACGGCCCCACTGAGTGCCTGTACACCGCTCCCTGCCCACAAAGTACAACTCCCCGTAGGTGCAATGAAGTCACAATGCAACCAGTGAAATGTACAAGTCACCCATGCATGCCAACGAACAAAAGAATCACAAGAGGGGCCAATGGGAGCTGCAGGGCACAGATGGCACGAATACAGAAGCCATTCCAATGGACATGACCACAGTCCCCCCCCAGAAACGCATGCAAACACAGGCACCTGTGACCAGCAATATTCCGAAAATCACATCATTCCACCAGTCCACCTGGCTGACCGGCATCTGTTACACAAAACCCAATCCCCCGCCCCTGAGCATGACAACATTCAAACAGTCATATTGGCAGCCCCCATCCCTGACCTCACTGGGCTTCGTAGGCAAACGCGCCCAGCACAGTACCACGCAACTAAACTCCGAAGCTGGAACCCAATGCAGATCTCCTCACAATACATCGCTCCCCAAATAGGAATATGCCACATCACTTGCAAAGAAGAACGCTACACGGCCCATATCAGAATAGAAATTTAATGCACAACAAAATCACCAAGCCCATACAGCCATTAGGCAATGAACTCCAAAACACATTTCACCATTGTGGGCTGCATCCGCAAGAAATGACCAGCTACTACTTGTGTGACGCCCTGTTCCATCATGGTACACAGAGCCACATTCACGTACGAAAAGGCAACATGGAAGCGCACAGAACCGCAGGGCCGTCCCAATGGGGAGGCACTAGTCCAGCTGAAAGGCCGAAATGTTGCTCCGAGCCACTAGTACTGCGTAAGGGCATGTGGCCCATTGGCGATCGTCCCAGATCGTAATGCTGCTCCACTGATTAACACGAAGCAGCGGGTGTCGGGAGTAAAAGCCATCTGCAGGAGTGGCATACAGATGGCAGTGGCAAAAGGGGAGGAGATACCTGTCAACCAAAAGAAAAGAAAAAGAACAGAATGGCCATCAGAACTACATTCGAACAACTCACTTCAATGATCACACTAAATCCACAGCCATATGCATGCTAGCCCACTCCAAAGGATCATCACCACCCCAAAACCACTTGCGACTCATAACTATCTATATCGAGGTGTAAACACCATCACAAACGAGTGTACCTGTGCATGCGTCTGTGAAAACAGAATCCATCTGATGGGAATGTTAACGTGCATGGACACAAGTGTCTGAAGGCGCGTCGAGACAGGGAGGGCTCAACAAGGCCAGATAGACGATGGTCCCACTATGGCAGCCCTGCATCACATAGCGCAGGGGAGGCGGATAGATTCCAAGAAACTCTGTATCAAATCATCTGCCCATGCATCCATTCATCATTCCCTCATCCCGGTATAAAAACGCCTGAATATTTACTCACATAACATTAGAAATATCCATTGAGTCTGTGCGTTATGCAGCCTGCAAAATCCACAGTGCCCCAGCCCGGAATTCCAGTGTTGTGAAGTAACATGTATTTGGGAACGTCCGGCCTCATCGCCCACGTCGCTATTGCGCATCCCAAACTATTCATATCAATCATTGCATCCTCGCCATGGCCCCTGTCTCAAGGACATTGAACAATAGAACGTTATATTTGCAGTCAGACCTGTGGGCATCTCCTCGCCGCTAGCTGAAAACCGAAAGCGCCGCCCTTCGAATTCCTCATTTGCAACATCACGTCGAAAAGGCATCTGTGGCCGTTTGAAATCACAAATTAATCCATCTAGTCCGGCTGTGTGTGAAAATGGCAACTGCTTTCACCCACAAATGGGACGCCCAGCCCGTCGGTGCAACTCGGTACAGTGATGCATGAGGGCCCACCGTTACTCGAGTACTACGTTCCACTGACCCATCACAAGTCTGTTCGCGACTGCAAAGATTGTATGTGAAACAATGGGACCATAGCCGAATGTACATATCAACAAATGTTACACGGCCATCGGGTACAAATACATGATTGCAATAGCAAGATGCCATTCCTTGAATTGCAGCGTTGTGTGCGGGACGTGCTCGGCCAAAGGGGAGAGCAGCTTGCACAGGTGGAATGAATCACCACAGGTGGAGGCCATACAGCCTGAAAACACATAAATTGCACACCCAGTCTCCTCCCACAACCACACCCACTCCGAAATGCTACCGGCAGGACTCGCGATGTTGGCCCTGGGGGACCTGATAGCACTGCAAGTACTCCAACTCCAAGAAGAAGACGAACACCAACTACAACCGGCCGCACGGAGGAGACGCAGGAGGAGGAGGAGGCCAAGGCAGGGCCAGCAAGGGCCGCCAGCACAGCCACTACCACCACGCAGGCAGCCCGCAATCCCACGCCTCCGAGCACATCCGTTCAACCTCACTGATGAGCAGATCCACACCCTCTACCGTTTGGACCGGGACACCATAGCCGCCATTGTGGACATGACACAGGCTGACCTTGTCAGCATGATAGATAGCCCAACCGCCATCCCACCCCTACTGAAGGTGGTGTCTGTACTCCACTTCCTGGCCACAGGCACCTACCAGCACACAGTCGGACAGTTGCATGGCCTTTCTCAGCCACTGTTCTCACGGACACTATTGCAAGTGCTCGATGCCCTCCTGCAGCACGCAGACGACTACATCTCTCTACCACGCTCGGAGCAGGAAATTACCAACACAAAAGTGGGATTCCATGCACTTGCCGGCATACCGGGTTGCATTGGTGCCATCGACTGCACCCATGTGGAATTGGTCGTCCCACATGCCATGGAGGCCCAGTACCGCAACCGAAAACAATTTCATTCCCTGAATGTACAAATGGTGTGTGACTCCAACAGGATCATTACACATTGTTGTGCCAGATTCCCTGGATCAACCCATGATTCTATGGTCTTGAGGAACTCTACTATACCACGCTACATGGAGCGACACGCAGGGAACAGATCCTGGCTACTCGGTGAGTCTCATTACATGCATGATAATGTGGGGTATGTGATTCGGCAATGACCTGGCAGGAAGGGGGGGGGGTGTGCGTACGTAGCAATGGCATTCCACATCATACGTTTATCGTCCACATACAGGTGATGCTGGGTATCCACTGAAGAGATGGCTCCTCACACCAGTCCGGAACCCACGGGACCAGCATGAGGAGGACTACAACCATGCCCACTCACGTACCCGTGTAGTCATTGAACAGGCATTCGGCCTACTGAAGACTCGTTTCCGCTGCCTCAGCAGGTCTGGCGGGGCACTCCTGTACCGCCATGAGAAGGTTGCAAAGATGGTCATGGCATGTGTCATGCTCCACAACATGTGCGTACGTAGAAATGTGCCCATGCCCCCTGACGCAGAACTGCAAGCACCTGATGATGGTCATGATGAGGGTGGGGATGTGGCAGCACCTCAAGGAGTCTGCGAGGCACCGGAGGGCCGTGACATTCGTCAGCATCTCATTGATGCATGCTTCTAGCACTCACGCCTGGTGGCTGATACATGGACACGGGACTCGTGGCACTGTGTGTGTCTGGTACATGCACAATATGGACTGTGCGCCTATGATGGCCTAGTACACAAAGATCATTGTCCACACATCTCATTGGTTGATCGTGCACTGTTTATGGCATATGTGATATCATGTTGAACACCCTATTGACCCGCCACCCAAGTGAGCCCAACACACCCCCTCCACCCTCCTACCTCCCCCCCGAACACCAGTGTCCAAAGATGCTCATTGTCAGTGGGCTGTCGCTATTGCAAGCCCCCTCTGCGGGTATCAGGGGCACCCCTGCCTGTGGAGCGCAGGTTCCTCCCAGATCTACGTTGGGGGCTGCCCTGGACGGAACTTGCAACAGATGATGTCTCTGCCTGCTCACGTCCATGCATGTCCCTAAGGGTTTGTGAGAGCTCAGTGAGCACACGGCGTACTGCGGCAAGTTCGGCACATACGTCTTTGGACGTCGCATGCAGTTCCCCCCTCAGGCTCTCGGTGCTTCTCTCCATTTGGACTCTCAGGCTCTCGGTGCCACTCTCCATTTGTACTCTCAGGCTCTCGGTGCTACTCTCCATTTGTGCCCTTAGTGTCTCTGTACTTCTCTCCATTTCTGCCCTAAGTGTCTCAGTTGATGTTTCTATGTCTGCCTTAGTGCCCCCACATTCATCGGCATGGTCCTTGAGGAGCGTGGCCAGTTGCTGCTGTTGCACGATTAACTGGTCGAGGGACTGTTGCCTCTGCTGGGCCATGGCCATTTGCGGGTGTGTCACAGAGGGGCTGTTGACCTCATGTTGCCTTGCCACAGGGCTTGTGGGGGATGGCCAGTCGTCGTCTTGTGGGTGCCCCTGCGTGGTATCCTCATGTTGTACGGGATGGGACAGACAGGGGGATTGGGACAGGTCATGGATGGATCTGACTTCGACATCCCCGTCTTCTGTGTCGGAGCATGCTGCCATCAATGGGGTGTCACCTATGGTGCTGCTGCCACCAGAGGCAGTGCCTTCTGTGGCATCCGTTGGGGGGACCTGTGGTGGTGGAGTTGTGGGCATGCTGGCTGCTGGGGTGCCTGTTGATGTTCCCTCCTCTGTGCTGCCACCTGATTTGTGCTGCTGCCGTGTCTTGATGCGTGCAGCTGAGGTGGAGGGTCTTTGGCCGTTGGTCTTGGCCCTCTTTGCAGGTGTGCTGGTAGGGGTGTCCTGATGCTCGTCGTTTGGATCCGACCCTGTGGTGGAGTAAAGGAGGGCGAGGGTTATTAATGGGTCTGTGGGTATTGGAATGGCATTGTATCACATGCATTGGGGTGGTACCTGAGGGTGATTTGGGTCGGGGCCTTGGAGGTGCTTTCATTTGTGTGTGGAGTGAGGGTGCAGTTGTTTGGCAGCCTGCAGTTAGGGTGTGCCTGCTGCACGTGTAGTGGGTGTTTTAGGGGTTTTTAATTATTTATGTATTTATTGTGAGTTTTAAAGTGCGCTATCAGGCCGATGTGTGTGGACGTTCTCCTGGACATGTGTTTCTGTTGCACTATGTGGACACATGGTACTTCACATGATTGGACATTGTGGATTTAGCATTGTTTTATCTGGCCCACCTACCTGAATCTTCGGATGTCTGCACTCCTTTCTCCATCCCTCCGACTCCCTCTATGTTCTCCATTCCGATGGTGGAGGCACAGATTTCTTCCCAGGGGGTCAACTTGATGGGTGATTCAGGACCTCCCCCGGTGGCTGTGGCAATGTTGCGGTTGGCAGAGAGTATGCTGCGGACGCGTATCCGCAGGTCGTCCCATCGCTTTCTGCATTGCTGTGGGTTGCGGGGTGCGGTCCCCACCGCACTTACCCGCTGTGCCACCAGAGCCCATATGGCCTTCTTGTTCGCAAGTGCCGTCCTGGTCATTTGCGTGGAGAAGACGACGGCAGCATTCTCCTGGAGGGTCTCTGTTAGCACAGTGAGTTCCTCACGGGAGAAGTGGACCTGCCGCTTGCGGTCGCATGCTTTCTTCGCTACTTTTCCCATTTTTCTTGGTTTCGCTAGGGTGGATGACGGGTTGGGGTGTGTCTCAGGGTAGTGTTTTTAGTGGTTGTGTGGATTTTGTGGTTTTATAGGTGTACGGCGGGATGTTTCCCGTTCCGGGCCCATGTTTTTACTTCCGTTTCCGTATATTTACGGTCACCGTACTTTCCGGTAGGCGCACACTGCGGTGTCCGCTGTGATGGGTGGCGGTATTGCACCTAGGGCGCCGTACGGCGGCGGTGTGGGCCGTTTTGGGGTCATTTCCGCCATCGCGGACTTTGCACTTCCGCCATGCCGTGGTGCTCGTGCCCGATGGGTCGGAATGGGCCGCACTTTGCTCCATCGTGCAATGGCGGAAACGCTATTTACGCTGTGGCGGTCCGGTCAGTCACTTTCCGCCAGGGTCGTAATGAGGCCCATTGTCAAAACGTAAGGAAACGTGTTACAAGAAAAGATGCAAGTACCAACCAACCAGTTAATGTGCATAAATAGGCTTGGAACTCAAGAAGCTAAGAAAACGGTACTGCTTGCTATGCTTAGTAGAATAATAGAAGCGGCATGCGCCAACTAAATATCTACCTCAAGAAGCACATTATACAAGTGTGACTCCATTTTGTAAAGCGGAAATGTGCCCAGGCTGCCAGAGGCCTAATAGGCCCAGTTTCACACCCAGCCAGAGTCAAGGGGAAGAGCGGAATCGAAACTTAACAAAGAGCTGCTCATGCCTGGGAAATCGAGGTCAACCAGAGAAAGGGAGGAGAGCGTCAATTCGCAAGAATCAAACTTCAGAGCATACCAGCCTGCCCATGAAGGTCAAGATAAGAGAGGCCCAGGCAGGTGGCAGGGCTGAAGCAGAATTAAATACAATAAAAGCTGGAAACTGAAGTAGATTCATGGTGATAAGACACGTGACCAGCCAGGCGCGAAGAGGTACCATCGCCTGATGTCATCCAGAACCCAGGATGCCATAACTTTTCCCGATAAGAGACTACAGTTCCGAGGCCATACCCAGCCAACTAATTGACACATAGCCCTAAGATACTGATTGATGGAAAGGAGGCAGGGTGAAACTTGGGTTAAAAGGCACCTGGATATCCATTCTGCATGCTGCTAATTAAAGTGGAGATTTATGTCTAGGGGTGTAACCCGCCCAATCACAAGGGACCAAGTTATCTTGGTCGTATAGATAATAGAACCAATAGGACGTTGTACTTTTAGTGACGTCAATCACGTGTGATGTAGAGGGATGGGCATACATGCCCACCCGATAAGAATTAACCAATCCACATGCTCTATTACCATATACAGATATAGCACCTATACTTAAGTTACCTTTCCTAACCAATTATATTGCATGGTGATTTTTTATAGAATTAGACGTCAGTGATGACGAGTTTGGCCTATAACAATGACTGTTTGACTGAAGTTTGAGGAAGTTGGAGCGAGACAGGTGATCGCAATGCTGCTGATTTCCATTTGTTTCTCTGTTTGATTAAACAGACTTCCCTTTGCCAAACTACTGAGTCCTCATTATTGAGTCGTGTTGGTGTAAGTGAATCCTGCACCCCCAATCCTCACATGGTGCAGCTATCTTCTCTTACAGGTACAAGAGGATGCGCACTGATCTGTGGGCCCGTCAGTGAAACCCCGCTCCTCTGTACACTTGGTAGCGTGAGGATGGTTCTGGCCATTGATTATTGAATATATAATACTAAGACACCTTTAGACCGACGGCATAAAATAACTCTAGGCCTTCGGCAATATCACAAGTCCTTTCGCCATTCCGGCTGAGTAGACTGAGAAGCTTCCCGTGGACAATGATAGAGTAAAATTTACAAAATCTGCAGTGGGTCTGAAGGAACCTGCCTTCCAAGCATAACCCTTCTCATTCCCACGGGCAGTCAATCGGACGAAAACCTTGAAAGCCGGAAGAGGAAGGGGGGGTGATCACGAGGTCCCAGAGAGGAAAAGATGCGAGCGGTGAGTGAAACAGTAAACCTGTTACTTTGGCAAATGTCTTGTAGGCATTACAGTAAGTAAGGGAAAGGTAACGGAGGGTGGCGGAGAAAAAATAAAGTAGTTAGAAGTAGAGAAGACTATATATATAGGGGGATAATGACTCCAGTATAAGGACTACCAGGGGGCACCTGAGATAAAAACGTAAGGATTACCAGGGGGGCACCTGAGATAAAAACGTAAGGATTACCAGGGGGTGGGGGCACCCGAGATAAAAATGAAGGATTCGCCTTATTCCTGCGCTTTAAAACAGCGGTCAGAAGAAACATGAACTCAGATCCCAAAGAGGGGGGACGATTAGGCTACAGTGACATTTAAAGACGTCATCAAGGAAGTTCATTTAGATCCCAAGACGGGGTATTGATTAGAAGGCAGGTATACGTATGACCAGCTGGTGTCCGTCTAGTCTGTCAAGTGTCTGTCATATGTGTCCTGTTTTATGTCAAATGAAAAATAATTGTATTGATGATTATTTGAAATGCATTTTGGCTTTACGCGATTCTGTAACTAAGAGGGAATCACAATTGAATTGATGGGTTGTGAGTAAATTGTTAGTATAAATGTTGGCAGGAAAAGATTGGATTGGAGCTTGCGTATGTGGTGCTCGCTCATACTATTGGAAGGTTAAAGAACTGTATAAATACTGTTAGTGACGAAATTAAAAATGGAGGAAGTTACCCCGCTTGGGCATTTGTGCAAGAAGCTACCCAAGCATGCACCTAAGCTGAAGAAGTATAGCACAGAGTGGGTTAAGGGTACTGCCCACAAGATGTTTATGCCGTGGCCCCAGAACGGGTCCCTTTCTAAAGCCGTCTTACAGCATATGATGACTTTCCTGCATGCCACATATACCGGCAAGAAATTAGAAAAAAGCCTTGCTGTTCTTGAACTTTGGAAAATGTTCGAGCAAACGAAGGAGGAAGAACCACCCGCAGATTGGATATTAAATGTATGTACAGAGGGGGGTGAGACGCCTACTGCGCCACCAGCTCTGCCTGAGTCAGTGAGCGAAGGAAGTAAGTCAGAGGGTCTGTACCCGCTAAGAGAACTCAAGGCAGCCACGGGGTATAGCTACCCCGCATATGAGTCACCAACGTGCAGTAGTGACAAGATCAAAGAGAAGGAGCAGGAAAGTAATCGTGCCTCCGCAGTCCCGAGGTACAACGAGAGACGCGATGGTGGAAAAAAGGATCAGGCACAGACTAGTGCATCTCTCGAGAAAGAGAAAGAGGGAAAGAAGTGGAAAGGAGGTGATGAGTTAGCATTCACAAAAGACAAATGGATGGGAGGACAGATACTATTGAAATTAGATGGAAAGGGAAGTGATGATGTAAGGCCGAGAGAAAGGCCTGATGAAGCGCAAGGAATGGAGAAAGAAAAGGAGAAGAAAATGAGGGACGAAAGGATGAGAAGAAAAGATAGGCTGAGGTGAGAACAACTATATCGCGAAGAGCAAGGAGTACCGCTCAGTCGCACACAATACAAAGCCTATGAAAAATACAGGCAGAACATGTTAAAGTTAGAGGAAGAAAGAAGAGTGCACGAGAGGAAAGTAAAAAAGCGGGAAGATGAGGAGATTAGAAGGGCAAAGGAACGTAGAAATGAATGAATGAGGGAAGTAGATAAGGCTAGAGAAGAAGCAAGGAAGCGCAAGGAAATAGACAAGGAGTTAGGATGTAAACGCAGACAAAGGGCACGGGATCTTGAATATTTGGAGCAGGAAGTCATTAAACCCAATCCTACAGTAGAATGGGAAGACATAGAAGAATTCTTTCCTGCAAGCGATGCGGTACCAGGTACAAGCGGGACGAATATTGAAGGTGTCTTCGACACCAGAAGCATCGAGGAAACGATTGATAAAATCTATGACGAGGTGGTGCTGGAACTAATTTACCAAGGGGGAAGGGAAGATGAGCGCTTAGAGAGCACTCAGCTATATGACACTGAGAATATCACCCAAAGTAGTGGGAGCAGGGGACTGTCCCTAGACAGGCTGGAGAGCAGGCAGAACGAAGAAGATGCAAGGAGTTGCGTAAACTGGGATCATTCAGAAACCGACTCCGGTGGGGAAACGGAGGACGAGGCACAAGAGGAAGGGAGACGGTGCGAAAAGCGGCTCCCGAGGGGTCAGGGGGTACAATGGTCCGATGCTAGCAAATCTGAGCCCAGTACATCGAAGCCTGTCACAGTGCATGGCCAACATGATGGAACTCCCCACGGGCAGAGGGGGGGGCTAGCATCTACATATACAGGCAAATTAAGGGCACTGCCGGGTAGACGGCAAGGTGGGAATGCTGCCCCACCAGTAGACAGGAGAGCTATGGGAAAAGAAAAGGAAGACTGTGCGTTCCAGTTCCCACTGCTAGAAAAGAGGGGAGCAAGACCACAATATATTCCATGGCCACACATGGTCCGAGAAAACCTGAAAAATAAGCTTCCAATGCTGACATCGGGAGCTGGGAAGTGGATACACGAGTTAGAGAAAATGACGGGGGGAGTCACCTTAGCTATAGGGGACATTAAAGGCCTCCTGATCACCATGCTTGGTGAAAGGGCTGATGATGTGTGGAAGCGGGCCGGGTACCCGATGGTAACAATAACTAACACCACCCATGATGGAGCGCCGTTTAATAATTGTAGAGAAGCAGTGTGGAAAGCGCTGCGAACACTGTACCCAGACACTTCAGATATGGGAGCTATAATGACTCGGAAAATGAAAGAATCAGAGGATCCGTTGCTTTATATCCAGAATTTTCTCGGTCAAAATCCATCCCTGTATTTACCACATATTGTGCCAAGGGTTGCCTGAACCGGTGCAAAAACAGCTCAAGAAATTGGTAGGAGTAGAAGCCAAACCATGGGCCAAAATCCAATTGACAATTGCACACTACTGCAGATTGTTACAAGAAAAAAACGGAAAAAGGAAGCAACTCGTAAAGGGGAAGAAGCGAAGCTGGTGCAAAAGAAGCTCTCACGGTATGCTCTCGAGGGAGCCATACTCACCAGCCCAGCTGAACCAAGCGCGCAGCAGGCGAATTACCCATTGCAGAATAACCAGGGTAGTGTGGTATTTTACCCGAGGGGTAGAGGATTTAGAGGAAGAGGATGGCAGAGTAACCAGGGAGGTTTTCAACATGTACAGATGGGCAGTCCAGCCATGACAGATGGGCAGATGGTCCGACCTCCACCAGTATGTTGGCTGTGTGGAATGACAGGACATGTGGCCCGCATGTGCAGAAGCCAAGGCAGGTGGCAAAATGGCCATGGAATGGGAGCAGGTATGGTGAACCAGCCTGCCGCCCCACAACAAGGCGGTACACAAGGTCACATAGTGCAGCAGCAGGCACTTGCAGCAAGGTGCACAACAAGGATTTCAACCCTCAAACATGGGGAAGTTGCAACAGGGGCAACCCCACAGGCACCGCCACCAGTGCCCCAGGGAACGAACAATGGAGGGGGAGTTAACCCTGGGGATGGGGTTACTCCACAAGCGTACAGTGGCCGAACTTATATATAAAATAGGACAGCTCACGAGGAACTCTGATGTGCTCTATTCTATCAGTGACACCAGACCCTAACAGGGAACCTAGGGTGAATGTCGTCATAGGGGGTAAGAGTATTCCTTCTTAGTTGACACGGGCGCGACGCGCTCATGCATACGAGAAGGGAAATTTTCTTTGTCCGGCGAGGCCATAGATACTCAGAGTTTCACAGGAGCTCATAGTAGAGTTCCCTTTACAGACGCGCTCCCAGTCTTTGTGGGAGAGTGCGAAATTAATGTACCCTTACTGTATTCACGTCAGGCCCCAGTAAACATCCTGGGTCGAGACCTGATGACAAAATTGAATATGACAATCTCGTTTACCGAGAATGGCATAGTGTGCTCCACTCCAGGAATGCATTATTCAAATGTGTGCGAAATGATCAGACCGTACCCTGGACGTATAGCCATGAGAGCTCTAGTGCTAGAGCCAGAAGTCTTCGCATATGGCATATGCGTGCTTATGGCGGGATTGCCAGGCCTCACGGATAAAACAATCATAACCCCTGATGAATTATTTTTCAGACCATGGATACCTATGCATGAAGAAGAGGGACAAGTATTCCCCTTGACAATACAGTCTGCCGCTGTAAGAAGAAAGGTGGTACTGGTAGAAGGATACGATGAAGAAGGAAGACAATGGTGCGCTATTATCGCCATTGAGGAAGGGTATCGAGTGACTGATGTCACTGATGATGATCTGTTCGAAGAACACCCTGACTTAGAAGAGACACGAGTGGAAGTGAGCCTCATATTCTTGGTCAAAATGATCAAACGAGAAGTGCCACAGAGAATGATGTTGGCGCTGGTACGTCCTGAATACTTCGAGGATGACATGGCACGGGTGCCTGTCACAGTATGGACTACAGGGCCTTATGATGTAGGACTCCTGAAAGGGGCAAGAGAAGTGAAAATCAAGTTAAAACCAGGAGCAATGCTACCGAGAGCGCGACAATATCCCATGTCTAGAGAGGTGGATGAAGGGATCGCGAAGACAATTTCTGCCATGATGGAGCAGGGCATTCTAGTGACATCAGAATCACCCTGTAACACAGTGATTTACCCTGTCAAGAAATCGAAGGGAGGGTCTTGGCGTTTAATCCAAGATTTAAGAGCATTAAACGATATTGTCGAAGCCGAGTTCCCTCTTGTCCCTAATCCATCCACAATACTATGTAATATACCCACTGAGGCAAAATATTTCACGGTGATCGACTTGAAAAATGCATTTTTCTCAATTCCGTTCCACCGTGACTCACAAGACCTGACGTCATTCACTTTCAGGCAAATGTGTCTGAAAAGCACGAGGTTGCTGCAGGGCTTTTGCGAGTCTTGGTCTATTTTCAACAGAGTCCTGCAAATGGACCTAAGCAATATTGCAGTAGACAGTGTTGTTTTGCAGTATGTAGATGACATTCTGATCTGCAGCACCACTGAAGAGCAATGCAGGTGCGACTCTGTCCAGCTACTAACTATACTGGCTCAGAAGGGGTACAAAGTTGATAAGGAAAAGTTGCAGTACTGTCAACAGGAAGTGTTTCACATAGTGCAACTCATTTCTCATGAGGGAAAAAAGGTAACCCCAGAGAGGGCTGAAGCGATCATGAACACAGCTAAGCCGCTCACGATAAAACAAATGCAAACCTCCTTAGGCCTGTGCAATTATGTCAGAGCATGGGTCTTTGACTACAGCTTGTTTACCAAGCCCTTGCTTCACACCCTAAAGAAGGCCCAGGCAACAAGGGAAGAAATCGAATGGACCGAGGCAATGGAAAAGGGGTTTGCAGAACTCAAGGGGGCAATTTGTAAGGCCCCAGTTCTCGGGATTACTAATTACGCAGAGGAGTTCTACCTGTTCTCTCATACCGATGGCAATTTTATGACGGCAGTGCTCGCTCAGTGAACATCACTGGGGTACAAGCCCCTAGCGTATTACAGCGGGAGTCTGCACCCGGTCAAGAAGGCCCACTTCCCATGCAAACAAAATCTAGCTGCTGCCGCGTTCGCCATTGAAAAAGCATCATCCATTGTGATGGGGTGCTCCATGACACTGTATGTTGAACATTCGCTGTTCACCATATTAGAGAAGCCAAAGGGCAAAGGGCACGCTGACATCTCAGAGAGTATCCGCATATGAGGTGATTATCTCCAACCCATCAATCAAAATAGTTAGATGTAAAACTGTAAATCCAGCTACGTTCATAGCCGAGCCAGTCACTGAAGGAGAACCTATACACGACGGTGCAAACTATGAGGAATGCTATGATGAGATCCCCAGGGTAAAGGAAAATGCCCTGGCAAGTGGAGAGATAGTCTTTATTGACGGGTCTTCAAGAATTGACCAAGAAGACGGATAAAGGTATACAGGCGTGGCCATGGTGAAACACCTGGTGAATGTAGAGTTTCAGGTACTCGTTAGTGTGCGAATACCATCTCGCTATTTAGCCCAAGCTGCAGAACTAGTGACACTGATACTCGCTGTCGAAAATCATGCATATCAGGCAGTAACGGTGTACAGTGACTCTGCCTATGTGACGTCCACAGTGCATGCAGGTCTAGCGCGCTGGAAAAGGAGGGGCTACCTCTGAGCAGACGGCACGCCAGTGCAACATGCAGCCTTATTGGACAGGCTGATAAAAGCACTATAGCTCCCAGTGGGCATAGCGGTCGTGAAATGCGCCGCTCATACCAAGGGGACAGATTTCGTGTCACGTGGAAATCATGAAGCGGACACGGAAGTGCATGGCATCCAAGAATGAAACAATCATGGACGTGGAGGTGGCACGTACCCATGAGAGGATGATGGAAGCGCGAGCCACACCAGAAGCCTATAGCAATATGGGACAGACTCAGCTAATGGAGCTCCAGGGGGAGGCAATTTAGGAGGAGAAAAATTTGTGGAAGCGTCGAGGTTGTTGTTTCAACCCCTCTGATTGTTTGTGGAGGCAAGACAGCACTGGTAAACCAGTAATGCCTGTCGCCCTTCTAAAAGTAGCGTTAGAGCAACTGCACTACCCTATTCACATGTCAAAAGAAAACCTAGCTGCAACGCTTGCAGAAGACTGGTTCACGCCGAATCTAGCGGAGCACGTTGCATTTTTAATGGTGAACTGCATAATCTGCCAGCAATTCACTGCTGGGCACACATTAAAAGTAGTGAGAGGGATTATCCCCAGACCAAATGGGCCATTCCAGCACTTACATATTGATTATGTCGATATGATTCAAGTGTGCAATTGGTACAGGTATTTAATTGTGGTGGTGTGTCCATTCTCTATATGGATAGAAGCAGGACCCTGTACACACCCTGACGCTACCTTTGCTGCCAAGTTCCTGGTGAGGGAAGTGTTCCGTAGATGGGGGGTGTGCGAGGTAATGAGATCAGATAATGGGGCCCACTTTGTAAATTCAGTTTTCGAACAGATTAGCTTGCTGCTTGGTATAAAGCACAAGTTCTCTTCGGCGTATCATCCTGAGGGGAATGGGATATGTGAACGGATAAACGGCTTGCTTAAGGAGAGAATAGCCAAGTTGAAGCTCACATTAAAGAAGGGATGGCTGCACTGTCTACCATTGGCATTGTATGCACTTCGGAACCAACCCGGCTCCGACCATCATCTTACACTGCACGAGATAGTTACAGGCAGAAGGATGAGGACCCCTCTCACCCCCCGATATAGAGCTAGATGTGATGCCCAGCCGACTAGGGAGGTTATGGGAACAGAGATGCAGGACTACCTAAACTGTATGACATCCAGAGCCTCTGTCATTTCAGGCCAGCTGCAGCGACGGCGAAAAGGGGACAGCACAGCACGAAACACATCAGGAAGTGCTGAAGCAGACACCTCACAAAGTATACATGTGCCCCTCGTCTTCCCTGGCGACAGAGTACTCGTAAGGAACTTTACCCGGAAGAGGTGGGACGAGCCAAGGTTTAATGGCCAAGGTTTAATGGCCCCTTCATCGTAGAGGACTGCACCCCATCCGCCGTCAAGCTCCAGGGCAGAAGGGCATGGATCTTCATAAATGAGATTAAACCCTATATAGGAGAGAGCAATCCAGCTGCATCCAACTGCGAATAATCTACAGACAACGGGGAAGGACCTCAGCACGTGCAGACTAGATCTATGGCGAGGAAGAAGGACACATGAGCAGAAAAGACAAGACGAGAGAGCTCCTTGTGAAAATCTTGACTTCTCACTGAACATTTCCTCTAAGCACTAAAGGGGATAAAAGACAATAAAACGGACACTCTGTGCAGCCAAAGTTGCAGGGTAAAGAAGAGAATCGCACATCCAAAGCTGCAGTGACGCTACTCATATGAACGTTTAAAGCCACACAAAGCATTGAAAAAGCCCTAAGACTCTGATAAGCGGAAAATAAGACATTCCCGAGAACCCGACACAGTATCCTGAAGCATCCAGTATCAAGACTTTGTGTACAGAACTTATGGTACATGCCAGCAGAAGTCTCAAGTGGGATGTGCTAAACTAATTTCAACTTGTGGTGTTATCATACCCATCACTCATAGGGAGAGAAGCCAGTGTCACAGACTTTATTCAAGGTCCAGCTAACAAAAAAGTAATCAGGCGGCTGCTAACCATCATCGCAGAGTTACCCGAGCATAGTGAGAAGGACACAAATGCTTCCACCGCAAACAGACGTTGAAGAACTCACCTTCGCATTGTTCTTCCGCATAATTGAAAGTTGCCCAGGACTTGTTGGAAGAACAACTGATACCCATACGTTCATCAGGGACCCAAGACATATCGAAAAATTAAGTCAACTGTGGACCAAACTACACAATCTAGTGGCAATCCACGCGGCAGGCCAGTGCAAAGACTGTGCGAATCAAAAGAAAAGCTTGTGATCAGGACACAGCAAACAGGACAAATGTCTCTATCCCCAGAAGACAGTAGATATGCATACAATGTCTTCTTTCACATCATTGAGGACTTTCCTAGGCTAGTGGGGAGACCCAACAATGTTGACATGCTCACATTCCTCCGAGACCCAGTAAAGAACACACAACTAAACATGCTCCTGCGAGCCATCATAGCACAACTGAGAAATAATTACGTTCATCAACTGCTGAGGAGAGCCTTATGAAGAAGAGATCCCAATAAAGCTTTCCACCGGGGACAGATCAAGGAGACAAAGACACAGTTCTTCTATTTTTCTTATTATCCTTTTCATCATCTTTACACTGTGGAGCAGATCGTGGAGAGAGAGACTGTTCTTTAACTTGTCGCTGAGAGACCGAGCAAAAGGAGCAGACCCAAGAACTTCACCATCTTATTTTCCTTTTTCTTCATTTTTCTTATTTTTTCCTATTTTTCATATGTTCACTTTTATTTTTATTTTTGTTTTTATTTTTACAGCATTCTATTTTTGTGTGATTTTTAGCAGTTCCATCTTTTCATTTCTTCGCATAGAACAAGTTCCAACATGTCCTCAGGACCAAAGCAAATTTGAGGGGTGCACTGGGACCTCACCTACTATAGATATGCTTAATGAATGTGATATACCAAAGTTGGTAGCCTAACCTTTTTCAATAGTCTAGTAAAGGAACTGTACTCCCTACCTAGAGACTACCCGCATCACCCACAAGAGGGGGGATACGTGAAATGCACGCGTCACTTTAAGTATTGATGAACTCTGGAGCTGTGAGATCCGAATAAGAAAAGAAATGAATAACTGACTATGGAGTTGGTCGACATGGGGGCCCAGAACAGTAACTTAGTTTTACCCCAGACAGAGGGGAGACCCCGCTTCACAGGAAGGAAATGCTGCCAGCTGTCTCTCAAAACGATCATGTGTATATGCATAGTGATTATGGTTGTATTTTTGTCCCTAACTATCAGAACTGCATTTTTTATTGGTGCCCGAAGTGTCCCAATGTCAGTACACCCATCAGATAATGAATGTCTGGGTCCCACAAAAGCACCCAGACCATACATATTTATCCCAGTTCCAAGAAAACCTGATGGTAAAGCTAACAAACTAAAATTGAATGTAATTAGCAGTGATACATACGCATTTGAGGTGATGAATGGATAGAAAAGCTGGAGACAGGGTCAGCGCGAATGGGTGATAATGTAGCACTGACCACGGCACTCACCCACACACAGAATGCACACAAACAAGGGCAAGGTTCTGTGGCTTCAGAGACTGCCTGCTGAACATTCAGTGCCAGAGAATAGTGGGAGTGACCAAGAGAAGCCAAGTGAAATACCAAAGAAAGAGGGAATAGCAAAATCCCTCAAAAGAACAGACGTGGCCACAAAAGAATTCACAGAGAAGACACACATGCTTATAGATTACTTGTTCCCATTCATAGTCCGAGCAAAGAAACTGCACGAGGAGCTGCAAAACAGGACTATAGAGACTATAACAGCAAGCACACCTGCTCCAACGCAAGGAACAAGCCATAGGCCTACAACACAGCCACGCGTTGGGAGGTGGGTAAACCAATGGTGGTTAGAGGAAGTCTATGACAGACTACAAAAGGGAAGGAAAGGAAACACAAAACCTTCTCCTACTACAGCGATGCAGTCGAGGCAGCCTGCTCCACCGAGATACCCGGAGGGGAAAAGCAGCACAGACGCATTTAGAGGCATAGTCATAGCAAACTACAGAAGAACATTGAGAATCAAGAGAAGTCCTCATGAAGGTAGCAATGAACTAAATGATTACCTGGACAGCACAGCCCATCTTGGAAACAACATATGGTACCAGCACATGAAGGAAGTAGGACGAAGTCAGTCAGAAGGAGAATGCTTTGTCTGTGCTCTACTACCATACAGCATGGGAAAATCCAAGATCTTCGTGGCAGTGGAAATTGATGTTCCCACAGCACACTGCATGTCACACGTAGCAATGTACAACACCAGAGGGCAGTTTATTGGAAGAGACGGCTCACTGATATGGGCCAACGAAAAGGATTACCCTGATGAAGACGGTTTTGTCCAGAACATTAAAACAAGAAACAGGGCGCATACCAAGAATCATGTGATCAGGTACGAAAACCCTGGCATCAAAGGATCAGGGATAAGATGGGAAATAAACCCAAGACTGAACGTTTAAGGAAAGACTGAAGAAGAGGCTCAAATCTGGAAGAACAGAGGCCAAATGCAGATCTGGGGGTCAGTGGTCTCCCCAGATGGATGGGAAGACGGAGTAGTAATTTGCCGAGCGTGGATGGTCCTTGGAGCCTGCAAAGAAGCAATAGAGAATTCTCAGAGGTTATGCAAACCTCTGTGGCCAAGGTTGGTAAAACTGCTAACATGGGTCAAAGATAGAGGAAGACCCCTGCAAATAGTACCACTGGAAAGCCCAAAACTATGCTTCAGAAGTAATGGCAGGAGGAAGATGGGAGAGAAGGTAAACTGCGGTCGAATCTTTGAAGCCCCAGGAATGACACAAGGTACCGCAGTCATCATGGACCATTACTGGGCATGTGGATCCAAGGCATATATAAGACTACCGAAGAATTGGGGAGGTATATGCACACTGGTGAACGTCCATTTTCCAGCACTAGTGATCCCCAAAAACAACCTGAATTTGGACAGTTTCCCGAAAGCAGATGCTCATCTGAGGAGAAGGAGATCTGCGGAACTGACATCCAGGATGAAAAGAGAAAACTACTTTTCTGCCAAATCAGAAGAGACATTTCAAGCAATCCCTTACGAACACAGGCTATTCAGCCTCACCTCAACGGTGTTCACAACATTGCTCTTGCCCCACATCCAAGTTGGAGCAAACGCTAAATGGTTGCAGATAACCAGATGGGAGTTATTGCAGACCATCAATACCACTATAAAGGGATTCAACGTGATCGAAGAAGAACTAAGAGCAATCAGACTGATGACCCTCCAGAACAGATATGTGCTTGACATGATCACCGTGATGGATGGAGGTGTTTGTGCAAAAATCGGAGAATCATGTTGCACCTTTGTACCATCACATGATGAAGAAAATGGAACCCTACCAGAGGCCATAAGTATGCTGACAAGCCTGAAAAAACAGATGATCGATGAGACTGACGAAGTGGGCAATGACAGCTGGTTTGTAGCTCTGTTCTCATGGGTCCCACAATGGATGGCAGACATATTCAAATTTCTGGGAGCCCTACTAGCAATGGTACTGCTAGGATTCTGTGTTATCAAGATAATCATCACACAGTGCCAGAAAACTGCAAAGAAAGCCCTTGGAATGAAAATAATGGTTGATGTTGAACCAGGATGGAAGCCCAGAGACCTGACTGATGAAGAAATAAGAGCCTTTGTGAAGGCCAGCAAATTCGCGCCAGAAGGAACAAAGTTCACATATCCAAAGAAGCGAAGAAGATATGAAGGTAAATGGATCTACTGCAGCCAAAATGGGCAATGCCAGCTAATGACCTGGAACAAAGATGAACATGTGAAAACAGAAGGGAGTTTGAAAGGTGTGATAAAAATATAGACTCCGAAGAAGCACGTGTTCACGCCATCATGTGCCAACCCTGAAGACGATGAACAAAACATTGAAGAAATAAAAGAAATAAATACAAAAGAAGAAGCAGACGTGGTTGATGAACTGACCAGAGGGGGGAGTGTAGAGGAGGTCCCAGACATGACGTGCACCCCTGCCCTTCCTTTTGAGGTACCAGGAAGGTACTCGCCAAGGTACGTGATGTATGAAGAGCAAATGAACCAACAGAGAGCCGCACTTGGACTCTGCCCAGTGTACATTAGAAGATCCGTACCTGTTGAAACGCCCATAACCAGACAACCCTGGGATGCACGGTACCCTATCAGACAGCCATACCAGCCGCTGATAGGAAATGAAGAGTACCTACATACGGTCCACAAAGAAACCCCAAAAACCTTAATGGAGGGCCAGCGGAAATGACACAAAGGCCTGAACAGGCACGTGATTGAACAAGACAGCTATCGAAGATGACACGCTAAAACAAGCAGTTATGAAAATAGATGTAATGGACGCAGGAAAGAGACGTTGTCAAAACATAAGGAAACGTGTTACAAGACAAGATGGAAGTAACCAACCAGTTAATGTGTGTAAATAGGCTTGGAACGCAAGAAGCTAAGAAAACGGTACTGCTTGCTATTCTTAGTAGAATAATAGAAGCGCATGCGCCAACTAAATATCTACCTCAAGAAGCACATTATACAAGTGCGACTCCATTTTGTAAAGCAGAAATGTGCCCAGGCTGCCAGAGGCCTAATAGGCCCAGTTTCACACCCAGCCAGAGTCAAGGGGAAGAGCGGAATCGAAACTTAACAAGGAGCGGCTCATACCTGGGAAATCGAGGTCAACCAGAGAAAGGGAGGAGAGCGTCAATTCGCAAGAATCAAACTTTAGAGCATACCAGCCCGCCCGTGAAGGTGAAGATAAGAGAGGCCCAGGCAGGTGGCAGGGCCGAAGCAGAATTAAATACAATAAAAGCTGGAAACTGAAGCAGATTCATGGTGAATAGACACGTGACCAGCCAGGCGCGAAGAGGTACCATCGCCTGATGTCATCCAGGATGCCATAACTTTTCCCGATAAGAGACTACAGTTCCAAGGCTATACCCAGCCAACTAATTGACACATAGCCCTAAAATACTGATTGATGGAAAGGAGGCAGGGTGAAACTTGGGACAACAGGCACCTGGGTGTCCATTCTGCATGCTGCTAATTAAAGTGGAGATTTATGTCTAGGGGTGTAACCCACCCAATCACAAGGGACCAAGTTATCTGGGTCCTATAGATAATAGAACCAATAGGACGTCGTACTTTTAGTGATGTCAATCACGTGTGATGTATAGGGATGGACGTAGACGCCCACCCGATAAGATTTAACCAATCCACATGCTCTATTACCATATACATATATAGCACCTATGCTTAAGTTACCTTTCCTAACCAATTATATTGCATGGTGATTTTTTATAGAATTATACGTCAGTGATGACGAGTTTTGCCTTTAACAATCACTGTTTGACTGAAGTTCGAGGAAGTTGGAGCGAGACAGGTGATCGTAATGCTGCTGATTTCCATTTGTTTCTCTGTTTGATTAAACAGACTTCCCTTTGCCAAACTACTTAGTCCTCATTATTGAGTCGTGTTGGAGTAAGTGAATCCTTCACCCCCAGTCCTCACATGGTGCAGCTATCTTGTCTTACAGGTACAAGAGTTCGCGCACTGATCTATGGGCCCGTCAGTGAAACCCCGCTCCTCTGTACAATTGCACATTATTTGCAAATTGTAAGGGGGCACCTTTGTGATTTATGAAGATTGCAAAGTGGTTGTAGAGAGAAACAGGCAAACCACACTGGAGAAAACACTAGAAGGAAAATACACGTACAGGCAAAGTAAATACCATTAAGAAGTAGATGGGATAAAAAGGCAGAACGACATGGTTAACACGTAGGGGTGGTGACCATACACTAAATGAACAATATGGAATCCCAGAATGAGGGTAGGCAAGTTAGACATGAGACTATCCCCGAAACCAAGGTAAGCTCAATGCGGCTGTGCAGGTTACTAAAACAGAAACTCACCTATGAAGCCATACATGACTGGCAAATAGAGTGGCTTCCGTGTTTGGACCCTAAGGCACAAACAAGGAGTTTTCTTATATTCGACAAACCCATATGGGTCCAGCCGGAATCTACAGAGAAAGCCAATTCATGAATTTACTGGTGGGTGCTGGTCGCCAGATTTTAGTAAAGTGCCATTGAATGTCTATTAATACTTAGCACAGACTGCTCTTCCCAGAGGGGATGGGCATAGCACCAACATACTCAGCGCCCCTGTTCTGTGGGAACAGCCATCAACACACCTGTGGTCCTGGATGTAAGTGTATACAGGAATATGCAGAAGCACAAGACATGGCAGAAGACTTGCAGAACAGTACATGAGGCATTAACAAACTTAGCGTGAGGTAAATTGAAACGCGCCATCAGCAAATGTGCCACTAGCATGTACCAGTGCGCAACAGCAAACTACACATGATTCCAGTTAAAGAAACATGCATGTGTGGGTTGTCGTGCATGGGCTTTACCTTTTACCCTGTTTTGTACTTTGCCTGGTGCTGAATGTGCACAGGGATTGGGATACTGCCAGGAAGCAGGGCAGAAACCATTGGGAACTGCCAAGGCACATAGAGCGGAACATGAAACAAGGCATCACAGGCAAAACACTCAACCACTGTCCTACAAGAAGGAAGCATGATCAGCAACAAAGTGAGAAAAACAACATGATTTCTAGCTGCTAGAGGCACAGCACGTAATGCAGTAACAAGGAGCTTTATGGAGAGGCAATTTACAAGCACATCTGGAAAACACAAACTGAATATGGAGTCATATGACTTTGGTGCACAAAACCAATCTCATTTGTGGTCAATTCAATTCTCTCCGAGGCTTATGAACAGAGGAACACCCGCTGTTATGGTATAGAAAGCAAAGCAGGGCAGCAGTTGGGATCATAAGACTGTTTTGCCACTGCATTGTGAGCTATGTATTCTGTTAAATTTGTAAATAAGTGATTTGTATATAGTTGGTACAGTGGCTGAGAAGAGAGCGATTTATTGTGTGGAATGGAACTGGAACACAGTGGTGAAGTTAGAAGCTGGAAGGTGGAGTGTTGGGAGAGAGTGTTTAGGTTTGAAGAGGCAGTTAGTGGCCTGAGAGAGTGGGAAGAGGAGGAGGAGGCTGAGAGGTCTGGGCTGCTGCTACACTGTGACTTTCATGTCAAGGAGTAAAGAAATAAAACCTTCCTCATAGTAGGAAGTGACTTCTTAATACTGTCTTCGAGGCTGCCTTTCCGCTGCCCGGCCCCTCTGTGCACCAGTCCCCCTCTGCAGATCCATCCTCCATGTCCACTGACCAGGTGTGAATTGACCTCTGTGGATTTGTCTGCTGTGCTCAGGGCTGACATTGGATTGCTGCATGGCAGTTAGTCGTTGTCCCTGCAGCGGCCGGTGTCCGCCTTGAACATAAAGAAGGGTGTTGGAGGGGGGGGAGGGGCCTTGAGCCAGGCCTGTGTTTAGCGTTGTCAGGTCAGAAGGAAAAGATAAGTTGAATGCTCCTTCAAAACAAACCCAAAACAAGCTGACTCCCAACCAAATAAGCTGAAAAACCAAGCACAATTCTACAACACTGTGGATAGGTCTCAGAAGTTGAATAATAACTATAACACAAAGAATACATACAGAGAACACAAACATAATATGTTATCAAAAGGCATTTATTAAAATTATTATTTTCTAACAATTGGTGCTATTTTAAATTCTTGTATGTGTGCGACTTATAAAGCACATCATTGGCTTTTTGGATCCTTGGCTGCTCTGGTCATTGATTCGTCGCTCACCTCTGGTCCTTGGCTCCATTGCCGGTACCTGCCAAGTAACCCCATGTCCTTCATGACACTGAGCCAGTCCAGGCATTTCCTGTTAAATTCTAGGACTGGTATTTTACTTCTTCCCATGATAAGTATGGGTTTACAAGGACCAGTATGCAAAGTGAAAATCCAGGACTGGCTCATGGCTACACACGTGACCTGGCCCACCCACCCCCGCCGTCGTCCTTCTGTTCCTTCTGGTATTGGGCGACCTGATTGATCACTCTCCCCTGGTCCTTGGTTCATGTGGTCCATGACCCCTCTGGTCATTGGCTCCCTCTTGAGTTGCTCCTCTAGTAAATCAATAGCCCACCCATTGACTGCCCATTGCCATGCTAATCCCCAACCCTGTTCTTACCCCTCCCCGCCCAAAACACCTTCTCATGGGAACTCTTTGAGCTCTCTTTAATCAAGCCTTAACATCAAACTTTGCACTTAACGATGACTTAATTTGAGCTATAAATGCTACTAGTGTAATAGAAATGTCTTAACCTGGTCTGCCTTCAGCCAATCAAGTTATAAGCACTTTGTGGGTCCTTCAGTGAAGTCAAGTTAACAGTTTTTGACTTTTGTAAACGTATCAGGCATTTGCCAGACACTGCCAATAGATGACCAGGTACTTGCACCATTTTGCACCTGCTACCGTTCATACCACTAAAGACAGCAGTGGCTACCAAGGGCCTTTCCCATGCCCACACAAAACCCCAAACTATTGGCATTGCCAATGCTGGTTTCCATCATGACTAAACTAAGTGTTATCTTAAATACACTCACTACTGTTTACCTAGGTAATGCGTCTTCAAAGGGTCTCTCATATTGAAAGAGCCCCTCAATGCAAAATGCCTCCACACAACCTACAATGGGAGCGCTGTTAATAAAAGAAAGGAGTACTTGCAGGTCGTTAAGGGGCTCCAGACAGCCCCGTCCAGGACACTGCGTGTGGCTTCGCATTAGAAAGGAAATCACCCCGAGCCTCACAGCCTGAGCTTAACTGGTTATGGGAGGACGGGATGTTCGCCTTTCATGTGCATTTATTTTCTTTTTTTGTAAATGGGGCCAAGTTGGACAGGGACTGGCAAACAAGCATAACAATAGGCACACAATTAAGGGAAAACGCGGACAAAAACTGCAACAAGCAACCTACAAGCGACTTTGGGCACAAACAAGCCCAAAGTCGCTAATAATAACCAGACATGGCAACACTGCCTGTGTTGGATAGACTAGTGCGCTGACGGTGTGCGCAAGCACTTGTACGCATGCACGCACGGGCTGAGTAGGACAACAGCATTCTTTTGCTATACAATGGGTGCAACGGCCAGTGTGCTAAGGAACATCGCTGGCATTGGACGCCGCAAGGCAGTGATAGGAGTTTGGAGCGCCCGGATACAACGCAACTCATAATGTGTTAAGAGTTAAACAGATGTGGATTGTGCAGTGCTATATTGGTTTGCCCATTGAGAAGCATCATATTAAGGCGTCATGACTACTGTTCACTGAGGAGGAGCAGTAACATTGACAGTCTGTGAAGCCAGTGAGGATATGACCAATCTGCCAGGCCCACCATTATTCCTACAGTCACCAGGAAAACCTGCAATTAAGTGGGATGATTGGAGAGAGGGATTTTTGAGAAAACACCATGGTGTGCATGGGGCTACATTTGTTGCATACGGGAAAGACTCCATGATGTATCACTTTTTGCGGCATGAAAGGCAGTCGGTGTATGAAAGACTGCTGAATTTATTGGAGGCGGAAAGTAAGGATTTGAATGCTTTTGAAATGAGCTTAAAGAAACTGGACAATCACTATCCGGTGAAAGAGTACACAATACTATTCCGCTATTATTTTGCTACAAGGGAGCAAAAGGTGAACGAGTGCATAGAAGAATTTGTGACTGCTCTCCGTGGCTTGGTTATTAAGTGTGGTTTTGAACATTGTGGGGAGCAGCATTTGAGAGATCAACTTATGATCAAATGCAACAACCACAACATTCGTGAAGCTCTGTGGAGAGAAGGCAATTTTGCTTTGGGAAGGGCCATAGAGGAAGCCAAGATTGTGGAGTACACGGAAGCATGCATAAAGTAACCGGATTGAGATGGTCGAGGTGTCCTGCAAGATGGTGTTAGCACAGTGTAGAAGACTGATAAAGTTAAGACTGGGAAGGATAGCGACAAGCCATTTGTGAAGCAAAGGGTGGAGACTAAAGTGAAGCTGGATGATAATAAAATGAAGCAGGAAATGAAATATGGGACTGTCAAGAGTTTTTTTTTTTTTAATGTGGGCGCAACGAACATTAGGTTGGAGAAGGAATGTATTATAGAGAAGGCGTAAGCCGCAGATTGAGTCCTGTGCTAGTGGTGAGAAAGAGCAGTAGAATGGTAAGGTTGTGTGCGGATTTGAGGGCACTTAACAGCAATGTGGACAGATTTCCCTTGCGAAAGATTAACAACCTGATTTCGGAGGTGACAGGTGCAGGATTGTTCTCGATTTTGGAGTTGAAGTCGGCTTATTAGCAAGTCAAGCTGCATGAGGAGTTTATAACTCCAATTGGTTTAAATCAATACAAACATTTGCTGTATGGACTTATTTCAGAGTCAACTGTATTCCAGAGAGTGATGGCTATGTTTTTGGGAGGTTTGTGTGGTGTACATTCCTACCGGAATGGCATTTTGGTGTGGGTAAAAGATGAGCATGATAAAAGACTGAGAGAAGTGTTGAGTATTTTGGGTGAGGCAGGGTTGACGATATCAATTGAGAAGTGCGTGTTTTAGAAGCCTTAAGTAAAATATTTGGAGTATGAGCAATCGGTGGAAGGGGTAAGACCCAAGTTGGATGCAGTTGAGGCAGTGAAGGGAATGGATGCTCCCACGAGTAGGGTTGAGGTGTCATAATGTCTTGAGTTAGTGGACTGCTATGGGAAGGTCATCACGAACTTGTTTGATAAGACAAAAATACATGAGGTACTTCACTGAGAAGAGTGTGAGGTTTGAGTGGGATGACCAGTGCGAGGTAGAGTTTAAGATGATAAAACAGAATCTGTTGGATGCACCTTTTGGAGAGGTTCAGTGGTGATAAGAAGGTGATGCAAGTGAGCGCGGTGTAGGCTGTGTTTGATGCAATCCGTAGGGGGTGAGATGAACACGGAGGCCTTTGCATCGTGAGCGTTGAGGGATGCAGAAAAGAGTTATTCAGTGTTTGAGAGGGAGGCGTTGGCCTGTGGGAAATTGAAAACTATAGGTCATATGTTTAGGGAAGACCATTTACGATTGTGGCAGATCATAAACAGTTGGTTGGAATATTTGGTAGGAAAGGCCTAGACGGTGTGTCAAGAAGGATTGTGAGGTGGATCACAGGGATCCAAGGTTTAAACTTTGAAGTTGAACACGTGGATGGAAAGAGAAATGTGGTAGCTGATGCTGCGTTCAGGAATGTAGTTAGAGGAGTGGATGTTGAGGGAGGTCAGGAAGGTGTGTGTGTGGAAAAGGAAGGTGAGGTATTTGTGAATTTGTCTGTAGTTCAAGAGGGATCATGGGAAGATATCTGTGGAGCTGATGAAACATATTGATCCATGGGACCTTGGAGGAAGGATGGCACAGGGGCAACACGTTTGTCTTGGAAGCAAGACAATACGGCACAACACAGGTTTGAATCACGATCCTGTGCTTAGAAACCACTCGCTGGTATTAAGCGTGTTATAAATGAAAAATAAAATAAATTAAATAAATATGGGAAGGTGGTTAAGTATGTGTTTGCAGGATGGCCGATGAGTGAGGTTCCCAAAGAGTTGAAGGGTTATCGCAAGGTGAAGAATAAGTTGGGTATGGAAGGAGAGCTGCTCATCAGGGGGCACCGGGTGGTGGCGCCGTAGGACATGAGGGAGAAGATAGAAGGCACTGCGCATGTTTTTGAAAAGACCAAAGCTCTGATTAGACAAGACTATTGACGGCATGTTATGGTATGGATGAGGGCATTGAAAGATTGCTGAAGGAATGTAGGGATTGTAGTGAGAGTGACAAGGTGTTAGTTATTAGGACTCTCCCTATGGAAGTGCCATCTTTGCTGGAGGTTGTTTGGGATATTGCATAAAAGTGGAGAACAGAGTAGTTATGTAGTGGTGAGGTGTGTGTGTTGAGAGAGATCAGTGGTTGGAAGATTGTTGCATTTTTGGAGTCTGTGTTTTGGCAGGAGGGATTTCCTGGCAAAATCATTTTTGGATAAAAGGCCACAATATATTGGCAAGGAGTTTACAACGTTTTTGGACGAGAATGGTATTGTGCTTTCAACCACAGCGTTGTATCATCCCAAGGGTAATGCAGTGGTTTCAAAGTTTGAATAGGATGGTTAAAGAGGTTAATTCTTAGCCATAACCCCTTGCAGTCAGCCATCCCTGGACAAAAATACATACTGTGCAACAAAGAGAGATAAAGACAGCCGGCTGGAAGCATCTGTTTACTCAACTGTTGGACAAGTTGAAAAAAGAGCCGCTCACTGTTTCTCTGCATCCAATATGCATTTATAGATAAGAAACATCACACATCAATTCTGTTCTTAAATTAACCTTATAAAATGGTAGGCCAAATATTTATAAGCAAAGTGTATTGACTTCTTTTATTGGACATAAATGCTTTCTGAAACACATGATTATACCTTGTCACAATGTCACGGGCTATTCCTTATTTCAGTGAACACAGGATATATTTTGCAACTTTAAGAACTGGTTTAGAAGCAGTTTGGAAATGACACATGCTCCAGACAGCCTACCAAGGACATGGATTAGCTGTCTGGTTTTCTCATTGGCTTAATTACTCTACCTTATCTTTTCCTGAATTTATGCCAGTTTCATTTGTAAGCAGCACCGTTGAAATTCTGTATAATCCTACCATTTAAACTGCTAAATCACTGCACCTCGCCTTCCATCCAAGCCCTTCCTTTCCTCAATACCCTTGGCTTGAGCTGTTATTTCTCTGAGCACCATACAGCCGTATATTTTCTGTTTGTTCAACACTTTTAAATGTCCCTAGGGCTTAAGGCCTGTAACCATTTGTAATGCATGATGTGGCAACCATTTGGGGGAAAATGGCTACCTTTTGCTTATCTATAGACTTTATCAGAAATCTGTATTCTGTGTTATTTATGTTGTACCGATTGTAAGCATTTTTTATGTTTTGTGTTTTCCTAAATACATGTATGCATTGTCACCTATTCTTCTCATCTTCAATTCTGCTGTGTACCTATTTTCTATTGTACCTGGCTAGAATAAGGGCGTCCTGGCTGCCTCAATGGACAATGCTTATGACCTTTGCAATGTTCGACAGGAGGGCGGGGCACAGGCCCTAAATGACAAGTTCACCTATTTCCAGAGGGAGGGAGGGTCTACTCCTATTCAGGATGGTCATAGATGCAGTGAGAAAGGCCACAGTGTCGGGAAGAGAATGGCTATGTGTGGTGATGGAAAGAGTATTTCAGTATAGGTTGGCGCCACATGATGTTACAGGAGTGACAGCTTTTGAGTGTTTGAGGAGGAGGACTAAATACCAGGCTTTGCAGGGGTGTTTGAGAAGGTCAAAAATGATAGTGGTTAATGACGAGAAGGTCATGAAGGGGATGATGGAGAAAGTGGAAAGGACGAAGGAGAGGTATAATAGGATGTGCTGTGTGAGGGATGTGGCGATGAGAGCGGGGATGGTGGTGAAAGTAAAGTTGGGAAGGAATGAAATAAAAGGCATGTATAAGTACTCTAATGAAATGGTGGTCGGTGAGGTTGGAGAATGGAGAAATGTGGAGTAAAGAAAGGGTTTCAAGGGTATCAATAGTTGGATAGCCAGGTTGTGTGATTGTTATTTTGAGTGATAAAGGGAAGGAAGTGTGCTACATTTGTAAATAAGTGATTTGTATACAGTTGTTGCAGTGGCTAAGAAGAGAGAATTGTAGTGTGTGGCACGGGACATGAACACAGTGGTGAAGTTGTGACTATGAAGAGTACAACCAATTCAAGGGAAATTAAAGGTAGAAGGAAGAATAGGGAGGAGTAAAAAAATATGCTATTGATAACCATTGAGACGAGGAGGTGCGAAGGAGGTGCAGAGGAGGTGCAGAGTCATGAAGAGTATTCCTAGAAATCATAGTGAGCAGTCTAGTTGTTGCCAGCTGCTCATTCTTCAATGTAGAGTAGAAATGGAAGAAAGACTCACAAAGCAGTTGTATAGTCCATGCTGGAGGAGCTGGCATGGTGCAGCAAGGTGGAATCAAGCAGACCAGGATGCCAAGAGGGAAGCTGGAAGGACCAGGCCCAACCCAGAGTGGATGGACCAGAAGGGGAGCTGGCAAATAGAGGCTCCCGGTGTTCCTGAAGCCGGGGTAGCATGTGAAAGGAAGATTGTGCTGCCCAGAAGAAGATTGAGAATGGAGTGTTCCTGGGTCGACCAGCGTCCACTGCCAGGATCCGTAGAGGTAGGTGGAGCACTCAGGCTGGGTGGTGGAAAACTAAGAAGGTGCAGTCAGCATCTTCATAGTCACAGTACCTTGCATGCAAGTGAACCAGGTCTGTCCCTCAACAAGAGAAGCTTAAGGGTCTGAGACCCATTAAACAAAAGCAACACAAGTCACTTTCCTCATGGCGGTACTTGGGAGGAAAGGACCCCACATATCCGAAGGCAAAGAAGAGGTGTCTGGGACCCACCACTATGCGAGAACAACATGAGTCATCTTCCTCATGGTGGTACTTGGGAGAAGAGGACTCCAAGTTACCACATAAAAGAAGAGGGGTCTGGGACCCCTACACGAGAACCACAAAAGTCATCTTACTCATGTTGGTACTTGGGAGAAGTGGGCTCCAAGTACCTCCTCCCATGAATCTGGGACCTACTCCCATTAGAAGAAGGGAAACCACAGAGCAATTTACTAAGGCCCGCACTTGGCAGGGAAGTGAACCTAGTTGGTCCAAGCAGAAAGAGAGAAAAGCAGTGGTCTGGGACCCACGAGAGATTTTACAATTGGGAAGGAAAGCCCAGTGGAAGGGAATTCTTCACTGGAACATTGTGAACTGTGTTGAATCATTGCCCTTGGTTTCTGTGTTGCAAGAAGCAGAGAACTGCCAAGAGAAGGAACCAGGGCAAAGGAGTCATAGCCCCTGGTTGGTGTTCTGCAAGAAACAGAGAATTGCCAAGAGAAGGAATCAGGGCAACAGAAACATTGCCCCTGGTTGTTGTTGCAAAGCTTGTGTCACAGAGAAATATCTAAGAACTTTGTTTTACATTTAAGATCCTTGGGTTTGAAACTTCTGTTGTTTGGAGCTCTCTGAAAAAGGGGAACCTGACCACATAGAAGGGAGACATTCATCCAGAATAAGTCTTTCCCGTTCTTTGGTTGGATCTAGAGTCTATTCTTCTGAGACAAGAAGACCTTCTGTTCTTTACAGTTAAGTCAATAGTGTGAGGGATAGAAATAGGCTTTGGACTTGTGACAGTGCACTATTTAAATTAGACAAAGACATCTGACAGTTTCCTTAGTTTTGATTGAGGCAGGGAAACCCCTCATTGTAATAGAGCTAGGTAGGTTTTTCCCTATTTCTTCTAATAAATGTTTATGGCAGCCAACATGAGCCCACTGTGTCCGAGGGCTACCTCTACACCCTTACAGTTTCTACTTCAATCAGTCACCATAACTTTATCTCGATTTAAAAAACCTTAAAATGTTTAAACATACAACACCCAGTGTGATGCTGGAAATGCATTGGAGGGACAGGGCCTCCGTATCCTTGTCCTTTACTGCTTTTTATCGTGTGTTCTGTCGTGTTTTCCGCGCAGGAGTTCATGTGGGACTCCTGGAGAGCAGCTCTCGTTCTTTTGGTTTGGTGAACGGACCCGTGGGATACCCTTATGGCACCCATGGGTGGGGGTACAACCGTGTGCCCCTAGTGTATGTTTTTGGGCACCTGTGGGTGGCCTGCAGAGCAGGGTATGGGCTGGTGGCAGCTCCATGCTGAGTTTTACAGGTGCGCGGAGTATCCTCCATTTTGGGATACCCCGGTCCTGCCATTGGGATCAGTTGATTCCTGATGGAAAACAAGATGGTCCCGGTGGCCTCTTGCTTTCTATTACCCATTACCTTGTTTTCCCCAAAGTCCTGGGAAGCCCTGACTCTGTCCCTTCCCCCTGACTGGCTGTTGGGTGGAAATGCCATATATGGTGTTGTTGTGAAGGCCCGGCCAGACTAGCTGGAGCCTTCCCGGTGATGTATGTTGTGGGTACCTCCTGTGGGTGGGACCTGGGTGAATAGAGTGTGTGACGAATATGTATTCTGTGTTGTGGGTGTCTAGTATCTGGTGGTTGACACAATGACTGAGACACCCCTGCCCGAAACCGTTATGAATGCAGCTTGGAGTGTTGAATGGCTCGGTACTTGTCCCAATACACATAACTTGTTGTGAGTGTCTGGAGAGAAGTGAATGGCCTGAATACCTTGTGTGCCTGATTGGCTGCCTGCCTGCCTGAATGCCCGTAGTCGTGATTGGATGCTTGAGTGTGACCCAGCGGAATGAATGGGAGATCAACAGTATATCTGGAGACCTCTCACTGCTAGGAATCGTGTTCAGAAGCTGAAGTCCACTACGACGAGTAACTGGAGTAACTGACGCTTGACCTTGAAACCCCCGCTGGATGAGAAGGAGTGCTGTGGCTCTCCCTCGCAATCTGAAGGCTGCTGTGTTTCCAAGGACTGACCCAGAGAGGACCTGGTAAGGCGCCCTCTTCCCGAGCTACGAGGGACCATCGTGCACAGCTGATCTTTGCCTACGCTCCCTGGTAGACAGACCTTCGACAGGCTGCCGACCCGATACGGGGACTGCTGCGGAACTCCAAGGAGAAGCACCCGGACTGTTGTCCGCCACTGTCGACGACCGCCGTCGCCGACCGGAGCCGCCGTGCTCCCGTTTGCCTAAGAACTTTAATTGATCATCGGACGCTCTCGCCTACATCGTCACCCGCTTGTCTCCTGCTGGAGAAGGCCTGACCGTCGACGCGCCGAGGAGCATCCACGCCGACGACTCGACGCCCTTGCTGGGCCGCAGTTCTTCATCATCTCTTTGTGGTCCAGAACTATCGTCCCCGAGGTGCCCCGCACGCCTCTTCCTTGCAGGACGCCAACGCTCTGTCGTCGACGAGCACCGTTAGGAACAAAGCTGCCACTTCCCTGCCGTAGTTCACCCTGTTCACCGTCGGACGTTCGACGACCCGTGACTCCTGCTTTAAAGGGAGAGCACTCAAGAAGGGCCGTCGATTCCCCGACACCGAACGCCAAGTTCCCCGACACCTCTCGACAATCCGTGGCTCCCGCCTGAAAGGGAGGCACTCAATAAGGATCGGTCGACGCATCGTCGGAGAACTCTACTCCACCAGGTACATTGGGGGGGTAAAACCTTAATAGGAAGAAGTGAGGCTATTGAACATATGGACTGGGCTTGTGCGATATATCCTTATATTTACAGGTTGCCCAAGTGGGGAGATCTCCACACAGAACTGTGCCTAGCGGTAGGGGTCAGCCTTCTGCCTATTGTTTCAACCATTTTACGTTGCTGCCTATCTCTATTGCTGGTTTCCTCGTTATTAATCTGTGTGACATTTTAACCGTACAGTTGATGCACTTTAATGAGATTTGATAACATTGGTGGTACCACTTCAGAATTGCATATATTTATCATTATTGACTTCCGAGTACAAAGTGCATTATTGTGATCGTGTACATACCCTTGAATATTAATTATATAAAGACTGCGTTTTCAGTAATACAGTGTGTGGACATTCCTTTGTGGGGGTTCGGGGACTACACTGTACTTAAGAACCAGCCCGCATCACCTCCTGAGAAGCTAGGCCTTGATTGCTCGTCCATTGCTACCCCAATAGAGAATCTTGGCTGGGGTCCTCTGTGCCTCTCCTCTACCATATCGAGAGCGGAAGTACAGACACCCCCTACCAGTCTTTACACCCAGGATTCTAAAATCCATTCAAATCAACATTTTAAACAAATCATGTTAACTGATAAAAGTTTCAATTAAAAGGAAACCTTGAACAATATATACATAAATATTGCCCCTTTAATACAACCATATCTCAATGAAGTTTATAACAACTAATTGCCATCTTAGTGTTAGTCTTGGAAGCATAATACAATAAAGAGACCTGGAATTAAAGTCATCAGTTTCCATTGAGACCTCGTGGCATGCAGTGCAGATTGATGTATGCCCTATTTGCCCAATGTTTAATTTACACACCTGTGGGTATATACACGTGTAGAGCCCAAGTAGTATCAACACCGGGGATCATTTGCAAATATCTCAGAGCTGACGGCCTACACTGTGCTAAACCTTGACATTTTATAATTGTAACAGATAGTTTCTTCGTAAACACAACAAAACGGACCAAGATTCACTGTTTTATTATCTTCATGCCACCTTACAATGGGACCCCAATAGGCACAACATCCAGTCTAAAATGCCTCAGACAGGTATTTACTGACCTCATGGTCAGTAAACCAAATCAGATTCCTCTGTTTCTTTCTTTCTTTCTTTCTTTCTTTCTTTCTTTCTTTCTTTCTTTCTTTCTTTCTTTCTTTCTTTCTTTCTTTCTTTCTTTCTTTCTTTCTTTCTTTCTTTTTCTTCCCCACTTTATTTCCTTCCATTCTTTCTGAAAGAAAATATGAATGCTGGCAATGAAAATGTATTTTCCTCAGGGACACTTAGGCAGATCTAAAAGGCAGCAAGGGTGTTAATTCAACAAAATGCCAGGGGTAGCAGAAGTGACAACAATGGAAGTGATGTCACATGACTTATGACCCTTATGGCATTACAGGAAATAGTATAACATGCCATGTGACCCTGGTCACATCACCAGAACTGACTCACATATGTAAAAAAGCATACACAGGCTTGCGATATATAAAATTCCAAAGTAGGTATAAAATAGGTATAAAATCAAATGTAAGACAATTTTATAAACCAACAATATTTTGAAGAGAATGTTGCATTGATATGCCATGTTTGGGTTCATGATATGAAAAGGTTCTTTGTTCTACACCCAATAGGACTAACAATGTTTAGGGGCACTGCGGTGCACAGGGCCCTGAAGACTTTCTGCCATTGTATACAAGTTATATTTGGAGAAAATACTCCAGGGGTCCCGAACAGTTACGAAGACCAGGACAAACATATTAAAAAACATGCAATGTCTTCGCAAGTAAGGCACCAATAGCTACATTAAATCAATTATTGGTGAATAGGAGAACACCATACTACACATATTCATGGTCACATGCATGCATTCATTCATAAACATCATCGTTTAGCCATGTGTGTTTGTATATGCCAGGCATAGTTGACCAAGTCAGATATCGTTATTATATGCTAAATAAAGCCCCTCATTCCCATGTTCTGCCAATATATAGTATCCCAAAGTGGCCTTCTATTTGTGGAAACTGAGGGTTTGTGCCTGTTATAGACTTAGCCCATGTTTATTGAAAATGTGTATGTTTCAGCTATGCGTGTCCAGTTGCTTACATCAAATGCCAGGTGCAGCCTCAAATGCCAAGTAATGCCGTCCAAGGTCAGTTAATGCCCCATAAACATGTGTAGTCTCCATATGTAAGAGGGATCCTCATGTGTCTAATTTCTACCATCATATGTAAGATGCAGCCTCAAAAGCGCCAGTAATGGCACGCAATGCCGGTAAATGCCTTTTATGCATGCTATAATGTATCATATGTGCAACCACATATGCATAACTGTGGCATCACATGCCAAGAACAGGCTGAAATACATCATAAATACCAGCTAGTTCTTCATATGCATGCTATTTTCACCATAGCTGATGTGCAGCATTGTATGCTCAGCTGCAGCTATTGTATGCAAAGCGTGGCCTCAACCGCCCCCCCAAATGAATATACTATGTGAATGGTATGTCACGTACAACCTCTTGTCTAGTTAGTGTCATCAAATGCAGCCTCGAATGGTCCAGAAATGCAATTTAGTTCCAAATATGCATAGTATTTATAGTAAAGATGATTGACAGTGTCATACAGTATGATAGGTTATTTATAAAGCTTAATACCCAGAGGTTTCTAAGCACGGACCCAGGGATCGAACCTGTGTTGCTCTGCTCGGTCTTGCTTCCAAGGCGAGCATGTTACCGCTGAGCTATACGTCCAGCTGTTACCAAACTATGCTATAAATACCTGAGAGATGCCAGTTAATGTCTCCAAACGGCATGTCCCCATATGTACTATATATACAGCCTCATGTCCAGTCGCTGCCATTGTAGGCTCAGCGCCACCTCTAATGGCCCAGTAATGGTGTCCAGTGGCGGTACACCTCACATTAATAGTACAGACGTCAGAGGTAATCTTAAGTGTTTTATTACTTCAGTGAAACAAGTGGAGACAGTTCCTGGCCCTGACTTTGGGCCTCATTACAATGTAGGCGATAGGGGGTTAACGGCACCGGTAGAGCTGCCGGCTCCGTTAACCCCCTACCGCCTCATTATGAGGTCTCCTCGCGGGAGAGGGTTTGCATCCTCCCCATTCCCATTGAGCCCTATGGGGGCCCTATGGGGGCCCTATGGGGGCTCAAGTGGGAATGGGGATGTACAGGGTCTGGGTTCCTTGAATGAGGAACTACCGGGCCCTCCAAGGTCAGAATGGCCCGGTATTTCCCCATTCCAGGAACCCGGACCCGGTACCTGGAATGGAGGTAGCCACGCCGGTAAGAACGGCATGGGTACCTCCATTCTCGTAATGAGGCCTTTGTCTCTGGCCAAATATTGCTTTAAAATATATATCTTTGTAGACCTTTGTGAATGGAATGAAATACTGCCTTTCCAAACGGTGCGTCACACACTGGGCCTGCCTGCAGGGAACTGGCTTCAATATGGGGTGCACTGCACAGTGATCACAAAACACACTACCGACACCAGTCGGCAAGCTACCCTTGCCCCCTGTGAATTAGAGATGGAACAACATCTAGACACATTCCCACGTCTCTGCACGTTTTATGCCATATGCATCCTGAACAATGTAGGCGGAAATCACGCTGTGGAGACCGCAAGATCTAGCGACCTTGGCGTCCCAATCGACACCAGAGACTTATATGACTACCTCACAATCATACCAGAAATCTCCTCGAACATCAAAAACAGGGAAATACAATTCAAAATTATCCAGTGAATTTACTATACCCTGGCTAGACTATTGAATGTAAGCGTCCCCCAAAAACGCACCCCCCTTAGTGAGAGGCAATAAAGGACACACCCTCGGAGGGGAATGAGACCAGGACCAAGTGCGGTTGATATCAAAAGGGTTTTATATAATCAATATAGGGCATGCAAAGGACTCTGCAAACTCCGAGAGCGCTCTATCTGACAATAGCAAAGACAGTCCTACTTATTACAGAACTAACGTCACGCATGACACAAGCCATAGGGGGCACATAGTCTTAGGGATTGGGTGGTGAAGGCTAGGTGGTATACAATGTATACTGTTGCTGTTCCAGGATTGACGGATGTCCGTGAGGTGCCACGCGGGGTAGACGGGTCAGCTGGGCTCTTCGGGGTGGAGCTGCTGGCCGGACATAAATTGCATTGATGATTCGTGGCTGCTCTAACACTTGCCCTTGTCGCCACACATTCGCAATCATTTGTCACATTCTGCAATGTCACTTGTCTGATAAATCCTGTGACACATTGACCTTAGCTCAAGGAGGAGACAGGGACATGGATATGTCATAGGTGGTATCCCTATCCATCTGTTGTAGTGACAGTTGGGTTCAGGTATGGTAGTCTCATGAGTCCCTGTGCAGGGTGAGGGGGTACAGAGGGGGGTTATTCGATCGCCCTGTCCTGGTGGCTATAATGAAGGATGGTATTACGATCTGTTAGTACAAGAGTGGGCGCCCCCCTTCGAGGGCCATTAACTTGGGGTGAACGGGGATACCAATGGGCCGTGGGGGGCATGTAACCGGTGCCCGAGAGATGGTGGGATTTAGGACCAGGTAGATCGTAATTCATAGAGCCAGGCTGTGGCAGCCTTTTGACATGGGGGAGGTGAATGCTTGAAGCGGGTCCAGCAAGATTGGAAGGGGAGGCGAGGCTGTGCTGTTCGAACACCAGCTATCCCTGGCGGGCCTGGGAGGGGGAGGAGGGGGGAGACGACCTTGCAGCTCTGGGCCTGTTTCCCTGCACAGGGCAGCTTCCCGCACTATTGGCAAGGGTGGGTGACAACACTTGGAGCTTCTGGTATTATACACATATGTTTACATTAATATGGGAACACAGGCTGGAGAGGGTTTTGCCATTTAACACAGTATTTCGCATCAGTACTTGACATACGAACATGAGGTAGCATTAGGTTGGGTTGTGTGTAAGAAAGAGCACTGCATATTACATCACAGTACAATCTGGCTCTACTGCCTCGGCTGATCATCGTGCATTACAAATGCGCTTTGTTACATCATATACAGTAGTGATCACACATTACTCTTAAATCACCCGTCTCCAGAATAGCAGCAAACGTTAGTCAACACAACATATATTACACAAATGCTTATTCTGTTATGCAAGGTGCATCAGGGGTTGGTGGGGGTGAGGGGCACCACACAGTCCAACTTAGAGGGCTTGGTTCAGGGTCAGGGCATGCAGGATTGGGCTGGTTTCAGTTACCTTCTAACAAGCCCAGTCACGGCTGGGGCAAATGATGTACTGCGGAAGGCCAAGTGATACAGTGTTTATTTTGTTGTTTGTTCGTGTCTGGTTGCTCGTGAGAACAGGCCTTTAGTGGATATACCATGAGGTGGAGGCTGGGGGGAAGTGTATGCTCCTGTGAGCGCAGTCAAGCAGGGGTCAGGCTGCATCTTTATGTGTGTGCGAGTGTGCGAGCAACTTCGCATGGACTGGATTTTAGCACCTTTTTACACAAAATTGAGTTGTCTTAATACAAAATGGGGTCTATGTTATGTCTTACCCTGTAGTCGTGCAGCCTCACATGTCGATCCGCAGCCCCCCTGCTTCCTGGGCCCTGAGGGCGAGGGGGCCGCCGACGAGTCATGAGTCTCCACCTGGGTCGGGGATGTAAGTGAGGGGGGGTCCAAATGACCTATCCTCCCCTACATCTCCCCCCTTTCGTTACTTAAGTAACGAATAACGCATCTCCCCCAACCGTTCACGTTCCTTCTCATCTAACACTGCCTCCTCCCATGCTAGTGTTCCTTTTATAAGCATCCATGCTCTGCAGACTCCCCAGAGGCTTTCCCCTCTTCTAGCGTATTCATCTGGCATGCAGGTCATATATATACAGTCCCCCATTCCCTCTAGGTCTACCCATACCTCTGTGTACCATTCTACTTCCAAATGCTCCTTTATCGTAGTGTGATATAACCTATCCACTATATCCCCATCATAGTACATTGGGACCATTCTATACTTTGGCTCGGAGTTCTCGCCAGTCTGCACGTGTGCCTCCTGTTGCGGTTGTGCCACTCCTCTAGTGTTGCCCATTGTCACCATCATCATTGCTCCATTGGGGACTGCGCCTGCGCAGAAGCGAAGACCCAGCTGGCACACACAAAAAATCAAGAGAAAAAACACGATGAGGGGCATCAGCATTTTGACGGCGAGTCCCATCCAGGAAGGCAGCCATGAAAAGATGATGTCAAACCATGTGCTTGCCTCCGCGCCGCCTTCCTTCTTCATGCATTCCCCCAAGTTGTGCACTGCGGTGATAACGTGCAATAGTGTCCCATTATCTGCGTCTTCAGAAGGCACGAATGTGCAACACGTGCTCCCGATTTTTCGGCAAACGCCTCCATCCATCGCTGTCAAAAGGTCTAGGACATACCTGTTCAGCATCGTCATTAGCCTCAGAGCCCTTAATTCCACCTTGATCACGTTGAACACTTCTTCAGTGTCGTTGGCTAGTTGGATCAGCTCCCAACGTGTGATTTGGAGCCACTTTGCATTTGCTCGTGCCTGGATGCTTGGAACAAGGGATGCAAAGAAAGTTTCAGCAGAGCTGAACAGTCTGTACCGATCTGGGATTTGTGCCAGTAGCTCGGATGAAGCCTTGGATATGTAGTTAGACGACCTTCGTTTCTTGGATATGACCCCTTGGATGTTGTCCTTCGACAGGGTATACATTGGTGGCTCTTCAGGTGGTCATGCACTTTCCGTGTCCCGAGCTGCTGGTGTTCGCCCTTCTCCGATATGGTTCTCTGGTATTACCATTAGAGCAGAGTGCAGCATTGCAAGAGAGCATATGCCCCTCCAAGATGGCAGGAGGTGCAGGTATGCTCGTTTGCCGCACACCCAGTAAGTGTCCATGAGTGCTGCCATTCCCTTCCTCATATCAAGAATCGTGATCGTTTTACTGCAGTTTTTGTTTCTTCCCATGTCTATTTCTCCTTCCCCTTGGAAGCACAGTTCATAGTCCAATTCTTTTTGCAGTTTGAATGGTTTTTCGATTGCGCTCACCCATGTTAGCTTAGAGATATGTTCGGCCCAGACCGGGGTGCATGTTTTCTCGATCCACTGTAATTTTTCTGTTGACAATCCTCGCAGCGCTTCTGCCATGCATGTTATCACGTCATTCTTCCATTTGTTTTCAGAAAACAATGTTGCTTGTATGATGAAAAAAGGTTCTTTCATGCACACCACTCCTTTCGCTCTGGAGTAGCATGTTTTCTCATTTTGCATCATTTCAAAAGATACCGTGTGTGCCTAGAAGGTGTTCTTTATTCTGCACAGGGTGAGATGAAGGAGACATTGGGCATCTGTGAGAGGCAATTCTTGTGGCAGCAAGACTTGAGGTGTACCTGAGGCATGGGGGATCAATGAGCACACATAGCAACTCTCATTTGTTGTTTGCTTTGCTGTGGAGCTCATGTCTGCATACCATTTATTAGACTGGTGTGGGTGTCTGGGGTCCTCTACTGTATCGAGCCCTAGGCCGGAGTATTCATCATACCTTTTCCTCCCCGCTTCTCTCCTCCTTCTAGTGCTTTTAAGAAATTTTTTCGCATTCCTGGTTGCTCGTAGTAGTGTATCCCTTTCCCCCGCCCCCGCTTTTCCCACTCTTCATACAGGGTCATGAAGTTATTAGTCATTTCTGCATTTTCTTTCATTCTATCTGTGATGTAAACATGTTCTGTTGGTTGATTGGTTGCTGGAGTGGGCAGGGTAGCAGTGGTGTCATATAGCCATGATATAGCAGAGGGATTGCGATAATTTAATTCATATACACTAAAAATGTTTGCATTGAGTTGGGGTTTTGGGAGTATAGTTGGACTGTTACTGGTGACATTTTGCTTCTTAGTCTGGTCGGGGTGAGGGCCGTACCCCCATACCAGCTGGAAACCATCCCATATCAAATAATTACCCTCCTTAAATGGTTTTGGTGCATTCTCCATAACGGTTCCATTACCTCCCCCCTCATTTATCTCAATGGAGATAAATGCAACGGCCCAGTAAAAAACAAGCCCGAACATTAGTGTGAAAAATATAATTGCACAAACAGTCAAGCCACACTCGTATGAATAAGTACGCAGATTGAATTGTACATGTCCATTCCTAAGTTCCCTATCTCTAGTCGTTGCAGGCTGCCTGTTCGTTGCCATGGACTCTCCTACATATTGAAACATAAAGGGGTATTAAGCATTTTGGTCATAAAAAAAACTTACTTTTCTAGAGAGAGAGAGAGAGAGAGAAAGAGAGAGCATTATTTCACTTATTTACACTTTCTTCTTAACGATTGGCACACATACAATAACTATATATATTACATTCTTTTCAATGATTGTTTTTAAAAACATTTTTTTACTGGTACTTTTCGTCATCGTATATAAGCATTTATTTTCATGTGCACACTTACGTGAATTTTCGTGCAGCTATGCCTTTGCCCTCCTATTCTTGTGTGTCCTGAATCTGATCTGTTTCAGTGCTGTTAGTTGTGTTCACACTGTCATAAGCTTTTCTTACTTCTGTTAAATGTATCCAATATCTCAGACCCTTCACTTTTACCGCCGTCGGCGTACAATAAATTACCTCATATGGGCCATGAAATCTTGGGGCATTCCACCTACATACAAAGCTTCTGACATACACCATTTCTCTGGGCTCTAGCTGCCCTGTTTGTGTTTCTTTTTCTGTATTTGATGTGTCTGCTTCTCCCTCTCCTGTGAATGGCGGTGCGAGCTGCCTTGCTATCATGCGGGCTGCTTTAGTGAGTTTTGTCAGATACCCATTGAATTCCTCTCCCAGCACGGTTGCGCTCCTGTGGGCGTCGGAGTGTCTGTGAAGGGGTGAGTTTACTGTGCGCATTCGTCTTCCTGTCACAATCTCATGGGGTGACAGATGGTGGTCCTTGCTGGGCTGATTTCTCAGCTCGAATAGGGCCAAGGGGAGACAGTGCACCCAATTTTTTATAAGAGTGAAGCAAAGCTTGGAGAGTCTTCCTTTAAGCAGACCGTTTATTTTTTCTACCACGCCGTTGCATTGCAGGTGATAAATCTAGCACAGTTTGTGCTTAATGCCCAACATCGATGTCACTTCCTTAAAGAGGTCATTAACCAAGTGGGTGCCGTTGTCTGAGCGAATTACATCGCAAATTCCCCAGCGGGGACATACCTCTCTCACCAGAAATTTTGCAGCGCACTTCGCAGCAGGACGTGCACATGGTCCTGCCTCCACCCACCTTGAGAATGGGCACACTACGACCATCATGTACCTAGCTCCATTGCACCTTTCCCCCATGTCTGCATAGTCAATATGCAGCTCTCTGAATGGGCCTATTGGCTTGGGTATGGTCCCTCTTAATGTTCTTAGAGTCATGCCTTAATTGTATATCTGGCACGTTGTACATTCCATTGCCAATTTTGAAAGTTGTTCTTGCAACCCAGGTACCAACCAGTGTTCTTGTATTTCTGCAGCAATGTGTTGCTTTGCATTGTGTGCGGCAAAATGCAATTGCTGGAAGGCCACTTCTAATAATTTAGTGGGCATGACCACCTTCCCTGTGTTGTTTTGTCGCCACAATAAATCAGTTGCTGACTGGCTGCAACCCCTCTTTTCCCAGTTCTTTTTCTTCTTCTGTTGCTCCGTCTTGTAGTTCTAATATTTGTGATATGGGCATAGTGTTGTAACCGTCTGGAAGGTCCTCCACTGTTTCCTTCCTCACTAATTACTCACCTGTCCTTTCTTTTACAAAATAGGATGCTTCTTTCATGGCAGCGTCCGCTGCCGCGTTTCCCAAAGAGACGAAATCGGTGTTGGTAGTATGGGCCTGGCATTTGACTATGGCTACTGCAGTGGGGTCTTTCCATGCTTCTATAAGCTCTTTCAAGAGTTCTGCATGTTGCACCGGGGACCCATCAGCCCTGTTAAATCCCCTTCTCCCACATCTTGCAAGTCCACCATGTACTGTTGTGGTCATGTATGCCGAGTCCGTGTAGATTCTGACTGCACACCCCCTTGCAGCACGCATCGTTTCAATCAATGCTATGAACTCTGCCGCTTGTGCTGAATAATGGGTGGGCAGGCGCTGCTGTATTAGCACTTCGTACTCACCTTCTTCCAATCGCACGACAGCCATCCCTACATGTTTTTCTCCTGTTTCTGAGTTTATGGAAGCTGACCCGTCTATGAAAAATATTTCACCTTCAGCTAGTGCGTTTTCACTATTGTTGCTCCCTGTTCCTCTCCTTGATATGTTGCACAGTCATGTGCTTTTACATCCTCCAAAGCGCATGGTTCTGAAATGAATTTTGCGGGGTTTATTAGCTTACACCTTACTACTTGTATGTTGGCGCTTGATAGAATTACCTCGTATGCAGTGGCTCTCTGTGTGGTCAGTGTTCTTTTCAATCGTTCTAGTCTGGCGAACAAGGAATGTTCCACGTATAGCGTCACTGAACATCCCATTACTATGGTGGCTGCGAGGGCCTGTTCGTATGTGAAGTGTCCCTGCATCACTGCGTCTAGTCTCCCACTGTAGTACGCCAGAGGCTTGTGACCTAGTGATGTTTTTTGTGTTAGGACTGCTGTCATGAGTGTTCCCTTGCAGTGCGAGAACAGGTAGAACTCGCGTTCATAGTCTGGGTTCGTGATCACTGGTGCGCTTGAAATGAGTTCTTTGAGTGAGGTGAATGCATCACATAATTCTGAGTCCCACTGTATCTCTGTACTTTCCTTCTGTGCTTCTTTGAGTGTCTGAAGCAATGGGCGTGTGTATGCAGAATAGTCTAATATCCATGCACGACAGTAGTTGCACATGCCTAGGAATCTTTGCATATCCTTCACTGTTTTTGGTCTTCCAACAGCTGAAATGGCTGCTACCCTGTCTGGTATTATTTTCTTGGCCTCTTTCGAAATCAGTTGCCCCAGGTACAGTACTTCACGTTGACAGTATTGCAATTTTTCTCTGTCTACCTTGTACCCCTTTTGAGCCAGCAATGTCAAGAGGGCAATGGAGTCTTTTCTACATTCAGCTTCGTTTTTACTGCAGATCAGTAGATCATCCACGTACTGAATTATCGTGCTGTCTGCTGTCATGTTTCCGAGGTCTTCATGCAATATTCAGTTGAATATGCTGGGGCTCTCACAGTAACCCTGGGGCAATCTGCAGTGTTTATACCTCCTCCCCCCTAGGGTGAATGCTGTCAGGTATCTACACTCTTCTGCGAGTGGTATGGAAAAGAATGCATTCTTCAAATCCACCACGGTGAAGTGAGATGCATCTTTTGGGATACTGCATAAAATAGATGTCGGATTTGGGACCAAAGGGAACTCTTTCTGAATGACGTCATTAAGTGGGCTAGATCTGGGATGATCCTCCATGCCCCTCCTTTTGCTTTTTTGATGGGGTAAATGCATGTGTTACATGGGGAGTTTGAAGGTACTATTATCCCCTGTGTCAATAGTGCGTTGATCGTTTCTTTTATCCCTTCTTCTGCTTCCCGGAACAGAGTGTATTGTTTTACTCGGGCAGTATGGCTCCAGGCTTAAGGTTAATTTTCACTGGATTGACCCCGTGTAGTAGACCCAGGTCATGGGGTCCTGATGTCCATAACTGCCAGGGTACTGATTGCATGCCGTCATTAAAAAATGACGGTGGGGCCCCCACTACCGCCATGAGCTGTACTGGCACTTGTCTTGCTGTATCATTATTTCACAAGGGATCGCTATCTCCATTATGATTTCTCCATCTCTCTCTGAATCTGAAAAAAGTTCCTCATCTGACAGATCTTGGAGTGCAATGTCGGCCTTTAAGCATAACACTGTACGCCACTTGCACCCGTGTATGTCCATTGTAATTACAGCTATTCTTTTGGCTGAGATTTGTACTGCATGTATGTCCAGCAACATGACTGTCCCTGGCACTATCTCTGGGCGGGATATTGGACGAAAAACAAATTCTGCTGGCACCCTCCAATCCATTTTCTTCAACTCTGGGACCACCCGGGCCAATGTTTTTAACCCATGGATGAACATATCTGGGTCCACCAGTATGCCACGCACCTCTGGTCATGTTGCTCGCGAATATATCACTAGCATCGCACGCATAGAGCACATCCATGGGGTTGAGCAAACAATCCCTCCTCTCCTGCTAAACGAAATAGTCATATTAAGCTTGCTGAGGAGATGCCTCCCCAGCAGGTTGACAGGGGATTGCTCATAATACAATAGGGGTGCCCTTACTGTTTTTCCCCCCATTGTCACATCCAAATCTTCTGTGTAAGGAACTTCGACCCCCGCCCCAGAGAACCCTTGCGTCTCTAATTTACGATTTGATAGCAGAAACCGATCTTCAAGTTTACATGACTTCTCGGAATCTACCATAAAGATGAACTGCTTATTCCCTATCTCTGCCCCTATCAATGGTTCCTCATTTGCATTGAAGGTTGTCGATAGGATTGGACACGCAAGTGCTCCCTGTGGGCTGTCCTATGCTGGGTGTCTCGTCGTTCCCCCTTGACGGAAAACATTACCTGACACTACCACTACTCCTCCATATGGGCCAGGTACACCATTTGGTGTCGTGGTGAAGGGGTTATGTTGTGTGTAGGGGAGGTGTTCGCTACTTTGTGGGTGTTGTTGAACATTATGTGGTTGTTCCCTATTTTGCTCTTGCCTTCTGTATTCTGGCTGTTCTCTTCCTCCATCCCGGGGCAATCCGTAGGGGCTCCCTGGATGGGGGTGCCCGCAATACTGATTATCTTGGTAAGCTGTGTTCAGTCTGCTACTACACTCACGTGAGAAATGTCCCCACCTCCCACAGTTCCAACAGTTTCCTTGTCCTCCTCTGGGACCTGGTCCCCCATTTCTGCCATTACCTCCATATCCCTGTCCACCTCCCCGACACCCCCTGTACCCACCTCTCCTGTTGCTTGGGTGCCACACTTGCCACTGCTGCCCTCCGTATTCCTCCTGTCCATTCCACTGCCTTTGCCCGTTGTCTGCCCAATTTGCAGCCATCCTCCCCTGTATCGCTACCAGTCCGTCCTCCTCCTCTGCGTCCCTATCGTGGGGGAGTGCTGCTACAGCTGCAGCGACCTTCACTAGTTTCGTTTGTATTAGTTTAGCTTCATCTGCCATTCTTTTTTGTATCACCTCCTTCTCCCTTTCCTTGATTCTTTTGCAATGGTGAACTATTATGCTCTGTATTTCTGGTCATCCCTTCGCCTCGATTCCTGCTATTTTATCAAGCGCTTTTTGGACTTCTTTGGGAGCCCCCTTTTTATTATGAAGTAAAATAAGGATGTTGATTGGTCATACGGCGTACCCGTTTCAGCTCTCCACATCTCCTGCACCCTGAAAATGTAATCCATAGCCTCTTCCCCATCATTCATGGTGCATTGCATCACTGACTGTAAATCTGGCGTGTCCGGGAAGGTTTCCCTCAACGCATCCCAAACTCGCGCTCGCACTGTATTGAAAGCAGCGCCATCATGTCTGTCACTATCCAATGTTTTTTACGGGAAACCTGCTTTTGCCCATACCCGGTCTGATTGGTCACCTACTGCTGACACAAGTAAATTCTTGACATCCCCTATGGCCAGGGGTACTCCCGCAGTTTGCTTCTCGAAGGCAAATATCCACTTACTGGCTCCTCCAGATAACGGGGGCAATGATTTTAGTAAATTAGTCTTATCCATTTTGTGCCCAGGGTATGTAATTTGGTTTTCCCGTCCCCCGGTGTATCAGTGGGAGTTGTAGGCGTCCTTTGCTTCCTTTCCCAATACTCACCTTTGTCCCTTTCTTTCCCACCAGGGCCATCCTTCCCATCCTCTTCCTTAATCTCCCTGTCCATTCTTGTTCCATTGTTCTTCCTAATGGTGTCTCCACAAACTCCGCTGAATCACCTCCTGTGGCCATCCCTAACCTCCCAGCTTCTTGCTCATCCTCTTCTATACCACACCATAGCTCTTCTCTCTCTTCGTCTGCCACTCCTTCCTCCTGTATTCTGAATAGTATTCCCCCTTTTTCCACCCCTCCTCATTTGACTTATCTAGGGTGTGTGATCGGGACAATCACTCTGATCTTGTCGTGCCTGGCTCACTTTGTTCACATATGCTTTGTATCCTTGATAGCTCTTCTCTAGCTATTGTGAGTCCTGTATCTAAGTCTTCTGTTAGTTTACATATATACACTGATGGCGTACTCGCCTCCTCACTTGTTCGGGGGCAATCATATGGTGGTGGTGCTGTTGGTCGTGCGGTGGGGGCAGGGGTGCTGGTGGGCACGCATGTGGGATCACTATACCCTTCAGCGGGTGGGGGCTTATTCAAGAGTGGGTACAATCGGGTCACCTCCAACACTCCCTCTTTCCCCCCGTCTTCCTTACCACCTTCTGCTCTTGGTGATGGGGTAGCAGGGAGGGCAGGTTGATCGAGTGTGGTGTCTATTTTCTTTGGTGGGGGTATTTCCTCGAATAATCGCCACAGATCTAGTATCTTTCTCCTGTTATGAAAATGCTTTCCTTTGTATTTTAGGAATATGCAGGTGGCTACCATGCCCAAAACGCTCTTATCAAAGGACCCTCCTTGTGGCCAAACCTGGGGGAGACCCTCCCCCTTCAGTTCCGTGACCCACTGGTCATGGTACTTAGTTATTCTTTCCGCATGTCCTGGTAAACTTTTACAAATGTGTGCTAAGGGCGTCTCCGCCCCCATCTTTAGACCTGTGTTATTCTATTCTCTTGGGTCAACCTCTTCTATCACTATGCGTGTGTAGCTGTGTGTGTGGTGCTCTAATCACTGTCAGTTTCTAATGATCAACTTATACTTTTACTCAACAAAAGAAATTTCTTTGTCAAATCTTACCAGGTCACACTTACATTGACCACACCACCTGGAAATCACTTAAATCAGTATTATTATATAGAGGTCAATTGATTGCAAAAAACCATAAACACACGGTGTGCAAAACACACGACAGACATTCATCATACCTCAGCATACACACATAGCCTTTACCCTCCCTGCCTGGCCCTTCACCTTCTTACCCTCACACAGCTTCTTTTGTTTATATATATATATATAAAATATATATATATATATATTTTTTTTTCATTTTATTTTCTTATGCTGACCTTGTTTTACCCCAGATAAGAAGAATAAGAGAAAGAAAAGCTAGTTCTAACATATTTGCCGTGTCTCTTCACTCAGACACCCTCAATTTATTTTTCCACTGTGTTACTTATTCCCAGCACTAGTCGAGATAGCACTACGCGGCGCCGCCTTCTACCCCCTCGCAGAGTTAGGTTCCCGTCCTCTTCTCCCTTTTTCACTTTTATATCCTAATGGCCATATGCAAAGAAAGAGAAAGTATTAGAAGTTGAAAGTCCCCTCTATGTCCCCAACTTATTTCCCTTTGTCCTCTCGATTTTTCCCCTTTGAGTATCGCTCGCACTTAATACTCACGTGCCCGTCTTGATCCGAGACTCTCCGGACTTGGTCCATCCAAGCGGCACGGCCTCGCACTCAATGGCCCCACCCGGCTCCGGTGAGCGGTACTAAGGGTTTTTTCAAATGGGACCCGTACCCTCTCACCCTAACTGCGTGCGCACGTCTCTGCATACCAGTTGCCGTAGGTGGGCGGCTCTGTTGAGCGGGCGCGCCGTGCGCCTCCACTGCGACTGGGGCCGTCTTGTGCCAAGGGGCCAATTATTAAAATAAATCACGTCTATGGGGTCACCACTGAATGTGAGCGTCCCCCAAAAACGCACCCCCCTTAGTGAGAGGCAATAAAGGACACACCCCAGGAGGGGAATGAGACCAGGACCAAGTGCGGGTGAGATCAAAAGGGTTTTATATAAAAAATATAGGGCATGCAAAGGACTCTGCAAACTCCGAGAGCGCTCTGTCTGACAATAGCAAAGACAGTCCTACTTATTACAGAACTAACGTCACGCATGACACAAAATATAGGGGGCACATAGTCTTAGCGATTGGGTGGTGAAGGCTAGGTGGTATACAATGTATACTGTTGCTGTTCCAGGATTGGCGGACGTCCGTGTGGTGCCAGGCGGGGTAGACGGGTCAGCTGGGCTCTTCGGGGTGGAGCTGCCGGCCGGGCATAACTTGCATTGATGATTGGTGGCTGCTCTAACACTTGCCCTTGTGGCCACACATTCGCAATCATTTGTCACATTCTGCAATGTCAGGTGTCTGATAAATCCTGTGACACATTGACCTTAGCTCAAGGAGGAGACAGGGACATGGATATGTCATAGGGGGTATCCCTATCCATCTGTTGTAGTGACAGTTGGGTTCAGGTATGGTAGTCCCATGAGTCCATGTGCAGGGTCGGGGGGTACAGAAGGGGGTTATTCGATTGCCCTGTCCTGGTGGCTATAATGAAGGATGGTATTACGATCTGTTAGTACAAGGGTGGGCGCCCCTCTTCGAGGGCCATTAACTTGGGGTGAACGGGGATACCAATTGGCCGTGGGGGGCATGTAACCGGTGCCCGGGAGATGGTGGGATTTAGGACCAGGTAGATCGTAATTCATAGAGCCAGGCTGTGGCAGCCTTTTGACATGGGGGAGGTGAATGCTTGAAGCAGGTCCAGCAAGATTGGAAGGGGAGGCGAGGCTGTGCTGTTCGAACACCAGCTATCCCTGGCGGGCCTGGGAGGGGGAGGAGGGGGGAGACGACCTTGCAGCTCTGGGCCTGTTTCCCTGCACAGGGCAGCTTCCCGCACTATTGGCAAGGGTGGGTGACAACACTTGGAGCTTCTGGTATTATACACATATGTTTACATTAATATGGGAACACAGGCTGGAGAGGGTTTTGCCATTTAACACAGTATTTCGCATCAGTAGTTGACATATGAACATGAGGTAGCATTAGGTTGGGTTGTGTGTATGAAGGAGCACTGCATATTACATCACAGTACAATCTGGCTCTACTGCCTCGGCTGATCATCGTGCATTACAAATGCTCTTTGTTACATCATGTACAGGAGTGATCACATATTACTCTTAAATCACACATCTCCAGAATAGCAGCAAACGTTAGTCAACACGACATATATTACACAAATGCTTATTCTGTTATGCAAGGTGCATCAGGGGTTGGTGGGGGTGAGGGGCACCACACAGTCCAACTTAGAGGGCTTGGTTCAGGGTCAGGGCATGCAGGAATGGGCTGGTTTCAGTTACCTTCTAACAAGCCCAGTCACGGCTGTGGCAAATGATGTACTGCAGAAGGCCAAGTGATACAGTGTTTATTTTGTTGTTTGTTCGTGTCTGGTTGCTCATGATAACAGGCCTCCAGCGGATCTACCATGAGGTGGAGGCTGGGGGGAAGTGTATGCTCCTGTGAGCGCAGTCAAGCAGGGGTCAGGCTGCATCTTTCTGTGCGTGCGAGTGTGCGAGCAATTTCGCATGGACTGGATTTTAGTGCCTTTTTACACAAAATGGAGTTGTCTTAATACAAAATGGGGTCTATGTTATGTCTTATCCTGTAGTTGTGCAGCCTCACGTGGTGATCCGCAGCCCCCCCGCCTCTTGGGCCCTTAGGGCAAGGGGGCCGCCGACGAGTCATGAGTCTCCACCTGGGTCGGGGATGTAAGTGAGGGGGGGTCCAAATGATCCCTACACTATTTAGGATGGGTCTGACTCAAACTCTGGCATGCTGGCATGGGTCATACGCAGATATGCACTATGGCCCATGTCCTATGGTCCCGCCCACATCTGACAACCTATTGGCACATGATTCATCACCAAATATCAAGCATGGGAGGGCCCACCTTGCATCAACTCTCCAAACCATGCTGTTTGGGTCTGGCAGCACCGACTAGCACGAGGATGCACTTACTCGCAGACTGATGGGTATAATGATCTTTACAGCGTGCAAACCTATAGTACTACAATGGAACACAAGTTCCCCACCCATTAAATCACTCTGGGCCAGACAGCTGTAAAAGATCTGCGCATTGGAACGTGCTGCTTTCAAGTGGCACAGCAGGTCCAATATAACACAAGTGGACACATTCTGGGAACTACTAGACCCATATATTTGCCAGGATGGCTAATATCACAACCCGGAGTCACACTAAAACTAACGTAGTGTCGCAGCATTGTTACACAGGCCAGGGGATCTTGGGGCCTGGGAACAGACCTTGGGAACCCCGGGGGTGGGAGGAGGGAAATATACCAGGGATTAAAGGAGAACATTAGGATCTTCAAGTGGTACAATGGGAGGGCAAGGTCGATAAGGGAATCCGATGATACCTTTATATATCGGAGGAGGGAGGTAGGCTGAATGACATTTGTCCTAATTTGCATTACAATGTACACGCATCATAAGAATCAATAGATATAAGATATTGAACACAGCTAACGTGAACCCATCAATCTGTTATCCATGCCCATCATACTATGATCTACGCTTACACAATTTGAAATCGTACCATCACAAGTACTGAGCAAGCATCTGGGGGGACTAGAAGGGGGGGTCATGTTGGCCGTGTTGTTACTAGAAAGATTCATGTATGACTGTGATGGGTGTTAATTTATATGTTGTTCTGCAAGATAATAAGGCACAAGCCCTCCCGTCATTACAATGGGCCTCATTACGAGTCCGGCTGTAATCCTGCTGGCCCGGGAAGTCATGCGCTGGAAAATGTAAGTCCCGTAGGACTCCATGGGAATGGGGACTCTGAAGCACTGGCACTGTTGCTAACGGGCCGGGGCATCTGTGACAACCCTGCCTGCCGGCCCTATGTCTTACATTTTCATGTTCATTTTATTGTATTGAGAAAAAACAATAAACAGATTAAACAAAAAATTCAATAAAATAAAATATATATCTTTGTGATAAAATATCCAACATATCTATTGTTTGAATTACTAACATACACCCCAGCAACTCAGAATAAACAACACACTTGCCATTAAAAAAATACAATTTGAAAACAATGACTCCTATAAAAAGCCATCGTTGCAAATGGGTTATTCTAATTTTGCACTTTTCTCATTTCATTGTATTTTGTGTAACCATGACAGAGGACAGCAGCATCATCTTGGTTACCCCGGCGCTATTTCTTCCATGCACCCAGTAACTCTTCCTCATGTTATGTTACCTTTATATAAATAAAACAAATTTGAGGAGGATGTAAAAATATACACAGAGCATCCTGTTACCCTGTAACACTTCCTTCAATGAAATACCTTTCTTTGGGCCTCATTATGAGTTTGCTGGTAAAGTCGGCAATAATTCGTCTGGACAGCATCAAGGTTACTGCAATGGCATTCGGCAGAATTAGTGCCACATTACGAGGCATTGTGTACGCCACAACCACCAGTGATAACAGCATTCAGAATTGGCACAAAAAAACAATACCAATCTCTAAATTCACAACTTTTTTTCGGATTTAGCGATAACTCCAGAAAAGTGGAGGAATTATCAATTGGCAACTCCACTGTTTGGAATTAGCACCAAGTGTAAATACCATCATTATACAAGCGGGAAGCTCAGCGGTGGCCATCTTTGAAAACTCAATCTCTTTAGAAGCATCAATTTCTTGTTGCCATCCAACCCTAAAAGTAGTGCCATGCATGGCAGGGAAAAAAGGCAAAGGGAAGGTGGCTGAAATGGGGGTCAGAATTCAGCATGGCAAAGCTCCAGGTTCTTGCTGAAGTGGTGGTCAGCCAGACTAATGAACCTTTATGGGTGCAGCATTGGCAAAAAACAGTCCAAAGGGAGAATACCATCTGAACAGACATACGTGACAAGGTGGTCACTGTTGGCACTGCAACCAGAGACAATGAACAGTGCTGCAAGTAGTGGAAACCCCTGAGGTTCAGGTTGTGGTCACTAATCTCCATCTACCAGAGAGAGACAGCTGCCACAAGACGCCCTGGGAGGTAGAGGTCAGTACCCTTCTGCATGGAGGCACATGAGTAATTGGAAGAGCAGGTGCTGGAACGGGCATTCAACCTGAGCCTGGTGAGTAGGAATATAATCTTAGTGATGTGAATACATGATCTTTCTCCCTAACCAAAGGCATGTTGCAGGCTGGACAATCTTATGGCTATGATCGTGTGGCCAAGCCACACCCAAAAGGCCTTGGGACAAATGCTGGGGCAAAGAAACACATGTGCCACCATGGAGAGATACCACGTTCAAATGAGTGTGAAGTTTCAAATGTACCACTGCATATACGGAAAGGTAACCTAATTAAATCTGTAGATGAAGCAATCAGGTCAGGCCATGTCCATATGTTCAACTGAAGCCCTCTATGCCCATCTGCATCACATAATCTGCCCAAAAACAAACCATTGAGTGCACATTGAAAATCAGTGTCAATAACTGGCCTGACCCATGTAAATGTCACATTCACAATGCATCTGCCAATGGGTGTTGGCATAAATGGCCGGCCAAGTCATCATGTCTCCTTGCCCTAGTCTAACCTTGCTAGCACTGTATGGGGACCATTAAAAAATACTCTGTTGAGACATGTGACATGTTGAACACTCCAGCAGCCGCCCATCAGGTTATACTGCCAGCCAGTCCCCTCCTCATCGCCTTCACTGATTCAATGCCAGCAGCAACAGGACACTGACACAGCAACTGATGATCCTGCCATGGACCTGTGGATGCCAGCGGGCGGTGGACAGGTGACTGTAATACAATCCAAGCTTTGTCTACGCTCCTACAAGGGTGCCCCAATACACCCTGCAACAGATCTGGTGCTGGCTGAACAAAACTGAGCAGAGCCAGGGGCACACTGAAAACATAGTGAAGCAGCAGCTGCAACATGTGCGGCCATTAGGGATGCTGTGACGGGCTCACTCAACGCGATGAATGGCTAAGGCAATGGACAGGAAGGGCCAACACCTCATAGCAGCGACTGCATCCAATACAGTGGTGGGCCAGAGGGTATGTGAGATGATGAAGGCTGTATCACCAGGCACTGACACCATGCAGAGGACACTGCTCCTTACATTACAGCATATTCTGTGCAGAGGACACTGCTCCTAACATTACAGCATATTCTGTGCAGAGGACACTGCTCCTTACATCACAGCATATTCTGTGCAGAGGACACTGCTCCTAACATTACAGCATATTCTGTGCAGAGGACACCGCTCCTTACATTACAGCACATTCTGTGCAGAGGACACTGCTCCTTTCATTACAGCATATTCTGTGCAGAGGACAATGCTCCTAACATTACAGCATATTCTGTGCAGAGGACACTGCTCCTTGTCCTTACATTACAGCATATTCTGTGCAGAGGACACTGCTCCTTGTCCTTACATTGCAGCATATTCTGTGCAGAGGACACTGCTCCTAACATTACAGCATATTCTGTGCAGAGGACACTGCTCCTTGTCCTTACATTACAGCATATTCCTTGCAGAGGACACTGCTCCTTACATTACAGCATATTCTGTGCAGAGGACACTGCTCCTTTCATTACAGCATATGCTGTGCAGAGGACACTGCTCCTAACATTACAGCATATTCTGTGCAGAGGACACTGCTCCTAACATGACAGCATATTCTGTGCAGAGGACACTGCTCCTTACATCACAGCACATTATGTGCAGAGGACACTGCTCCTAACATTACAGCATATTCTGTGCAGGGGACAATGCTCCTAACATTACAGCATATTCTGTGCAGGGGACACTGCTCCTAACATTACAGCATATTCTGTGCAGAGGACACTGCTCCTTTCATTACAGCATATTCTGTGCAGAGGACACTGCTCCTTGTCCTTACATTACAGCATATTCTGTGCAGAGGACACTGCTCCTTACATTACAGCATATTCTGTGCAGATGACACTGCTCCTTTCATTACAGCATATTCTGTGCAGAGGACACTGCTCCTAACATTACAGCATATTCTGTGCAGAGGACACTGCTCCTTACATTACAGCACATTCTGTGCAGAGGACACTGCTCCTTTCATTACAGCATATTCTGTGCAGAGGACACTGCTCCTAACATTACAGCATATTCTGTGCAGAGGACACTGCTCCTTGTCCTTACATTACAGCATATTCTGTGCAGAGGACACTGCTCCTAACATTACAGCATATTCTGTGCAGAGGACACTGCTCCTTGCATTACAGCACATTCTGTGCAGAGGACACTGCTCCTTTCATTACAGCATATTCTGTGCAGAGGACACTGCTCCTAACATTACAGCATATTCTGTGCAGAGGGCACTGCTCCTTGTCCTTACATTACAGCATATTCTGTCCAGAGGACACTGCTCCTTTCATTACAGCATATTCTGTGCAGAGGACACTGCTCGTAACATTACAGCATATTCTGTGCAGAGGACACTGCTCCTCGTCCTTACATTACAGCATATTCTGTGCAGAGGACACTGCTCCTTTCATTACAGCATATTCTGTGCAGAGGACACGGCTCCTAACATTACAGCATATTCTGTGCAGAGGCCACTGCTCCTAACATTACAGCATATTCTGTGCAGAGGACACTGCTCCTAACATTACAGCATATTCTGTGCAGAGGCCACTGCTCCTTGTCTTTACATTACAGCATATTCTGTGCAGAGGACACTGCTCCTTTCATTACAGCATATTCTGTGCAGAGGACACTGCTCCTAACATTACAGCATATTCTGTGCAGAGGACACTGCTCCTAACATTACAGCATATTCTGTGCAGAGGACACTGCTCCTTGTCCTTACATTACAGCATATTCTGTGCAGAGGACACTGCTCCTTTCATTACAGCATATTCTGTGCAGAGGACACTGCTCCTAACATTACAGCATATTCTGTGCAGAGGACACTCCTCCTAAGATTACAGCATATTCTGTGCAGAGGCCACTGCTCCTTGTCCTTACATTACAGCATATTCTGTGCAGAGGACACTGCTCCTAACATTACAGCATATTCTGTGCAGAGGACGCTGCTCCTAACATTACAGCATATTCTGTGCAGAGGACACTGCTCCTTTCATTACAGCATATTCTGTGCAGAGGACACTGCTCCTTGTCCTTACATTACAGCATATTCTGTGCAGAGGACACTGCTCCTTACATTACAGCATATTCTGTGCAGATGACACTGCTCCTTTCATTACAGCATATTCTGTGCAGAGGACACTGCTCCTAACATTACAGCATATTCTGTGCAGAGGACACTGCTCCTTACATTACAGCACATTCTGTGCAGAGGACACTGCTCCTTTCATTACAGCATATTCTGTGCAGAGGACACTGCTCCTAAAATTACAGCATATTCTGTGCAGAGGACACTGCTCCTTGTCCTTACATTACAGCATATTCTGTGCAGAGGACACTGCTCCTAACATTACAGCATATTCTGTGCAGAGGACACTGCTCCTTACATTACAGCACATTCTGTGCAGAGGACACTGCTCCTTTCATTACAGCATATTCTGTGCAGAGGACACTGCTCCTTGTCCTTACATTACAGCATATTCTGTGCAGAGGACACTGATCCTTTCATTATAGCATATTCTGTGCAGAGGACACTGCTCCTAACATTACAGCATATTCTGTACAAAGGACACTGCTCCTTGTCCTTACATTACAGCATATTCTGTGCAGAGGACACTGCTCCTTTCATTACAGCATATTCTGTGCAGAGGACACTGCTCCTAACATTACAGCATATTCTGTGCAGAGGACACTGCTCCTAACATTACAGCATATTCTGTGCAGAGGACACTGCTCCTTTCATTACAGCATATTCTGTGCAGAGGACACTGCTCCTAACATTAGAGCATATTCTGTGCAGAGGACACTGCTCCTTGTCCTTACATTACAGCATATTCTGTGCAGAGGACACTGCTCCTTACATTACAGCATATTCTGTGCAGAGGACACTGCTCCTTGTCCTTACATTACAGCATATTCTGTGCAGAGGACACTGCTCCTAACATTACAGCATATTCTGTGCAGAGGACACTGCTCCTAACATTACAGTATATTCTGTGCAGAGGACACTGCTCCTTACATTACAGCATATTCTGTGCAGCATATTCTGGGGCAAGAGACAGAACATTGAGGCTAGCATTTGATGTAAGGGTAGGGGGGTTCCAATAGGTGGCATGGGGGATGGAATGCGATCATGCAGGGAGCCCAGATGGTCACTGAGGAAAGTTTAAAGAGCTGTTATTCTACACAAAGATGTGCAAAACGATTACTCTAAAGAAAAGCTTCTTTGGACACAGTGCTACAAACAAGAGCACAGCAATGGCAGCCGGCCATGCCTAATGTATTTATTTATTTTGCATTTTTACAGCACTCACACAGCTCGCGGGCATCAAGGCGCTGTTACAGGAAATCTTTTTCTTTTTTTTTTGCGTAATTGTTTTGTATTAGTTGCGTATTTATAACGCGCTTAAATACCCAGAGGTTTCTAAGCGCGGACCCAGAGATCGAACCAGTGTTGCTTTGTGTTGTCTTGTTTCCAAGGAAAGCAAGCTGCCGCTGAGCTATCCTCCTGGGCGCCACGCTGCTTACGTCAGGGAAACCACCAGTAAAGAGTGCTTACACTTTCCAACAGAGTTTGTTAAGAACATCCATCAGACAATAAAGTTGCATGAGAAGTAGTATTTGCGATGGCGGAGTAGTTAGTGGCCGCCCTCTGTGACTTTCAATAGCCTGCAACGATTTGACTTTAAGTTGAGTAACAATGACAAGTCTTTAATGACAAGAATACATTTATTTGTTGCCACTGTGTGTGTTTACTGTGATTAATTTTAATGAGGCCTGTCCCCTTCAAGTAATTCGTACCCGCTTAATAGTGGCGTGAACCACCGCTAAGGCATGCGTATATATGTCCTCGGTAATTGAAAGGTCTTGTGGCGGATGTGGCTGTTCACATCCTCTGCAGTTAATAACTAGTCCACGCCACGTTTTGCTCCCTCTATTCTGTTACTTCTCGTTCTCTCCCCCCTCTCACTCACTATCTCTCCCTCTGTCTTTACTCTCTCCCCCTTTTCCTCTTCTTCTGCAATATCTTTCTTACTCTTCTTCCACTCTTTTCTGATGCTTTCTTTCTCTCCCCTCAACCGTCTGTCCTCTGTTCTCTCTCTTACCCCTCTCCTCCTCCTGCCTGTTGTCTCCTTTCCTCCTCCTTGATTCCTTCTGACTATTTCTGCTCCCCTCCTGGTCATTCCACCATACTCTCCTTCTCCTCCCCCAGCACTCTTCTCTCTCGTTTCAATATCCTGACCTTTCCAGCACAATCGATTGTGCTCTTTCTGCCACAGCAACCTCTCCATGCTACTCCAGGTAACATCCCCTTCATCTGTCTGCTGGATTTTGCCTAAATAGTCCTTCTCACCTCTCTCCCCTCAGCAACTTCTTGTTGTTCCACCTTGCGCTCTTTCCCCTCCCCTTCTTATCCTTTCCTTCCCCTCTCCACATCCTCGCCTCTCTGCCCCAATCTACTATGCACGTGCACACTGATTGCTCCTAACACCCACCCCATATGTCTGCTAGCTTTCCCTTAGCTAGTGCTGTGGGACTAGGGCCCGATTGTATAATTGGGTACTCACACTCGGGTGTGTAATTGGAGCATGCACCCCTCTAGATTGGTTCAGGCCTACATGAACTACCAGTTCCTCATGTGTTTTATGTCAGTAAGTGGAGTTCCCTGTGCCTCTGCTTCAGTGGCGTCTCCAGGAATCAAATTTAGGGGGGGCACAGAGGGGGCCACAGACAAAAGTAGGGGGGCCGCCTATAAAAGGCCAATAAATATGCTTTTGTCAAATTGAAACAGGCAAAGTAGTCCAAAGTGGCCCGGGGCAAAATTGTAATACTTCTGAAGCCAGAGCATCAACTGTAAGCCGCATGCCATGAATCATAGGTCAGTAGAAATTACACTAGTTTTAATATTGGCCGAGGAGTACATGGGGCATTGGGTTCTGATGTTCCAGAATATAAAAACATATCTGGTAAGTCACCATGTACAAGGTGTATCCTTGCAGCAGATGCATCATATACAAAGTAGAGTGTAAAATCCCCTACAGTAGTGCCTCCATAGAGCTGTAGCAATGTGTAAGCTTTACTATCACTGCTGAAAGTACTTCTCCTGAGCACATACAATGCAGAACTGGCTTAATTTAGAAGAATAGATTTTTTTTACAAATCGTTTTATTGTCAAATGCTTTTCCTACCTCAATTGCAACATGTAACTTAACTTGAAAGCCAAAAATCTTAAAGGAATGGTTCGGTCAAAATTTTGTATTGCCCCTACGGGTCGGCCATGTGTTTTTAAGCCTAAGTCGGTCGATTTTAGAAAAATTTCCTATGGACCTTACCCGAGTTTTTGTCCATTAAACGCATGCGAAACCAGGCACCAGGGAGCTGCCATTTTGTGATAATCCTATCATTTCCCCCATCGCCCTGGCTGACCTGCTTTTGCGGCACTAAATCATATCCCCCGCCCCTGAGCCTGTCATCAGCAGACGCGTACCGCCCATTCCACAACGCCAAAGCACGTCTCGTGTCAACATTCGCTGCGCTTCAGCTAATGACGTGTCGCCATGGAAATGGCAGGACGCCTCTTTCCTCAATAAGTATAAACAGACCGTTTCACAACACACAGCAGCAGATTTCCGATTCCATTCCTCTCTCTGTGCTACTTTGAGTATTCTGTGACTCGTTTCTGTGCTCTGGTCAGCTACCTTCATTGCTTGTAGCCCGTGTGAACAGATACCAGTACCACCGCTATCAATTATTTTAGTTTGTGCAACACACAATGCATACAATAATGCCCTACATGTACGAGCCCGAGTATACCGAGGAGGAACTACTGGAAAGGGAAACACGAGAAAACGATGGATCTTCGGACAGCAGTTGGGAGGACGATTCAACAGCTGAAGAGCCTGGACCTTGTCGCATGGACGGTGTTTCCACCTGGTGCACATGCAATCAGTGCGAGCTAATGCCAACCGAAGAGGAGAACTGCTGCTGCTGTGAAAACTGAGGATGCGTGGCCTACATTTCGGAAGGCGAGCCACGACCGCAATGCATCACCGAGCTGCCAGACTTCAGGGCAGCCTGCCTCACATGGTCCGTGTTGAGGATAATGATGGTGCTTATGCACGAACTTCGCGCAACTGTTCGTCCTCGTAATCTGAGTAACGAGTAAGTATACTCTGCTTGTGATGCCACTCCTATTTCATGGTCTTCTAATATATCCAAAATTACACCTACATATCATTGTAACGCATGAAAGTCGTTCAATAGTGTGCAGTGTCTAGATAGCATTTGTCCAAGCAGAATGCCATTAGTTACAAGAATTGTCATTGACAACAAATGTTTATTAAACTTATCTTGGTCATTTAAAAACAGTTTGTTTCATTCCTTTTCACAGGTGGTACCGGCTGGTGGCCTATCGTTCCTTTACATGGTGGCTTCACGGGAGGCTTGGGCACCGCGTTCGAAGAGTGATACCCGCCTGTGCCGTTCGTGCCATAAGAGAAACGTTCCCGAGTGACAGCGGTCAGTACAGGGGATTTTCTCTTGCTGTGCTGCAACCTGAACTGTACAATGTGTAAAGTTTTGTATTTTTGTGTCATCAAAATAAGCTACAAAATAAAACACCACATATATTTTAACAACGGTTGTTTCGATTTTTTAAATCAATCAAGTGTGTCTCCATTCAAGAATGGACGTCAGACACCTGTGCTCGGAATGGGTGAAGTTCAGGTCGCTGTGAAGCGGGGTGGTCACTATCTAAGCTAACATATTATATTCTCAATAATGCATGCACTAAATAACACTTGTTCAAAGTCTTTCAGTCGGTTATGTCTCTAGAAAAGTCACACATATATCAATACTATCAATTAACATTGGATTATACAGGCCTTAGGTCAAGGGTCTTGAACACTATAATACACTGTTTGAAGTGTGGGTCTGTGCTCACAATAATCTCCGATATGTGGCATTTGTTATTGATAGGCAACGATATACTGCAGTAGGGGTCTAATGTTAGTTGGGGATCTGCTAGGTGGGCATCATGGCGTGGTTAGTGGTCTGGCACATGAAGAGAATACCTTGCAGGGACACAGGGTCAGGATGGCAGTAACTTTCCACTGGCGAGGGTGCGTGGGCAAGGACACGTTTGTGGAGATGAACGAGCCATATGCTTGGTTCAGGCCGGTTCACATGCAGGACCGTGATCTCAGAGAGTGATGTGTTACATTTATTAGCTGTTGCAAATACCTCTGGAGTTTTCCAGTCACAGTGGGAACGAGGCTGTGGGCCATGTGCTCTGCGCGCTGTACTATCGCAGTGGTACTATCGCAGTGAGGCCTGGTCACCAAAATGGAGTGGAAAGGGGGTACAAAAATGGATGCCCCGTGTCCTGCTCACTGTTCCCATCTACACGAATGTCATGCAAAGTTAACATCACATAAGGGCAAGGGACGGGCGCAAACTGCCAAGGTGCCAAACAGCATGTACACTTCAAAAGGTATCCCACGCCCAGGGGCCATCGCTCACATGGCCTCCTCAGACCCCGTGTCTCCAGGCAGGCCTCCCCTGAGGCAGGCCGCCCCCCTGCAATCCACATAAGTGTGTCTCCATTCAGCAGTCTTCCTGTGCCTTATCTGCACGCCCCAGGCCCATCCATCCCACTCCCTCTATCAAAGGCGGTTCGCACACGGGGATGAGCGCTGGCATGGGGGGCTGTGACGGGCACAAACGGCCAAGGTGCCAAACAGCATGTACACTTCAAAAGGTATCTCACGCCCAGGGGCCATCGCTCACATGGCCTCCTCAGACCCCGTGTCTCCAGGCAGGCCTCCCCTGAGGCAGGCCGCCCCCCTGCAATCCACATAAGTGTGTCTCCATTCAGCAGTCTTCCTGTGCCTTATCTGCACGCCCCAGGCCCATCCATCCCACCCCCTCTATCAAAGGCGGTTCGCACCAGGGGATGAGTGCTGGCATGGGGGGCTGTGACGGGCGCAAACAGCCAAGGTGCCAAACAGCATGTACACTTCAAAAGGTATCCCACGTCCAGGGGCCATCGCTCACATGGCCTCCTCAGAACCCGTGTCTCCAGGCAGGCCTCCCCTGAGGCAGGCCGCCCCCCTACAATAAACATAATACCACGACATACACACGTCATTCATTCACAAACACACCCCTGTTTCTAATACTTTATAAACCACTTGATATGTCTCATGAGACCATCTTTGTGCTTTGCAAGTCAACTCCTGAACCTTCTACCTGAGAAGCACTGAGATCTATGCTAATCTGCTTGTCGCCGTGCTATCTGTGACCGCTTCGAGCAAACTCGTCAGTGTGCTACCTGTGGCCATCTACCTGTTCTCCTGCAACATACTGCTCGGCCTGCTGAATCCAACTGTTTGTTGGTCAAGGTAAGGCCATGTATCCTAGTCATATTTCGGTCATTTTTACATTTCAATCTATTTGCTATTACAGTACCCAATAGAGCTATGGTCATTGGTCTCATTGCTATTGACTTGAGTTTCAATTGTTATGCTATCAATAGATCTATTTATTTTCATCTGTGTCAATTGTCATCGAATTGCCTCCTTCGGGGGTCCAGTCTATAATGTAAGCATGGTTCTTTTTCGTGCAAGACAAAACCTACATTTCTGTAACTTATGCAAATACTAAGCCGCACATGATGAACTGGTATAGTTCCGATGACCAAAACAAACCTTGCATTGAGAATGGTATGGTTCATTTACTTTTTTATGAAAAATGTATTCATCAAGGTTTTATAATAATCTTGATATTTACTTTTCAGAATTTTCAACAATGCCTGCCTGTTCGATTAGCGGTTGCCCTTCGAGGACCCATGCTAAATCTGAAGGCACTACAATGCATGTATTCACGAAAACTGTTGATCGAATAAGGGAATGGGTCAGACATTGCGGATATCCATTGGATGAGCTGGAAAGTAGAGTCCAACAAGTCTTTGAGGACAAGAGGGGTGATTGATACAGCATCTGCAGCCGGCACTTTCCCTCGAACATGTACACCACATTTTGGGTAACAAAGAAGAATGAACGGCGATCGACACGAAAATTGCTCGCAAACGCTATTCCCACTCTATTCATCCACAATCCGCCACTGGTGAGTCAAGTGTCGGTTTTTAGCTTTAGGCCTTGCAGTAGTGTGTAGGTAGCCGAATGGATTCATTGATATTTTAGGTGTTGTTTCCAATTTGTAATACTTTCGACATTGATATGAGTGTATAGCTTCTTGAATAATGACATTTATCAATATATTATTTTTAGATTTCATAACCCACAAACGAAATCTATATATGGGCACAGGGAACTGTGCTATATTGCGCATTACTCAAGTATTCTGTCTCCTTACATGGCAATTTTAAATATTGGCATTTCATTATCAAACAATAATTTACCTTTACAACTTCTTGACTATCCCTTGAATCTGAAGCAAGAACATTCTACATCCGTCACATGCTCGCAGTTATCAACCACTTCTAGCGCGTATCAGGTAATCATACTTGGCTATTCCGCTACAGACTTGTTTTATGCATGTCAAGTAATAGTTTGTATGTATCGTGTGATTATTTTACCAATTGTTTGGTTAGTGCTTTCCAATTGATATACAACTTAGTTGTCGTCCCCTGGTGTTTGTTTTCAGTTATAATTAGTGTTATCCATACTAATGCAAGTACTGTCTTTCAGGGAGATGCTGAAGCGTCCACCGCATTGACAACAGCCCTAGATGTTCTTCAGCAGCCCGAGGTATGGATACCGACAGCTCAACTGACCGTGATCATCAGGACTGGAACACTTGTCGTTTGATTGTTCCACACCATGTTTCATTTGTGGTTAGCCGTTGATATGTACCTGTGCGATCGACCCCAAGCGTGTGTTGTGTTTTCAATATTGTAATCCTTACTAATGCAAATACTATGTTTCAGGCAGTTGTTGAATCATCAACCCACTCACTTGATGCGGAGCCTGACATTCAAGTAATTCCGGTGGAAGCGGGACCATGCGGATACGAATCGGCGCAACAGCTTTCAGAAGTGCGCACCACATTGACAACAGCCCTAGATATTCTTCAGCAGCATGAGGTATGGATACTGACAGCTCCATCGAGCATGATCATATAACCTGATTCCATTTGCTATACTTTCTTCCCTATTAACGCAAGTACTGTGTTTCAGGGAGATGATGGAGCTTCCACTACAATGACAAGATCCCATTTAGATGATGCAGATGTAAAGAAATCGGATAAATAAGTGGATTAATTCTGATCATTTTTAAATATTCCTTGATTCTTTTAGACAATGCAACATTTGTGGTTATCTCTTTATATGTACCTGTGCCGTCGACCCCAAGTGTGTGTTATGTTTACGATATTGAAAACCATACTAACGCAAGTACTGTGTTTCAGGGAGTTGCTGATGCCTCCTCTTCAATACAATCATTTGTGGCAGTCCATGTAGAGCCAGAGGTATGGATACTGACATCTCCATCGAACTAGGTCATCAGAGCTCAAATAATGTCGTTTGAATGTTCCACACAATGTTTAAATCGTGTTTGGCTATTGAGATGTACATGTGTGTTCGTCCTCACGTGCGTTTTATGCTAACAATATTTTGATACACAGTAATGAAAATACTATGTTTCAGGGAGTCGATGGAGCCTCATTCTGTGCTGTCCATGCGGATACAGAATATATAGTCGTTGCAGCGCAAGAGGAAGGGGAGACATGCGGATATGTATCGGAGCAACAGCGTGCAGATGTTGAAGGTCGAGTCAAAAAAGTTGCAAAGAAAAGAAACAAAAATAAGGTTAGTTACAAACAGTTCATAACTTTAGAATTTTTTTTTTTGTGCTGAGGACTATTTTATGTTTTTTTCCAGTCAATTGTACTATACTTTATCTTGTGTTTAAACTGAACATCCCTTTTCCAATCTTTACCCGTGGGTCTACGAACTATACATACACAGACAGTGAAGCGAATGAGAGATGTTGCTTGCCAGACCATTTACACTATGGAGGAACTATTAATTCAGACACGGCATGTTGAGACTCGGGATGCTCATGTCCAATGGCCAGAACATGAAATGAATGTGTCCGGAGAATCCAGAAAAGTTGTATTGGACTATTGCTACAGTACGACCGCACCGCCGCAACAACATGATACTGGATGTATCGAAGATAGCTCTGAAGTAGTCGCAGATCAATTCACACAATCTACACCCGCCAAAAAATTGCCACCAAAAAAGCTGTTGACATTGTTGTGTTCTCCCATCAATGTTGAGGTAGCAGATGTTGAAATGACAGAGAATGAACCAGCAGCAGCATTCACCGACGCATCAGAACTTGATAGCAGCGATATTTCTTTCAAATGTGGTGATATGTCCTCAACGTCACAGGCCGAAACAACTTTGACGCAGGATGACAGTCTAATGAAAGAGGGCAAATACATAGTATTTGACAGTTGTTTGATGGATATTATAAGTATGCTGAAATGTGGGCATTCCGTCAGAGGGAAAGTATGTGGGAAGCCATTGATTCATGTGACTCGTCAAAAACAAGGGAGTAACGTCACAATACATGCCGCCTGTAGATGACATCATACGTTCTCATGGTCTACACAACCGATGCTGGGGAAACTGCCAGCAGGCAATCTACTGTGTGCAGCTGCATCACTTTTTAGTGGCTCCAGTTTTAGAAAGTTAGAGTCTTTCTTTCAGTTTGTGGGACTCCATTTCATTTAAAAAACGCAGTACTACAAATACCAACATGATTATCTGTTTCCGGCCATTAGTGATGCTTGGAAAATTGAACAATTGGCTCTAGCAAGTACATTCGAAGGCAAACGATTCAGGCTAGCTGGCGATGGACAGTGCGACAGCCCTGGATTTTCTGCCAAGTACTGCACCTACCACTTTCAGGACATGGATAGTAAGAAAATTGTGAGTTTGGTGGTCGTGCAGGTAACACAATGTACATCCTCAGTGGCCATGGAGAAACTCGGATTTATAAAATCAGTGGAATATCTACAATCGAGGGGAATGCACATCGACCTCATAGCCAAGGACAGACACGTTTCAATTGCCAAGACAATGAGAGAGCAGCTCCCACATATTAAACATCAATTTGACGTATGGCATCTTGCTAAATCAATCAATAAGAAAATCTCGGCTGCAGGGAAAAAAAAGGTTTGAAAAGTATTTCAGAGTGGTCCTAGTCTATCAGCAACCATCTTTGGTGGAGCTACAAAACTTGTGAAGGGTCAGTGGAAATACTACTTGAAAAATGGCGGTCACTGATTCACCACTGTACCAACGTGCACCGCTGGTCAGAAAACCTACATTTCCACCAATGTGAACATGGCCCTTTATCCCCAGTGGAGGCACGGAAGAAGAAGTGGTTGAATCCATCTTCACCGACACACAAAGCCATTGAGAAGATTGTTTTCGATAAAACTCTATCAAGAGATTCGAGGGGACTGACAGAATTCTGTCACACGGGATATTTGGAGGTGTTCCACAATATGTGCCTAAAGTACAGGCCAAAGCGCTTGCATTTCAGCATACAGGGCATGAGACATAGGACTCTACTTGCCGTCTTGGCCCATAACGAGAATCTCGGCCGTGAACAATCTAGGACTAAGGGTAATGTAAGGATGCCTCGCTACACTAAGGCCTTTTCAAAAAGAAGTAAGCAATGGGTGATCAAACAAGTCTATGAGGAAATGGAGTTCGACTTTGTCAAAAGCCTTATTGTTGCTGTATTAGGAAGCACAGATATGGAATTTTGAACGTTTCTGTGCAGAGCACTGATCCATTGCCACCCAACATTGCCACTGTGCCATGTCCACCCAAAGGAGAGCTGGTTGTGAAGTACAAATCACGGTTTAAATAATTGTAATACGATTGTCTTTTCGTAAATACATTTTATTGCACAGTGTGCATACAAAGTACGCTAACCCTAACCCCTACCTTCACCATCCTGGGTGCCGAACTTGAATTCTCTCTCTATTCACCTCATATTGCTGACCTTGTGTATATGTGTATGTATATATTTTTGTTGATGTAGCTAATTTTTGCAATCTCTTATAAATGCTGGGAACTGTTAACCGAGGGGAGGCTTGCGTATTGCAAATAATAAAATAAACAAACAATAAATCTCACTTTCAACTCAACTCCTCGGGTACTTTATACTTTCCCTGACCTTCCCCAAAAAATTAAAAGTCTCAATAGTTATGGTTCTTTGGGGCTTCAAAGCTCGCAGACAGCGAGGACAAAATTGGGGCCTTAGAACGCGCCAAGCGAGCCGTTGCAGATGGGAGAGAAGCCAGTTCGCATTTGCACATTGAGGCGCACTACATAGATGGATTCGAAACTTCAAGTTCTCACAGATGGCTTTATTACGGGATGTTGCAAAGAAAGAATGTATGCTCTTTTCTAGTGAAGGTCAGCGGCTTTGATTTTCAGCTCGCGCCCTGAAGAGGCCCACAACTCGCACTGTCAGTATAAGGTTCTATTGTTTTTTGACCTTGAGAGACAGGGACCATGCAGAAAGAACTTATTTGAAGGGGGGGTTGGACGGTGCAATAATGTAAGAGACGATAAGGCAGAACATTCTTAAACTAGACCGAGTTTCATGTTAGTTCAGTATACGAAAAATCGTTGCCAAGAGCACAGTGGGATTTACGGACTGCATTACGCAGAGACAGAATGGAAATTGCAAATATAATGTAAGCAACTCTTTAGACGCTTTTATACCGGAATGAAGACTTAATGAATGGATGCATGAATAAATGAATGAATGAAGAGCTTTGAAAAGGTTTGTGGGATCGTCCTTGTAGCGGGCACATGGGCATGCAGGTCCACATTCCACACGTATGTAGACAAAAAGTCGTTTCTCATTGTGTACTGACCTCGATTTATTTTGTTAGTTTTCGCATTGATTTTAGAGCCGAACATACTCCATTGCACTATGCTTGAAAGCAAATAGTTTCAGCTCGGCCGTAATAAATAAAATGAATAATATTAATAAAGATCGGCTGGCGAGACTAATTATAAATTTGATGTTTTCAAAATAGGTATTTCCTTCCCTTTTGCCCCTGCCACCAGTTTCAGACACCGCCAGACGGTTTCTTCAGCCGCCAGCTGCAGCTTAATGTAAACAACTGCACCATTCTGATGATCTTATGGGACGATCGCCAAGGGCCCATATGCCCTTACGCGGTACTAGTGGCTAGAAGCAACATATCAACCTTTACGCTGGCCTAGTGCCTACTTGATGGAACAGCCTTGCAGTTCAACGTGCGACAAAAGTGCTTCTTTGAACGAAAACCAACACCCTGTGTACCATAAAGGAACAGCGCGTGACTCACATTAAAATTTTTTACGGATTTGCGGATAGAGATAAAAGAAAATAAATGACTTTCGGAGTTCATATGGCAATTGCAGAATATTCTATAAACATTTAATGTCAAATAAATGTACTTTACCAAATGTACCGTGTTGCTGTTTGATTTTAAAGTACAGTTTCATATTCCGAATTGTGGCGCGCTGTGTTGTGAGTTGATCTGTTTTGGTTTCCGGGTTCTGTGTGAAGTCGCGTAGAAGACGACTGGGCGTGTTTGCCTACGCAGCACAGTAACGTCACGGAGAGAGGCGGGGAATATGAATGTTTTGATAATGTCAGGCTCAGGGACGGGGGATATGATTTAGTGCCGCAAAAGCAGGTCAGTCAGGGCGATGGGGGAAATGATAGGATTATCACAAAATGGCAGCTCCCTGGTGCCTGTTTTCGCGTGCGTTTAATGGACGAAAACTCGGGTAAGGTCCATAGGAAATTTTTCTAAAATCGAGCGATTTAGGTTTAAAAACACATGGCCGACCCGTAGGGGCAATAAAAAAATTTGACCGAACCATTCCTTTAAAGCTAAGGCTGAAACTGAACGCGCGTGTTTGTGGTCTCAAATTACAGAAAACTGTTTACATTAATAAAGATTCAAACGTGAATTTTTGTGGATCAATGCAAACCTGTCAATTACAATGTCCATGCTTATTTCCCCAGCAAGTCTGGACTCAATTGCTAGTGTGGCAAGATCTGACAGCCTTTCCACTGTCATTGTGCGCAGATATGACTTTATTAACTTTAGCGCAGAAAATCTTCTTTCACATGAAGCGCTACTCACTGGCAAGACACAAGCAATTTTACAAAGTCGGTACAGTTCAAAGAATGGAACAGCATAAGGCTCCAGAAAGTTTGTGAACTCCAGAATTGTATTCACCTTAATGGCATCAGAGGCCTTCTTCCTTGCTAGGGTTACCAGTGCCTGTTTTAGTTCTGTTTGCAAGTTATCCAGATCACAGGAGGAGAATGTGGCCATTTGTGACAATTTCTGAAAACTGAGAAAAGAATCAGATCTGGGATTTAGTGCCTGTATACCTTCCATGATCAGCAAAGAATCTTTTGAAAAGCGTGATTTTAGTTCTGAGATTATCCGGTCAAGAACTACATTCACAAAATGTTTAGTGAACTCATCTTTTGTGCGCAGTCTTGGTCGCTGTACCACAGTCTCCATTATGGCACTATTTCTTAAGTGGAAAGGCAGTCGACAATCACACTTTTTGCGAGGCGGTTCAGCCTCATCATTTGTAGATGCTGCTATACCACACGTACTGCTCAGCTGGAGTGCTTCGTCCCAGAGATTTTGTATAGTTGCATCCATGTCTTGATTACGCACTTCCTCAAGTTCTTCTATGACTGTGCGTACAAGGACAACAGCGGAGGCCAAGTCAAGATCTGCTTGCTGTAACATATTTGATAGTGTCTCAGTCCTTTTTAATATGTTTTCAAAAAGCACAAGTGCTAGAATGAATTGCCGAATGCCATTTGCTTCTATTGCTCTTTCTGTATGTCTCCCTTCTGCCACTAGTGTGAGGGTTTCCAGAAGAAGCTCAAGTGTTTAGAGGACAGCTTTACAGGCAGAATATTGGCATGTCCACCTTGTATCACTTAAGTGTTTTAACTGTATGACCTGTTTTGACATTTCTGTTTGAACGCTTACAAACACAGAGTGAACAACAGATGTACTGCAAAACACATAAAGCTTCTCCAATTTCACAAAAAACTCAGTTGCTGCATATACGTTTTTAACCGTGTCAACAATGACTAAATTAAGCCGGTGATTCATACAATGAACATAAAGTGCAGAGGGCACCTCTTTTTGAACCCGTGCTTGCACACCATTAAGCCGACCACTCATCACTGAGGCCCCATCATACCCTTGCCCAACACATTCATTTTTATCAATGCCCCATGATGATAGGACATTAAATATATAGCATGTTAAAGATTCTGCATCAAGGCTATCTGCTTTGTAGAATTTCAGCAATCTTTCATGGACAGAATTATTATGGAAGTATTTCACAACAGCAGACAGCTGTTCAGTTTTGCTGAGATCTTTAGTCTCATCAGCAAGAATAGAAAATGGGCTTGCTTTAAGGCTTTCAGCAATGCCCTCTCTAACGAGAGCAGCCATAATTGACAGACGTTCATTTTGAATGGACGGATGTACATAGCGTGCATTTTTGGGCCCATTAAGTTTCTTTTTTACAATACTGTCTCTTTCAGCAAGTAAATACAATATTTCTCTCACATTTCCGTGATTGATGTCATCAGAGTTGCAGCGATGCTCCCTTTGGGCAATTTTAGTTTTGCCAGTTAACAGTAAAACTTGAGCAATTGTTTTAATGTAATGCCAATTTTCAGCTACCTCTCTGGTATATGCATCACTGAGCCCTTTCATGATTGATGTATATTCTTTTATATTTCTTTTGAAATCCTCCCATCTCACATAGCCTTCCTTATGGGAAGCAGACTTCTCATGCTGCAATATTCCTTTGCCATTTTCCAATGCATTTTTCCAGTTGGTGAAGCCTACACTGATAAAAGTTTAATGTTTAAGTTCTCCATAAAGAGATTTGGACATCGAAAAAAATCGGCATGGAAAACAGTATGCTGCATCCTGGGAAATGGAGTATTCTAGCCATGTGTATACCTGAAACCAATGCGAAAGAGAATGACCTAAGGCAGGATCCCAGTTTTGTTTGAGGATATGTTTTTAAGACAGGCTGTCGAGGGCCTTCACTAGCACACTGGCTGATATCACTGGGACCTGGTGGTGACTTTCGCTTGACAGCATCAACAGCCATTACTTCTCTCTGAGGTCGATCAAAGTCAGTGCATACTTTTCCACAAGCAGTGTATTGGTTGGTGGGTGGAGGCATTATGCTTGAACCTGGACTTTGTGATGACGAGGGTTCAACACCTTCTGTGGAAGCATCAGCACTCATAGGGTCACTATATTCCACACCTTCTCTTTCAAACACTTGATCCTCATCCACGGAAGAGTCATTCAGCTCCCTCTTGTCTTGCTGCGGCTCCTTTACAATATTATCTGTTTGACGCATCACTGTCGCACGGGAATAATAGGACCGGATATCCATTTATGGGGTTGCTTTCTCACTATCAAGTAAAATCAATAAAGAGATATGTTTTATTTGTTCAACGTAGCCAGCATATGTGTCTCACTTACCGGTAATCACATTTTAAAGCACGTATGATCAACCACCTCCCATGCTGCTTTTTTTGCCTCCCACCTCAAATATATATTCAATGAATAGCTCTAAGAGGTTAAGCATGCAAGCCTTTCTTTTATACATTACCTACATCAAGGGTAAGGAAAAAAACGTTGTATTTGTGCAATTCATTCCAAAATGTTCTGCTTACTTTACTCAGACGTGCGTGAAATTAATGATCTATGATATGATATGGCATTTATAACGCACCTATACACAAGTGTTTCAGTAGCGACGAGGCAAGAGAGGGGGAACAGAGGGGTAATAATAGGTAAAATGTGTAGCCTGCTAGTGGCAAGAGCAAGGGTAAGTGCAGACATCAGGTGTCAAGAGCTGGTGGGGAGTGATGGGATACAGAAACAGCCCTCAAGTGCAAGGGTTGCCTAGGAGGCAGTGCAGGTGTGCAGCTGGTGGGGGAGGGGACCTGGGCCCGAGATCAGAGGGTAGCCAGGTGACCCGTGTGGTTTCAGTCAGGAGATCAGCTGGGTCGAGAGGAGAGACAGCAGAAGCAAAGAGGAAGGTCTTGAGGTGCTTCCGGAACCGGAGATGGTTCTCCTCAGGTTTCAGGAGGGCAGGGAGGTGTTTCCAGAGGGAGGCCCCAGCTGAAGAAAGAGATCTACCACCAACTCGTTGCTTGGAAAAGCGACTGACCCTGAAGGAGTTGGAGGCAGATGAGCAAAGAGCTCGAGAAGAAAGATATTTAGGAAGAGAGAGTTGAAGGTATTCAGGCCCCAGAATGCTTTGTGGACAATGCAGAGGGTTTTGAACGTAATCCCTGCCGCCACTGGGAGCCAGTGCAGAGATTCTGGCAGCTCTGAAGTCAGACTGATGGTCATGGAGACAACCAACAGATTCAGTGTGAAGTTTAAGCTGGGAAATAGCCAGCGTTTCCAGGAGTTTGCCCAGGAAAGGAGTGATGGAGGTTGGCCGGTAGTTAGCAGGGCAGGGTGGGTCGGCTGAGGGTTTCTTAAGAAGAGGGTGGGCAAGGGTGGGCAAGGGAGTGTTTCAGAGGGGACGGGAATGCTGTCTAAATCACTTAACAGATCTCTTGACCTATGTAGCACACGTGGTTAGTCTGATAGGTTACTTCAGCAAGCGAGTAGAGAGGTTAGCTGGGTGCTTCCACTACTCACTGGCTACAGGGACTTAGCCCTGTGGGCATGCAGTGGGGTTCAGGAGTACTCAGTCCTACTGACGTGCTACCCTTGTGAACGCAGAGTGGAGAGGTTAGCTGGGTGCTTCCAATACTGCGTGGCTACAGGACATGCAGTGGTGTTCAGGAGTACTCAGATCTACTGACATACTAACCTAGTGAATGCAAAGTGGAGAGGTTAGTTGGGTGCTTCCAATACTCAGTGCCTACAGGGACCTCTCACTGTGGGCATGCAGTGTGCAAGATGGGGACCGTGTACACCCACAGCCAACATGCATAGGGCGCGGTTGGGGGACCTCTGTGCCATCAACAGGCATCTGTCGCTTATCTGATCACCTTGTGGTAATGTATTTTACAGGCAAATAAGTATCATGAAAACATTTTGCGCAACTATATTAACCAAGTTGCACGTGGCCTAACCCACTGAGGGCAGGGCCTTCATGCACATTTCCCATCCCGTGGAAGCTTTTTAAAGAAAATCCACTCAACTGCTTTAGGCAAAAGCTCACTTTCAAACCCAATTAAACAGCCCGCAAACATATCCTGCATTACTTTGAAAACAATATTAAATGAGAATAATGACCTTTTGTATAGCACACACCACTGGCCTATAAAAAAATGATTGCCATTGTACGTGGCAGCAATGGTATCAGTCTTGGAAGGATGGCAGACTGAGTCAGAACTGCAGGCATGCATGCCCATGAAGCAGCCTTGGATAAACAGCTTTGCACAAAGCAGCCTGCTGCAGGATGACACAGCGACACTCCAGTGAAAGCAGCGAAGCCACACACGGCAGGTGATAACAGGAGTGGGTGCAGTGCCCACCTCACCCAACCATTTCCCTCCAGGCATGACTCCTAGGTCTCCCTGAAGTGGGCAGAGTCTTTCGGACACCAACCACAGTAGTGGCTGACACAGCAGACACAAGGCTCCACCATAAATCACCTCGGGGTGATTGAATGAGCCCCAAAGCTCTGACACGGGAATGTCACCCCAAAAGGTAGAGAGGCTCGCAAAATAAAACTGGGCACGGTTAAAGTGCACCCCAACAACCAAAAAAAGCTGCCTATGCAAAACATAGTGAAAGAATAAATGCAAGGCCCGTACTCAATTTCCAACAAAGAGAACAGTCGAGGCTCAAAGAGAAATATACCCGCAGTTACCTCGGCTGTCTGATTTATGAATAAAGTCCAAGATATTACAATTGGAGGGGTGTAATTGCTGTCAGCAAGCCGTAAAACCGATGATGCAACAGAAGTATTTCAGACTTCTAACATCCTTTACTTAATGGCGTGCTTGCCGTTTGCAGGTCTCAACTGTTATAGCAGCCGAGGCTCAAAGGCAAGTATGCCCACAGTTGCCTCGGCTGTTTATTTTCTCAATGAAATAACTTTACTATAAGTGCTGTGACAACAATCAGTGGGTGTTAGATGTGTGGAAATAAAGGGTCATGACGTAGGGGTTTCACAGTATTGATTTTCCGACGGTATGATGAACTTTTAATTAAATTATGGTATACCGTGGTTATCGCGGTATGGACCACATGTTTTTAAACCATTGCTTTCAATAAAACTTTGGTAGCAAGAGTCACAAATTCTCACCAAGAATTGTACCTCAAACAAGACAGCAGCAAGAACTTTTCTTTCTACATATATTTGTTTTGGCCTAACTAAACTGAGTCGAATGGAGTCTAATGTTCCAATTTAACGCTGTCATATAAAAACAACCAAGAAGTAGGCTGTGTGTGCAGGACGCGCTAGTATTCATTTAATTTACTGCTAGATGTTTGCTGTGTGTGCCCTATTCAATTGCTTGTGCAGTGTTTTTCTTTGGCGCTGTTAAAAAAGATTAACAAAGTGGCTTATTTCCTCACAATACTTGCAGCAAGTGCACTTAATGGGGTTGCAAGACATGTGGTGTTTAGTCATTCCTGCGGTCACTGATGTGATTACACCTTCCTTTCTTTAAATGTTCTTTTTGGGAGCAATGATTTTTATATGCGCGCAAAAGTTTCAGTAAATTACTACAAGTTATTTTCATACTACAGTGCCACACAGGGCTCTGACTGACAATCTGTAGATCCGGGTCTATCACCCTTAAGCTACAGAGAGGAACAAAGATATCAGACTGAATATCCATTAAGCCTGGAAACTTATTAAGGCAAACTAAGCTTTATTCATGTGTGGGTATGCAAACTGTGCAGTGTGCAGCGCCCGCTCCCACTACCTCTAACTCTTCTCATCATCATTAGGGTAAATAGACACCTGGTGCTAGGGAGAATTCTCTTATAAGGCTAATTTTCCAAACCTAGTGAGTCCCCCAGCAGCTTTGCTGGATTTTTGGGGTTTGTTTTTTTCTCCTGCTAAGAGTGAGACTCTTTTCCTCCCACTCTTAGGCATGATTTGAGGTATGTCTTTGACTTAGTGTGTATTCATGGGCTATGGGGTAGCCTTTTTACTCCATAGGGCATCATCTGTTTTAGTGTATGTGTTACACAGCACCATCAGTGCAGTAACACAGGGGTGTCATAGTGACCCCCAAACATAGACTCCATACCCTGGGACTGACTACTGTCTCCCAGGGATGATAAAGTCACCATTGACTTTACTAGTCGAAAATTGTGAACCGAACCAGTACAAACAATCATATTGTGGAAGTACTGGAAGGGGTTAATTAGATTGCCCCTGGTTCTGTTTTCAAGGAGGCACTGTCCAGTCCCCCTTTGTCGAGTTTCTGGCTGGTGGCAGTGGTTACCACGCAAAATATTCCACTGGAATATTCTCTATGGGATTTTCCCATTGATCTTAAACGCACCACTTTTTGGTGCAATGTTAAAGATACCGCCGGTTTATTTAATTAAAATAAATTCCCTGGTTGGGTCTGTTTGCCAGAACTCTTTTCTAAAATGGCGTTTGTGTCCGTCTCTGTAACTCTAACCAAGGTCGAGTCCTTTGTTCCACTTTTTGGCGGGCTTCTCCACAGAAGCCTTCCAACTGGCGCCACTCTGTCTGGGTTCCACAGGATGTGTGGGGAGGGGAATTGGCACCCTCGACTGCGTTGCCTTAGCAACTCAAGTTGCACTCTATTCTGATTGGCATATGTGAGTGACAGCTAGGCTGTTGAATGGGGGTTTTTCTGCATAAAAGCAGGGCCTTTGGGACTGGAACTTCAGAAGTCGCCACAGGACCTAAGAATCCAAAGAGGGGAGAAGCTGAAGCCATCTTCAACGACGACACCACCGGTGGAGCCCTGCTGCAACGACCTCACCACTTCCCCAACGACAAGAGGAGATCTTCTGCTGGAAGAGTCTTCTCCCTCTGAGCTGGTGGGATCAACCAGTTCGCCATTTCGCCTTCCAAAGACGTCTCTTGGTCGAATCACCCGTGCCAAGCACCCCGGCGGCCGGATAGCCAAGCTTCACCACTTTGACCGCGAATAAAAGGAACACACCTTTTAACCGACGAACTCTGTGGCTGGTTTCATCCCTGTGCAGTGCATCGACTCCAAGTTTCCTCCTCAACGAGATCTTCTCTTCCCCTGGTCGAAACCATGAACTGCAACCACTGCCAGGAACAACTGGCACCGCTGGAGCTTCCTCAACTTTAAAGGTACGGTGTTCCACTTGGCCTCCCTTTCCACGGTTTGCTAAAGGTGATCCTTGAATCCTTGGCTTTCCAACTGGGTTGGCCCCAGACCTTCTAACTTTACTTCTTGAATCACCCAAACCTCTTTTGAACATTCTGCAAAGACTTTAAGTGCATTTTAAACTGTGTGATCTTGGGCACATTTTGCTTTGCTCCATTTAAAGTGGGCCTGGCCTATGAACTTTGGCTCTACATTGTATACTGCCTTCATTTACTTGCTCTGAACCTAGAAAAATGTTGGGACTGTTTTATTTTTATGCCCTGCCTTTTTCTCTCCCTTTAACTTAACTATTGGAGTGCCATCTAGGTTACGCGCTCACATCTGTTTTAACAAATAGTGGTGTTTTAACTCTGACTTGTCTAATAGTTATCAAGGGAGGTGTGTATACTTTACCTGACTGTGTTTTAACTTACTTTTGATTTGGAGTGCTAGTGTATTTCCTTAAGTGTGTTTTAAATAAATAATTATATACTTTTGATACAAAGCTCTGGTCAGTGTTTGTTTGCTCTTCTGTGTTTTTAGCCCTATTGTGTATACTCTATATACTGCCCTACTCTTCTTGAGGGAAGTCTGACTGCTCCGCCACAGCTACCAGGTAAATCTGGGTGGTACATACTGCTACCAATTGGGTTTACTGCTTACTCCTGTAGTCTTAATCTTCTTGCAGTGTTCCCCAAGGGAACTGCACAGGATTCTGCCTAACACCTGGCCTGCCCTGAACCAAATGCCTAAGAATCTCCAGGCAGAACTGAACATATAACATCTCAGGAACAGTTACTCAACCTGCTGGGCTAACTTTTTAGCTTTCTACTTTTCACTTGTCATTCCGCACAGTGCACACTCATTGTGGGTCCCTCATACAGCTCAAGATCACTGTATTACATGCAATTCATGGATGTACAAGACTATAGAGCCAGTGGTACTATTTTCTCTCCAACAACATTGACACTGCACACAGATCACTTAGGATGTACGCCATTAACTGAAAAGTGTTTAATATGTCGGTAGCAATGTGAGGTTGCCCATGTACTTGGTGCCTTTTGGGAACACTTAAAATCTTGTGACCATGCTTAAGCAAAGACAGACTAGCCCCCCTTTAAAGAAATTGGGAGGGACATGGAATTGGTTAAGTAAAATGGTTAAGTAAAATGACCTGCCAGGAAGAACCACAGTGCCCCCATCACTCCCCTTCGTTAAGAGCTTGCCCTGCTGCCAGAAAAATATGTCTTGAATTTGTAGCAGAGCGCTGACATTTTCTTTTCTCTGAAATAACGTGTCTCTCAATGTGACAGGTTTCTCTGTGGTGACTGTCTAGTATTTAGTGGGAGCTTCATTGATCCGCAGCCTGAAGGCATTCTAATCTTTGCATTTACTACTGCTGTGTGTCTCTGTATTGCAATGCAATCTAATTAACACCCACTTCAAGCTATGCTGTGACCTCCCCTCACACTGCCAGAATTTCACCTGTTGCAACTTCAGTCTTTTGATGTATGATACACAAAACGTTGCCTTAATTAGCTGACTATGTAGGGCACTTTGAAAGTAAAAAACAAAAGAACATGCGAGGGGAAACCCGGGAAAAAACACTCACACTGACAGGCACTAGTGACACTGTCAGGTTTACCTGCCAAACTCAAGATGAATCGTTTATCACAGCCCCCTCCGACCACAGGCTCTCCTCTGTGTACAAGTCCAGTACCAGTCTAATCAGTCCAGTTTGTCCGGTGTGCTGAGGGAACAACTCCTGGGTCTGCTGCTGTTACCAGACCAAAGCTGTAGTCAGGATGCTAGAATCACCAAACACTGGCTGCCCTAGGCTTGCATGTCCCAATGGAGCTTTTGCAAACTGTGCTGCAAAAGCAATGCACATGCTGGAGCTAGGTAAAATAGTTACATGGATCTGCTCGGGGGAGGGGAAGATTGTTAAGCACCGGGCCTGGCCTGGCCTGACTTGCAGCCGCCGATTTGTTTTATTGCAATAAGTGAATTGAGTAAAAGGAAAAAACAAAAAGCTCATATTCGATATGTAGCATCTTATTGCAATAAAACAAATATCTTGCCTTGCAGTCCTCTCCAGCACCTGTGTTATTTCTCTTCATGACAGCCTGGAGGCCTTGCAAGCAATTGCAAATTGGGAAACTAGGGATCACAGGGGCTGGAGAGGACTGCCTGTGTTTTGGTTCAGGGAAAATATTGTTACAATGGAACGTGAGCATTTTTTTCTTTAACACTGTACACACAGCACCCTTTGCTGCTTACAAAAGGCTGGCTGGCATCTGAGATCTGAGGTGGGGGGGTACATGGGGGTGCACTTGATTTCAGAGGGGGGGCACTGGCCCCCCCAGGCCTCCCCCTAGCGACGCCACTGCGTCTGCTTCCTGAGGTAACAAGGTGCATGGCTGCCATTTTGGAAACATTCTGGCAGCGGCCCAGAATCTGGCAAACCTTCCTGAAGGCTGCTGGGATTTTCCCTTCGAGTCTCTGCACTGCACAATTCTTAACATCTTCCTCAATATCGTGGGACCCTAAAGGCGAGCGTGGGCATGGCCTGGGGCATACTCCAAGACCAGTGTGTGCTACCGCCTGTCCCTTGCGCAGCGTGCCCCCATTATGTACATAATGTGGCTTGCAGAAGTTGCAGATGTCCTCGGCAGTTGGTCTGTAAGCAGCTGCTTCTAACTTATGACATCTATAGCTTCAACATTATACTTAGATCTTTCAGGCAATCCTATGGTACTCATGGAAGGGGATACGCAAAAGGATAGGGATTGGCTGAGGACCTCCAAGGTACTCCACATACTTCTGGGGCTTGCATCACAGAGTGGGTGGTGGTCTCCAGCCCACAGGTTGACCCTAATCCCATCCCCTAGCTTCCCACGGGCAATGTCATCAAAATTGCATTAGTGCAAAAATTGCCCTGCGGAAAAATGCATTGAACCAATACTTATTTCCATTGGGGCAGCTTTTGTACGGAACTGGCGGTAAATCCTCTAGATTCTGAGGCAGTATTATTCTCCAGTGGGCTTTGGAGGAACTCCCATTGGAAATTCCACCGCTGGCGATTCCTCCATTTTGTGGAGGTACGGTGGATGATATGCCAAGAGGCATTGTCTGGAGGAAAGTGCTACATTGGGGCAGATGTGAATGCCCGGTGGCAGAGAGAGGGGATTTGTTAACTCTGCCCACTACTACTAGCTGCCCATTAAATAATATCCGCCTCATTAAGTGCCCCGTCTCTCAAATCTTATATTTAAGAACATGGTGAATTTTACCCTGAAAAGACACACCCTTCTTATCAGTTGTCCCAGTTCCTAAGCTTTAACGGACCCCCCTACGGCCAGCCTCTGCCCGGGCTGCGCTCCGGAGAAGAACCTATTGGTGCCTTTTTTCCCCTTGAATGAACAGCACCTCAAAAAGCCCCCCCAACCGCTTCTATTATTTAGATAATTGTACTTTGTATTTAAAAGTGCAATATAGCACACCTTACATTAATAAAGGAAATAGAGCACTGTGTGGACATACAAAAACTTTACAGAAGTGACCATTCAAAACTCGTATAGCACCAAATCCAAGAATAAATAAATGCATTGCAAAAAATATAATTCCAATAGAAATATAGTGACAGAAATTAGAACAAGAAAAAACTACAACTCATACTTTGTAAAACAAGCAATACTTAAACTGAGCAGTCGATTGGGGTCAGCATTAGGATGTATTCATTAAGAAATTCGTTTTAAGGGTCTGCTGACAATGCATTTGACCAATGCTTTATGGCACCCCGACCATATTCACATTGGCAGCTGAGGGTCCATCTGAAGGCTGGTAGGCTTCATCCTTGGCCATTTGTTCCTATCTTTCGAATGCATCAGTGCTGGGTTTCCAACCAAATCATGGAGTAAATACTTTTAGATACCAATGGAAATAACAACCTTTCAATGGAATGATGTCATGCCAATCACAAAGTACCTTTTGCCAAAACAACTCAGTTAAAAATCTATTCTGCTCAATTGAGAGTTCTATGAATTAGAGCCAACCCCTCTTTCCGCCGTGTAATGCACTACTATTCAATTCTACAGTGTTGGGTGGTATGCACTGGGCTTCAGGTGAGCGGGGGCCACAAAAAGGCTGTAAATATTGCACCGGTACTGTGGATAGGGGACGAAAAAGAAGACGTGTTTGCAACAGAGTATTTTCCTTAAAGGAAAATTCCCCTCAGGTCTCCTTTCTAAAGTTACACTGTGGATTCACTTCATTAAATGTATTGTCCTGTCCTATTTGTTCATCTTGATGTGTTTTCGTGGCGCCCTAATTCCTAATCTTGGGTCTCATTGTAAGTATGGTGGTGCAGTAAAAATGGTTGGAGGTGAAGCAGAGGATTTATCTCCAGCAAAAAGCTGGAGGTAAATCCGCACCCTTACCACCAAAGTCAGCAAAATATGTGCAATTAATGCTCCCTGGATTACTGCTGGTGGAAATTCTGCCGAAATCCCCATTGAGTCCTATGAGCTATGGGGGCATACACCGCCTACTACCAAGTGGCGGTAACAGTAAATCTGGTACCGCTAACTCCCTCAGGGTCAGTCGTTTTTCAAAGAAATGGGCTGGGGGTAGATCTCTGTCTTCAGCTGGAGCCTCCCTCTGGAACAGCCTCCCTGCCACTCTAAAACTTGAGGAGAATCATCTCTGGTTCCGGAAGCACCTCAAGACCGTCCTCTTTGATTCTGCCTTTGCTCCCCCTCTCCTCTTCTGATCTATTCTCTCTTGGCACCCTGCACCTGGCCAACCTCTGTCCTCCGGGCCCAGGTACCTGCTCATCCTGCCACCCTCCCGCACTGCTTCCGCGCCACCCCTTGCACTGGGGTCTGTATCTGTACCCATACAGCCCCCCCTTTTTCTTCCTGCACTTTTCAGACCTACCCTGTCTGCTGCCTTAAACCCAGCACTTGCCAATTGCTGGCTGCACTACCACTGTTTGTTGCCTTCATTATTTATTTATTAATTATTATTTATCTGTTTCTCCTTTACTCCGTACTTTCCACTTCCCCCCGTTCCATGCACCCCCCCCCCCCCACATGCACTTGCGCGTTCTCACTGTCACTGGGCCTAGTAAGATCATTGTTTTGTTCTCCCCTGTTCCCCTCCCTTGCCTCGTCACACTCTGAAACACTTGTCTACGAGCGCGATAGAAATAAAATCAATATCAATATCAGTATTTTAGTGGGTTTACCACTGAAATACTACCAAAATTCTTATGAGGCCCCTTGTGTCTTAGCCTGGTTTGGGCTCCCGGGCTCTTCTGCCCTCATTTGTTGATTGGTTTTCTTACCTCCTTCTGAGTTATCTGGACTCTCAATTCGGCGTGCGCTATGGGGGTGGCTTCACTGCCCCCACCCATTCGCTGACCTGTGCGACGTACCTGTTTTCAAGCGGCAGAGTTCATTGGAAGAGGTAGTCTCGTCATCCAGAGTGGAATCGTGCCCCCGACTTTGCACCAGTCTTAGCAGGTCTCTTGCATCGGTTCCTCCTGTCCTGGACTGACAGGACTTCAGCAACAGTTAGGAAGGGTGCCAGGATGCTGCTTCTGCCGTGGCTTTGGTTCGTTTTTCCTCAGCAGCTTCAAGCTCCTCGGGTTTTCCACCTTCCTGGAAGTGGCAGCATTCCACCGACTTCCCTGTTCCTCTGCCCACCACACTGTTTGCGTGGCTCCACCTCCAGGCTCCTCCTCAGAGGGAGACGTTCCCTTCTCTGTGCTGCTACGCAGGTTGGCCTTGCTTGCTCTCCAGCTGGCTCTTTCCTCTTGTGTCTGGGTCCGGGACCTTGATGTTCCTCCCTGGAACGTGATGTGCGGATCCATTGGTTTCGCTCTTCATGTGAGGGCGCAACAAATACAGGTAAGAACCAAACCATCCACTTTTAAATGGCCCTATACACTGGTACCCTGTTCAATTCTCATAGAACCAACAAACCATTGGGATTCTGTTTTAAGGGGAGGTGGAGTAAAACCCTTGTTTGCGGAGTCCTTGTCCCCCAAGTGGGGCTGTGGAATCACCCCGAGTGGGATACAGCTTGCCCTGTCCCGTAGGTGGTGTTAAGCATAACAGGCCCACCTCCCTACCCCCAAAGGGGGTAGATCCCCTTTGGGGGAAGGGACGGAATCCCTGTTTTTGTCACACAACTGGGATGTGGTCGGGATGAATGGAGACTGGAAAGGTGGGACTGGTTCTGGCGAAGGTAGTGGTGCATGTAGGCTGGCAATGAGGAACTATAACCGGGGCAAGGTGGAGTGCATTTCACATTTGTAAATAGTCGATTGGTTCTGGGCAGTTAAATGGAGCATGATGACTGCCAATGTGGGGTTAGCAGCCAGCGTGGTAGGGAAGCAAGAGAACTTGCAATGTGGGGCTAGTACTGGCATATATAGTGAGTCCTGGAGACTGGCAATGTGGGTTAGCACTGAGTGAGATAGGGAAGCAGGTAGACTGGCAATGTGGAGTCATCACAGGCCTATAAAATGGAGCATGAAGACAGCCAATGTTGGGTCAGCACTGGGCTAGATAGGGAAGCAGGGAGACTGGCAATGTGGGGTTAGCACAAGTGTATGAGGAGGAGCGGGAAGACTGGCAATGTCAGGTTAATACTTGGAGAGATAAAGGAGCACAAAGACTAGCAAGAAGACTGCAAATGCCGGCTTAGAACACGTGTATGTAGTAGAGAACGAAGACTGGCAATGTGGGGTTAGCACTGAGCTAGACGGTGGTGCATGAAGACTGGCAAGAAGACTGGTAACAATGTGGGGTTATGAAGCGTGTATCTGGTGGAGAATGAAGGCTCAGAATGTGGTGTTAGTGCAGGTGTATCCATCGGAGCATGAAGACTGCCAATGGGCCGTTACTACAGGGATATATAAGTGTTTGTATTAGAGAACGAAGACTGGCAATAAGGGGTTAGCACTGAGCTAGACGGTGGTGCATGAAGACGGGTAACGATGTGGGGTTATGAATCATGTACATGGTGGAGAATGAAGGCTCGGAATGTGGTGTTAGTACAGGTGTATCTATCGGAACATGAAGACAGCCAATGTGCGGTGAGTACTGGGATAGATAAGTGAGCACAAAGACTAGCAAGAAGACTGTAAATTCAGGATTGTCACAAGTATATATAGTGGAGTAAGAAGACTGGCAATGTTGTGTGTTCATCAAGCATGTATATGACAGAGAATACATATTGGCAATGTGTGGTCAGCACAGGTGTATGTAGTGGAGCATGAAGACGAGCAATGAGGTGTTAGCACTGATCTAGACGGGGTGCATGAAGAATGGCAAGAAGACAGTCAATGATGTGGGTTTATCAAGCATGTGTATGATGGAGAATGAAGACTGGCAAAGTGGGGTCAGCACTGCACTAGATAGGGATTCATAGATATTGGTTGCAACCTTATACTGAGGCAGATGGGAGCACAGTGGCATTATTAAGGTGGAAATAGCTCGGGGGCAGAAAGGTGCTCAGGAGATGGCAATCAGACAAATTCTCCCTGAATTCAATAGACTCTTCTAGATTAGCTTGCAATTTGACTTCAACTCCAATCTTATAGAATGGGTAAAGTCACACAAAATCTAGCTGAAAAGAATAACCAATCCCGTGTAACTGAATTCTGAATGAATTGTTTGCAAATCTTCTGATTTTGGTTTTGAACCCATTTCCGGAAATGAATAGAATTGCTTTGAACCAGTCAAAATACATTTTAAAAACCCAGTCTTCCTGAAGCTTAAGAAATGTCCACAATTTCTCAGTAATCTACCAACTGTGATTCTAAACAAAAACCTTAATCAAAAAGAAATATTGTATAAGAAATAGTTTTAAAAAGCTTTTGGGTAAACCATCTCCCATATTATCATTTAAGACCCAAATCCTCGATAAACTGAAAAAGTTAAACTAAACTGCCCTGAAAAAGATGACAAAGCAACCTGGGGCCACATTACGCAAATGTTGCACCAGTGCAAGTGCAATTTCGCAAAATGGCTTATTATAGAAATATTGGAGTTTAATGTGTCCCTTGTGGAATTTAATGAAACTGTCTAGAATGAACTGCTTTGGATTGGTAACAATGTCCAATGTGGTACTGAACCGTAAACTAACTTGCATTTTCAATGCTATCAAGTGAGAATATTGACTATAAAAATATAGGGACACAAATATTGACCTACAAGAAGGTTGACTGAATAAAATGTAGATTTCTTCTTTGAGAGGTTATGCAGTTGATAGTTATTGGGATGTCTTGCATGAAAAAAGGCAGGGCAAAGTGTTATGAGGGAAGTGCTGGGGGGTCGGGGAGTGGGAATGTACATACTAAGGGCTTAATTCACAGAAGCGTTTCAAAATGGCCAAAGCCCCACTGGAAAACGCTCTGTGAATTAGGCCCTAAGTGTTTGCAGGCCATAAGATGGTGAGAGAGATGTGAATGTGGGTAACAAGGGGTGCAGGGAGTGGCTTGGTTCAATCCTTATAATTGGCCACCCACACCAACTGGTCGTCAGTAACTGCCCCCAAGAGCAGGCTGATCAACATTGCCAGTTAACATGGTACAACGCCATCTGGTCCACCCGCAGTGGTCATCAATTGCCAACTGATGGGCTTCATCCTGTGAGACTCATTGACTTTCGTGTCTTCTCTCCTGTATCCCCTTGAACATCTCCCAGGCCCCTCGCTCCAACTCCAAATCACAAAACTCTTTCTGTCATGCCTTTTTTGGGGTGCCCCCTTCCCAAATTCCCATGTGACTCATTGGCTTTTGGTTCAGTTTGCATCGGTCCACGCCCCGATCTCCTCATGCTGCATCTCTCCCGAATTCCCCGACAGCCACTGCGCCTTTATCCTTGCTCCCCCACCCAACCCCGTTCAAAGCTCAGTTCTTGAAACACCTTCCTGGTCAATCATAGATGTGATTTAGATCTCCACTTTGTCCTGATGCCCCCTCCTCCTCCCCTTGACCCTCTCCCCTGCTGATCTGTTCTCTCTTGGCACTGTGCACCTGGCCACCCTCTGTCCTCCGGGCCTAGGTACCTGCTCACCCTGCCACCCTCCCGTCCTGCCTCCGGACCACCCCTTGCACTGGGGTCTGTATCTGTACCCATACAGCCCCCCCCTTTTTCTTCCTGTACTTATCAGACCTACCCTGTCTGCTGCCTTAAACCTAGCACTTGCAAATTGCTGGCTGCACTACCACTGTTTGTTGCCTTTATTATTTATTTATTGTTATTTAACTGTTTCTCCTCTGCTTCGCACTTTCCACTTCTCCCCCCTTCCATGCACGTTTCCCCTCCCCCTCTGCCATGCACTTGCGCGTTCTCAATGTCACTGGGCCTGGTAAGATCGCTGTTTTGTTCTCCCCTGTTCCCCTTCCCTTGCCTTGTCGCGCTCTGAAACTCTTGTGTACGCGCGCGATAGAAATAAAATATCAATATCAATATCTGCCTGCACCTTACTTGCTCTACTGGTGGGTGCTGCCCAGGGACTGTTGGTGGGTCATATACCTTTGCGAAGGAATGTGCAATTACAGCAGCAGGACACACAGACATATATGGAACAGTGTCAGAGTCTTTGGAGATGACAACTCATATTAAAATGAAGAGGCCACGAGTGTGCATGGTAGCTGCCTGATCAATTACTATTCCTGTTTATCAGCAACTGAATTGACTTAGCACGTCGACCAGCGGAACGTGTTGGCCAGTGCAAGCAGATTGGCGATGAGGTGAGCACCTAGTACCATCTGTAAATGGAAACATGTGCTTCCATATTTTAATAATCCAACAAGCAAGTGCAAATGAATATTAGATTTCCACAGGACATCCTATTTAAGAATATTTTCCACGGGCGTAGTTCTGATGGGCTTTGCCATCAGTCTCCTGGTTTTTAGACTGCACGACTTTACTTTGAGATGCAAATTTATGATCTAAATTATAATTGTTACAAATGTATGCTAATTAGTATTTTGTTTATCTTCTGATCTGCAAGTAAGAATTTTAATGAGCCACGCAGACCTCCAGTTGTTTTGAAAGCTCATTATAGGATAGCAATCAAGATTTCACCTTTTATTTTTGTATTTCAAGAGTGGCCTCTTGGGAAAGTTCAGGGAACTACTGTCAGGGTTTTCTTGCATTCATAGCACTTATTCTAGTCTCCAAGTTTGTTTCCTCCTTTTTGGGGATTTCTGTCTTTTCTTATTTTATGTAATGGGGAAATACAGTGCTAGAGCTTGCTTTTCTTCTTTTATGTCATGGGGAAATACAGTGCTGGAGCTTGCTTTTCTTATTTTATGTCATGGGGAAATACAGTGCTAGAGCTTGCTTTTCTTCTTTTATGTCATGGGGAACTACAGTGCTAGAGCTTGCTTTTCTTCTTTTATGTCATGGGGAAATACAGTGCTAGAGCTTGCTTTTCTTCTTTTATGTCATGGGGAAATACAGTGCTAGAGCTTGCTTTTCTTCTTTTATGTCATGGGGAAATACAGTGCTGGAGCTTGCTTTTCTTATTTTATGTCATGTGGAAATACAGTGCTAAAGCTTGCTTTTCTTCTTTTATGTCATGGGGAAATACAGTGCTAGAGCTTGCTTTTCTTATTTTATGTCATGGGGAAATACAGTGCTAGAGCTTGCTTTTCTTATTTTATGTCATGGGGAAATACAGTGCTAGAGCTTGCTTTTCTTATTTTATGTCATGGGGAAATACAGTGCTAGAGCTTGCTTTTCTTATTTTATGTCATGGGGAAATACAGTGCTGGAGCTTGCTTTTCTTCTTTTTTAAAAAGCACTGGAAAAGCACAGGATCTTGCAGACATAGTATATTTTATTTGTCTAACTCGTTGTTGGCTTGTGGCTTTCCAAGATCTCGTAGGTTTCTTCATCAAGTTTGAATATTATGATTGAACCAGAAACTCCATTTATAGATTTTCCTGATCGCAAGCACAGCGAGAAGTCAACTCACAGGGCTTGTACAGCAATAATCTGGTAATTTCGTTTTGGGGGGGCATTTCAATTCGCCATTGGTGCTTCACAACGCTCTCTGGCTCCTAGACCCTGCTCCTCGCCCCCCCGCCCACTGCCGGCCTGTGCCGCCTCCGATTGGTGTTCCAGGTCACGAGAACTGGAATACCATATTTGAAGCTCCACCCTCCCCAGGGCAGCCTTGCCCGGGCAGAGGTGAAGGGGTCAGGCAAAGGGCGCTTCTTCTGGACGTCTACCACCCCTGTTTGCCTGTTTGCCCTGGCGCCCCTGACTTGCAGGGCACCATGGTATCTATCTACAGCTCCTTCCAGGTAAGGAACGTCTGGACTGAATCATGGCACTGTCTGTATTTTGTAATTTCAACTGGAGGCTTCCCTATACGTGCACACCTTTTCAGAAAGCAATTATATATAGGCAAATGTAATTTCAAAGTGGAGTATATGTAGTGTCATTTCGGGTGCAGGTGGAAAAAAAAGCCCTGGCACAAGGCTGTGCATTATATGGAGAGAAGAGAGAAGGTCCTATTTAAGGAAACCCTTGCGCCCCCTGCACCCCTATCAACTGTTATCAGTCAGAAGTTATGACTTGTAATTACAGGGGTCCAAATCAATAGTTTACAAAGTATTCGATAACGCACAGTTTCTTGTGTATATGTATACAACATTTACTTTTCAAATTTTTCAAATAACAAATAATATTGTTTAATAGGTTGAATGTTTTCATCCGCAATATTGTTTGTATTTGAAGCCACTGCCAAATTGTAGTTCTAGTTTTATGTTGGTGGCCTGACCCTGTTTTTGATTTTGAAAATGTGGTTGCGATACATATACAGCCCCTGCTTCCTTTCTCAGCCCCCTCCTTCCTAAAGCTCACCACAATCGAATACTAAAACACAGCGAGGCTCGGTAAACAGCTACCACCCCGCTCCAACACTCACAGTGTAACTTCGGGTGGGGAGAGCCTCAGGGGGGGGGGGCTTTTGAGCAAACGCACAGGCAAAAGGAGAGGACATGATAAGGAAGGTGAGTGAGGGATAGGGGAAAGAGAAAGCGAGTGAGAGAGCTAGTTTGAAGAATGACATGTTATGAAGGAAACCCTAAGGCAGAGGTATTCAAACAGTGGGGTGCGGCTGCATTCCTGCGAATATGTCCACGCCCCTAGGCAGGCGCAACCCACAGTTTGAATACCTTTGCCTTACCTATTACTGTTGTTTTGTAGCACTTTGTAGCACCCAAGTTTTACTAACACCAATGTTTTATCTACCTCAGAAAAAGGATAAGCTGAGCCTGCCTTGCCGGGATGTCTTATCAAAGATTACCGTCACACAGGTAAATTGTTACTTTAGTGTTTATTGTTTAACACGTATGATGAACCGTGATCAAAGTACCGGCACACCTCACCAAGCCAGCTATCTTCAACTGTCACTTTCGGAACCCCCGGTCCCAACATTCTCCAGCAGTGACATCACACCTCAGCGACCTCACTCATAACGCAGCACCCATACCTGTAATTACAAACATCTAATTACAACACTCCTCCCTCCGTACCCTTTTCAAAGAAACGCAACCCCGCTAACTGCAAACACGTGTGGCCTGCATGTATAAGCACCCACCAACTCAAAGTTAACCCCTCTAACAAAAAGGACAACACCTTTTCCGCACACACTACTTGCACACCAATTACAACACCGCTCCCTCCCTACACTACAAGGAGACAATCACTATTCTATCAACCAAGACTAAACAGTGCTTTCCCCGCCTCTGACAAGAACACCAAAAAGAAGTAAAACACCCTAAACTCACACGGAAAGACCCACAACACACCAGATCCATAGCAAATGACACCAAGAACGGTTGCACCGCAAATGGACCCAAAAAGGAAATGTAAGCAACCAACCCAACCAGCCAAGAACCCACTGGTGTAGAACCGACACCAAGAACCCGTGACACACTAACTCCAAAATACAAACACCTGAACCCCCAGAGCCGTCCCGGCCACCCCGGAATGTATACACAGTGCCTCACTGCCAAACCCTAACAGCAGAACCTCCTGCACACCCTTAAACTCCCAATGACAATGTCCCGGGGCCCACCCGGCCACCCTGGAACATACATGCAGCAGCACCACCCAGCCACATCTTACATCAACACCTCACTGCACTCCTTACAACCCCTACGCCTACGCCCCAGGGCCCACCCGGTCACCCTGGGATGAATATGTATATATGTAGCACCCCACTGCCACAACTAGCACCCCCCTGCCACAACCTGACAGCAGCACCTCTCTGCCACACCCTAAATTCAAACACATGGATCCCAGGGCCCACCGGGCCACCCTACAATGTATATACAGCAGCACCGGCCTGCCACCTCCTACAACAACACCAACCGAATACCACAACCTAACAGCAGCACCTCACTTCACTCCCGAAAATCCCAAAATGTGTACCCCAGGACCCACCCGAGCACCCTGGAATATATATATGCGTGCAGCACCTCACTGCAACAACCTACCGCAGCGCCTCACTCACTTCACCAGATCAAACAGAGCCCACCCGGCCACTCTGAAAATCACCAGGGGAAAGTCCCCTACAAACACACAGCTAACGCCACAACACAAACAGGTAGCAACAATTAACTGACATCCCAAACCAGAATGAACAATACACCCCCGACCAAATGTCACAGCGCAAAAAGTCCAGCGCTTATCCCCACACCCTCATGTCAATGGAAAGAACAATATAATAATACAATGCAGCACAAACGCAATAACCCCGCCCCCCGCCTCCACCCACAAGTCCACCATCACCTGCAGGAAAAACCAAATAATTCACATGTTAGGGTTAATACACATTGCTGAATTACCAAAGCAAAAATAATATGCCACAACATAGGAAACGGGGCCACACCATAGACCACTCACAACAATTAGACGTACCATACAGGCCCTGCTAACACGACCCGAGGCCACACCACATATCCACTATAACATGCACACCGGCCTCCAACAAACGAAAAGTAGCTATTAAAGTTCTGCCAAAGTAAGCTCCTCCATGCCCACCACAAAATCTACCAGATCCGGATCAAACTCCTTCAACTGTCGCAGGATTGCCCAGCACCCGTCACAACAGTTCCTGGGACCGCCATCCTCCACATCACAGAATGCACAAACACAGAAACACGCCCATTTGCTCCTGACAGATGGTACCAAATCCGTTTCGTCCTGAAGATCTCGCAGACTCCTCTTCGCTGCCTTGCGCCTCCCTTCCTTCACTACAGGTCCTTCAGCGCCACCCAATTTCTTCACGCCACCAGCTGAAACTCGCTGATCATTAGAGACTCCCTCGGAAGAAAGAACCTGCAGCGCTCCACCAGTCTCACGGGCGCATTCCAACAAATCACGTGGAGGCATAAGCCCGGGAAACGGAAACTAAGTCTTCAGAACACCCAAAACCACCTCGCAACCAGTGGCAAATTCCGGACAGGCGTTCTCTCCCGACAGCCCTTGAATATCCCACATAACAGCAAGCGCTGAGGTGCCACCTGTCTCCGTAGCACCCCGGCTCACCTCCAGACTTCCTGTCCACTCTGTGCTGCTGCCCGCAGCACTCTCGGCACACGTGCGCCGCTCCTGGCACACAGCAGCCACAGAGGTGCCTCTGTCTTCCATAGCACCCCGGCAAATCTCTAAACAGCCTGTCCGCTCTGTGCCGGCACCCACAACACCCATGGCATGCACGGACCGCTTCTGGCACACACCTGATGACGTGGTTCCTTCGGTCGCCATTACACCCCGGCTCTCGTCCTTGCTGCCTGGCAACTCTGTCCTCCCGTACACAGCTGCCTCGCAGGACATACGCCTCTTCAGGAGTGCGCCCCGCCATGTAGTTGCTGCACCAACACGCAGCAGGTCTCCCATCCGGAGACCTCCACTAGAGCGTAACCCGACCGCCAGGCCAATACCGACCAGTCCTCCTCCCGGCGCTGCCCACCGCAATCCCAGTTGCTCAGACACGGTAGCAGTTCACAACCAGGAATGGTCATTCGTCAGAGCCACCCGGCCCGCTGACACCCCTTCTTCCACCTGACCCGTTGGACAAGGTACAGGTGGGCTGGCACCGCACGATGGGACGTGAATCTGGGAGGGCGGTATCTTGACCTGCTGCCCCCTCCGCGACAGAAAATCCTTGTTGCCAAATAAAGTAACAGGGTAGATGAAAGATTACCGTCACACAGGTAAATTGTTACTTCAGTGTTTATTGTTTAACACGTATGATGAACCGTGATCAAAGTACCAGCACACCCCTCATGCCAGCTATCTCCAACTGTCACTTTCGGAACCCCCGTTGCCAACATTCTCCAGCAGTGACATCACACCTCAGCGACCTCATTCATAATGCAGCACCCATACCTGTAATTACAAACATCTAATTACAACAGTTACGAAGGAAACCCTAAGGCAGAGGTATTCAAACAGTGGGGCGCGGCTGCATTTCTGGGAATGCGTCCACACCCCGCAGGCAGGCGCGCCCCACAGTTTGAATACCTCTGTTTTAGAACAACCTTAGCGGGGGCAGCCTACCACCCTTCGCCTCCACCCCACAGCACTCACCACTCCTCCCTCCCGTCGGACCGGTGTGGGGTTAGGCCGGCAACCCAGCCCCCTCCCCTCCGTCCTCCCCCCCCCCCATCTCCCCCCGTTCCCCTCATGCCGGCCTTCCCCCTTCCATCTTCCTTTCAAGCACAAGCAATCATAGGCGGAGACAATTGTACGGTTGGAAAAGTTAATGCCACAGCAGCTTTATTTTGCATAAAGTCTTGGAGTTATCTTACATACGATCCGTAATTCGCCACACCACAGGTTCTTCTACTCCGTGTGAGGTTACCTAGGGTCACCCCCCCTCCCTCCCCGTCTTCGTCCAGAGGATGCCTCCGGGGTACCCCGTCCCTGTCTATCTTCTCTCTACCCCGTGCTCCGTTGTCGCTGATGCCCCTTGCCCCCATCTATATCGTGTCGTACACCTCTTAACTTTGTTCCGTAGGCCCCAACTTGCCTCTCCTCCCGCCCCCTCCCCTCTTTGCGTCCCCCCCGGTTCCCCTTCTATCTACCGCAGGCCGCCCCTTGGCGCCTGGCAAGTTCCTATACAGACACCACCGACAGTGCCCAATACATCACATACATACACCGGGCCGGCCCCGCCCTCCGGTGCCGACCCACCACCACTTTCTCCCTGCCTAAACGGTCATCATCCTGCGATGTCCTTCTGCCTATTGTCCCCTGCTAATGAGACTCCCCGTCCCTCCTCCTCTAGCCCCGCCTCCACTGGAAGGCCCTCTTTCTCCAATTCCTTCCCCCCCCTGGAGGGCTTCCCCTTGTATACCTTAGTTGTGTTTTGACTTTGTTCTTTTTGCCCCCCCCCCGACCCTCTCTTTTGGGTTTGGAATGGTTTCCAAGACCCCTATCTCCCTCCCCTTTTTGCCAGGGCCTCCCCCGAGTCTAGTACTCCGGGGGCACCGTATGATCTAATCTGTTGGCTGTGCCTTCCCCTATGGGCCGGACAGCGCTTTGCTACAGGGATCGCATTGTAACTCCGCCGGGCAACCTGAAAAGGAAATCAAATTAGTTACAACACATTTCTTCCTAACGGGAGGGCGGGTGGGAAAAGCTTCTTCTTGTCCTTGGTCGTGGTGAGGGGGGAACAGGAACCCAGGAGAAGAGATCGCTCTGGAGACGATCCTTGCCCTTTTGTAGGGGTCTACCCCTCTCCGGCTTCCTGTTCCCCCCCCCGGCAACCCCCTCCCCCTATGGCGCTCCCCGGGTGCCCCCCCAGCCACTTCCGGGCGTCCGCTTCCCCTCCATCCCGCCCACCCCCTCCCCCCTTGTGAGTGATAGTTCCCCCCCCCTCCCCCCCCGCACACCGCCCATGGGTGGGTGCCGCGCGGGGGGGGGGGGTGGAAGGTCTCTGGCCCGGCAACCCCCACTAAGGGGCGGCGCCTGCCATGCTGCGTCCCGCGCGCATTCGCCCGCCGTAGCGGGGGCAGCCTACCACCCTTCGCCTCCACCCCACAGCACTCACCACTCCTCCCTCCCGTCAGACCGGTGTGGGGTTAGGCCGGCAACGCAGCCCCCCCCCTCAGTCCTTACCCCCCCCCCATCTCCCCCCGTTCCCCTCATGCCGGCCTTCCCCCTTCCATCTTCCTTTCAAGCACAAGCAATCATAGGCGGAGACAATTGTACGGTTGGAAAAGTTAATGCCACAGCAGCTTTATTTTGCATAAAGTCTTGGAGTTATCTTACATACGATCCGTAATTCGCCACACCACAGGTTCTTCTACTCCGTGTGAGGTTACCTAGGGTCACCCCCCCCCCCTCCCCGTCTTCGTCCAGAGGATGCCTCCGGGGTACCCCGTCCCTGTCTATCTTCTCTCTACCCCGTGCTCCGTTGTCGCTGATGCCCCTTGCCCCCATCTATATCGTGTCGTACACCTCTTAACTTTGTTCCGTAGGCCCCAACTTGCCTCTCCTCCCGCCCCCTCCCCTCTTTGCGTCCCCCCCGGTTCCCCTTCTATCTACCGCAGGCCGCCCCTTGGCGCCTGGCAAGTTCCTATACAGACACCACCGACAGTGCCCAATACATCACATACATACACCGGGCCGGCCCCGCCCTCCGGTGCCGACCCACCACCACTTTCTCCCTGCCTAAACGGTCATCATCCTGCGATGTCCTTCTGCCTATTGTCCCCTGCTAATGAGACTCCCCGTCCCTCCTCCTCTAGCCCCGCCTCCACTGGAAGGCCCTCTTTCTCCAATTCCTTCCCCCCCCTGGAGGGCTTCCCCTTGTATACCTTAGTTGTGTTTTGACTTTGTTCTTTTTGCCCCCCCCCGACCCTCTCTTTTGGGTTTGGAATGGTTTCCAAGACCCCTATCTCCCTCCCCTTTTTCCCAGGGCCTCCCCCGAGTCTAGTACTCCGGGGGCACCGTATGATCTAATCTGTTGGCTGTGCCTTCCCCTATGGGCCGGACAGCGCTTTGCTACAGGGATCGCATTGTAACTCCTCCAAGACTCTCTGCGGGCAGCCGGCGGCAGAGAGTTCCCCCCCCTTCTCCCTCTCGGCTTCGCCTCCGCTCCTGCCGATTTCCTGCCCCACCCCCTTCCCTCCTCCCCGCTTCCCATGCCCTTATGCACAACCCACCTTCCGTAGCCCTTCTATCCATTCCAGGCACATTAGTGCTGTTCCTACATCTGAGAGGTGTGTTCCGTCAGAGTCAAAATACCCAGGTACTTTTAGTGTTAACAGAGGATGTCTTACCCAGCCCATACCTCTGTTTTTTAAAAATCCCCCCATCCTCCCGTTGGTCTTTCTTCTCGATTCCTCGATCGCCCCGTGTCGTGCCGCCCCCCTCCATACCTTTCTGGGGATGATTTCCGACCACATTATTTCAGCCCCCCTAAATTCCCTGCCAATTCTGGTGAACAGGGCCCTTAACCGTGCGGATAAGTCTTTGCGTCCCTTTGTAACCAGATCGTTCCCCCCCGTGTGAATCAGTACCACGTCGGGGTGGCCGTGTATGTGTGAAGCCACTACTAGAGTATCCCACAGCTGGTCGCAATGGAGGCCGGCCTTTCCCAGCCACTGTATCCTTGTCTGCCGGAATCCCAGGTTCCCATCCCTGTGTGCCGTCCGTGCTCTACCCGCTGCCCGAATCACGAAGGAGTGTCCCACGATCCACACCCGTGCTGCATCTGGGAGGAAACATGACAGCGATTACCACGTGTGCCCCTCCCTCTGCTCCACCGCCCTTCCCCCCCCCCTTCCCGTGCCGACCGGTTTATAAGCGTACATAGACCTTGTATTTGTCGGAATCCCACCGGCCCAGCTTCTTGACTTCCTCCTCCCCCATACCCTCCCTACTGGCCGTGGTAGCCGCGCCTATGCGGAACGAATGAGTTGAATATTGGGCTGGGTTTTCCCCGATACTGCGAAGTGTGGTAGCCAGTACCTGTCGGAACTGAAACTGCGTGAGGGGAGAGCCGTTGGCGTGAGTAAATAGGTACCCTGGTCCCTCCCTCCTTATCACTAGGTACCGTTCCATGTTTTTTACTGGACAAAATGTGTCTTGCCCTAAACTAGCCAAGGCCAGGAGGCAGCCCTTGGCCCCTTGGTCAGTTTTTGATACCCTTATCCTTATGTGCAGTACCTCGCTCCTGATGGTGATGTCCCCTATTAGCAACGCCTTGTAATCCCCATCGCCCTTCGCCGCAGCCACCAACTCGCTCACCCGTAGAGCGCCAAAAAATGCCGTGGCAAAGCAGGCCTTGAACATGGTGTGCTCGTGGCCCGAATAACATACGGCCCCCTTGTAAGGAATGCGGAAACCCATCGTGAAACCCTCCGCCAATCGGTTCCTTTCTTGTGAGTGGGGGTATTGTGATAACCATGCCAACAACTTCTCTACCTTGATCGGTGAGAACCCTTTGTGGTTTAATACATTCCTTGATCCCCTCCCTTCCTTGGCCCCTTTGGTTCCATCCCGCATTTCTTTACCGTGGCCGCCTTGTCTGAGCGGTCTCTTGGGAGTCCATGTCCCTGCCCCTGCCATCTGAGAAGTACCATCCACACAGTCACCTTCGAAAACAAAATTTAATGGATAACATATCGTTAGGTTACAGGATATTATTAACTGCCAAGTTCGCACATATCATTAGGTTACAGGATATTATTAGCTGCAAAGTACGTACTCGTATACACCCCTCTTCACCTTCGTGGCACCCCTCCCCTCCTGTCTGCCTTATCGCGTTTGTTTTGCTGGGTCAGTCGCTAATCGACCTCGGCAGCTCCGGGCTGCGTGTCCCTGTACCCCGCACAGTGAACAAGCGTGTCGGAATTTGCAACTCGGGCCCCAATTGCAGGGACCCCCCTCATTGAAAAATCGGCAATATGACTGGGTCCTCCCTATTGTCAGGGCCGGTGTCCCGCTGCCCCCCGTTCTAGCCGTCCCTTGTGTCAATGCAGATGGTAATAACGCCGCCCCTGGCCGGCCGGCTTGTGTTGCCCCCCCGTTATTAGCCCAAGTGGATGCCTCGACCCTACTCCCCCCCCCAGGCCCTGTTCTGTTAAGTGCCGGTCCCATGGTTGTCCCCGACCCGGGCAGCATCAATCCTTCGTGTGTGATCTCCAACTGGTTCCCCCGGCCTCCTGTGAATACTATGGACCCATCTGCCTGTTCAATGGTGCCCCTGGTAGAACCCAACCAATCCTCCACTGATTTGTGGACCCATTTTAAGTCTGGGTCATGTGCCATCCTGAGGCGGAATCGTTGGTCCCTTAAGAACCATTCGTTACCGCCCAGTATGTTGTGTTCTTGTATCACGCAGGCCCTGTAACCCATCAGTGCCGGGCTCAAAGAAGGATCTTTTAAGTGTATGGTCTGGGCCAAGATTTTAAACGCAGCCAGCCAGTTGGCTAAGGTTTTTGCCGGCCTCACCCTCTTTCTGGCTTTGACCGTCTCCCTCCCCCCAATGTCATGCAGTGTGTCCTCCCCCTCCATTTCGTGCTCCAATAGGGACAATAGATCTATAAATTTCCCATCCCAAATCTGTTGCTTTACCCTTCCTGGCAGTAACCAAGATGAATAGTCGTCGCCTGTTGCGGCCGGTAGCTTAGCCGGTGGCCCTGCGCCTGCCTCTCCCTGTCCTGTCGTTGCCGGTATGCCCGTTGCCCTCTCTCTAGTCACTCCACCTGTCGCCCCCGTGCCTCTCCAAACATTGCTCACCCCTGATGCGGTTGTGCCAATGTTGTTTGCCGCGGGGGGGCTCCTGCCTGCTTTTTCAAGTAAGCCGGTTACCACCCGAGTAATGGTGCGCAATAATTCCGACTCACCATTTGCTTCCGTGTTGCGGGGAGCCGGTGTCTCTGGTGCCGGTATTTCCGTTGGGCGTTGCCCTAAGTCCTTTGAGACTGTCGCCTTGATGGGCTGAGGCATTGCCGGAGTGGTCGGGTGCGGTGCATGTGGCAGGGTCTTGGGGGGGACGGTGGGGGCCGGGGGGGTGGCCCCCAGTAGCGCTTTCAATGCCGCCAATTCTTCCTCCAAGTCTCTCTTCGTCTTTTTGTGGTGTGGTCCCCCGCTGGTTTTTGCCGTTCTTTTGCGTGGTGCTCCCGGCTCCTGTCCGTTGTTTGGCATTGATTGTTCCCCCTCAATCGGGTTCTCACCACTCGAGCTAGCGTGTGCATTGCCTATGATAATATTGTCTGACGCGTGCACGGCATTCTCGTCTCGGCGGGACATGACCGGGCCGCCCATCCTAGCCATGGCTGCCTGCCATCCCATAACCTCTGTAAGGGCCATGAATTCGGCCCACGATTGTGCGTCCATGCCCCTCCCGGTGGCTGATGGTTCCGGGATCTCTCGCCCTTGGAGTCCCTCCTCTACTAGCACTACCTCGATAACGTCGTGCGCCGGAATGGCCGTGCTAGCCTGGTACGACATGCCGATCTGCGAGACAAATTGGTAAGTGTCACATATCACCTTGCGAAACAAATGTGACACCCTTCTATTATACAGTGCCCCCATGCCTCCCCCCCCCTCCCTAGCCACTCCCGTTTGTAATGCAAGCCACGTGTATTTGGTGGTGGTCCCCCAAACCTACTATATTCCCTGCACCCCTTTCTGTGCACCCGTCCATAACCGCTGGCGTTTGAAATTCACCCATGGGTGTAGGTCACCAGGCGAAACGTACCCCAGCGGTAAATCATTTTTTTTTTTTTTTTTTTTCTTTTTTTTTTTTTTTCCTTCCCCCTCTCGCTCCCACCCCCCCCCCCCCCATTGTCCCGGTCCGCCGCTGGAGGCATGTAGCTGGGGCCATGGCCACCGGTTTCTGTCGGCCGCAGCATGCCCTTGGTACTCCTATCGTATGCAGAACCCAGGTGCTCCCTAAGGTGTGTCTCGCCTCCCCCAGCCACCCGCACGCCCCCATTGCCGGTCAACCGTGCTGTTATCGAGTGAATACAACTAAAGAGACAGGCCAAAAGGTACCTCGATGCACCGCCACTATCTGACACCCCAGGGTAGCCTATGGCTGCTGCTGCTTCCATGGCAGGCTAGGCGTGTACATACTAGATGCGATGATAAAATACTGGAAAATGTGTTGAGGGTAATACAGAACAAAGCACGATCGACCCCCAAGCTGTCGCCCTGTTGCTAACCCCAATCGAAGTTGAACTGCCATTGCCACGAATGACACATGTGAGCGCTTAAGAATGCCCTTGGTCCATTAACTCAGCCCCACACCTCAGTGTAACGTATGGATGGCGATGAAGAACGAAAAAGTGCGTAGAAGCTGCTTTTACACACGAGGGTTCCCTGAACGGAAGGGTTCTCCTTCCCCCATGCGGGCGGGAGGGGGCAGAGACCACAGGTCACCCCTTGCCCTAAATAGCAGAGCACAGTACGGGCAGCCGTGTGTCCACGCAGGCCTACAGGCCGCACGAGGGAGGGGCAGGATTACCCCTAGGTGGGTGCCCATTCACACGGCACACCTTGCTATCACCCCCCATAGCAGCTCAGCATGCTGGCATTCCCTATAATCACTATACACGGTGCTACGTCCCTAACACCATAAGCCCGGCCTAACGATCTTTTTAACCGGTTTCACAGTGCTACCCCCCCCCCCAGATGGGCTGAGCATAACCAGTGCCCCCCTCACACTAAACACAGTGCTACCTCCCCCCCCCATGTGATCGCGTATCCACCTGGCGCCTATACCTAGTTTCAAAGCGCCTTGTGGCAAGGGAGGGCGCACGGGAAACAATGTAACCCGACCCCACAACAAGGATTTCGAGCCGCCCGTCCTGCCTCCTCGTGGCGTGCCCGATGCGCCGCCACTAGCAACGGAGCTGATTCCAGGGGGACCGTGAAAAGAGAGGGGACAGAGCACACTAGGCTGTGTCACGGTGGCTAATTTGCAAGAGGCACAAAAGGACATGCAGAGCGATCTAAACACGCAACGGCACCTGCGGCAGCATAAATAGTCCATGCGTCCACGATCACACCCCTTATTTACGATCTTGCAGGGATAATTGCTGCCTCTCCCTAAACATGTGCACTGCACTAAAGTGCTCGAACCCGCCTTGCGAAGCGGCGGCCAAGTTCCCTCCTACAAACGCCCTACGCTGCGCACTCCCATGCTATGCCGCATTACCACCACCCGACCGTGTGCCGTGCACCGCCATCGTGGACACGAACCCTAACCTCCCCCCCGCTTAAATCGGTTTTCCGTCGTAACCGACTTGGGCCACAGACGCTGGGGCCCCTGTACACAGGCACTCACTCCCAAATTGCCAACCCCAAACGCATTCGATTCCGCCTGCGTTGTGGCAGGCGCTGGGTGCCCCCGGACGGTGCCCTAACTCGCCACCCGGCATTACGCTGCGCCCTAGCATCGAGGCCGTCGCATAATCCCCCCCGAACCTATGCATTAAGAGGGCCTGCGCCACATCCACGCCACCCCGACAACTCTTCCCCCCCACGATCGCCCCCCATGAACCCGTCCGCACGAGACCCACACGTGACCCACACAACCTGTGTTGGTACCCAGTGCTAGCCCCCTATCAAACTACCACTGCCCCCGTGCACGGAACATGGTTCTACCCCCCACCACATGCGATCGTGTATTCACATAGCACCTCGTTGCAAGGTAGAGCGTACGGGAAACAATGGCGTCCGTAACCCGACCCAAACATTCGGACCGACCCGCCATGCCCCCTAGTTGCGTGCCCAATGCGCCGCACGGTGACAGAGGGCCCACGCGGCCCCTGCGCACGCCGCCCCTTTGATCCTGTCTCTCGCGACCAAATGCACACCCCGCATCCCCCCCCCTGACAAAGGTTTTTTGCGGAGTGCCCCCGTACCCAAAACGCAGTGGGGCTGCACCGCACCCGGTGCTACGCGGCTGGAAGCGGCAGGGCGCACATCCTAGCGGGTGATCCATGGGCGAAGCGCACTTTGTAGCACACAAGTATTACTATCACCAATGTTTTATCAGTCTCAGAAAAAGGATAAGCTGTGTCTGCCTTGCCGGGATGTCCTACGAGGGCAGGTCTCTGCAACAAATGCTTAACCCAATGAGCTATCTTCTGAACCATCGTGGCGGCCATACCAATATGCAGTTCAACTTTGGTCATTGCACAAATGATTAATATATTCCCAGATGATAGATGTTTACACTTTCTGAGTTGTATATATTGAGCGCACAAACTTTGTGCACTACAGTGAACACAGAAAGCATTACAGGAGTAATAAACTAGATGGGACCTAAACAACAGCCAGACAGCATGCTCAGAATCTCAGCAACACCCCGTAAAACATGTTCTTTTTAAACTAATGTGCATTTGTACAATGTGCCATTTACAACAAGTGTATATGCCATGCGGCCGCATTTTGAAAGTGGCTCAACACATACATATTCTATCCAAACATTGGTATGTATCCGAAATGAGTCTCCCAAAAAGGAGGGGGAATATATCATTACATCACAATTGCAAACAAATAAAGAATGTTGCCATTAGGTGGTCCGATAGCACAGTGAGTAGAGCGCTCGTTTTGACATCTGTGCAGATCCTGCAAACGCAGGTTCGAATCCCGGCAGGGCCAAACTCAGCCTTTCATCCTTCCGAGGTCGATAAATGAGCACCACACACTGTGGGTGATAATAAGCAGCGCTCAGATACCTGAGGGTTCATAGCGCTATATAAATGCTAAATTATTATCTTCTCCCACACCAGAAAATCGAAGTTGCCAAATAACCAGTTCCAATTATATCCATCAACTATCGGAAGCAACAATATGTGACTGTGTATCTGCTAAATAGCGTCTCAAATAACATCAAATGTCCGTAGGTCTAGCCAACGCATCTCAAATAACACCAAATGTCCTTAGGTCTAGCCAACGCATCTCAAATAACACCAAATGTCCTTAGGTCTAGCCAACGCATCTCAAACAACACCAAATGTCCCTAGGTCTAGCCAACGGGTCTCAAATAACACCAAATGTCCCTAGGTCTAGCCAACGGGTATGCCATCTCACGATATATCGCCTCGGCTTCACTTGCTTTCACCCATTCATGCATCCATTGGCTCTTATGTGGTGCAGTCTTATGCTCATCCATCTCAAAGCTATACATTTTCGAGCAAGGAGCAGCGCTAGCACAATACATTTGCCAAGGAGCGATGGTTGTGGCGGGGGAAGGCCCAGTAAACATAATAAAGGACATTCTACAGCTCCAATGGCAGAGATGGTCGCGAGTGTATCAGTGATATCTCCCCAGAATTCTGAGATCTTGGGACATGTCCATGTCATATGTACAAAGTCAGCTTAAAGCTCTTACACTTAGGACATGTCCCAGATTCTGTAGGATCCAAGTTTTTTTTACCTTCAAGGGGGTGTAATAGGCTGATATAAAAAGCAGTATTGCAATCTTTGGTAGTTTGATGGAGATAAGCCGTTATTGGCAACATATTATATTCCATTGCCCCTCGTCAAATTCCATTCCCAGTACAAGCTCCCACTGTGTTTCGGCGGTCGTATTTTCAACATTTAAGTTGGATGCGGCCAGCACATATAATGAGGAGATAGGCTTAGATGTGGCAAGTATCTTACAATGGGGCTACTTTTAGTCTCCTCTGCTGGTGTACAGGGATATTTAGACTTTAGTTCCCCATTAATACGTGTATAAAGTAAAGTGTTAATCATGGAGTTGGACGGCTGGTCAGGGAACCTGTCCAAAACAATTAACTGTCCGTCAACAAAAGAGGTCCTCAAATCTAACAAGCCCTCCCCTATTTAGCCTGCACATGATACCCCTGTCCGCAGTGAACGGAATACCCGCTATGTTGTTCAAGAAGAGTTGTGGTCCATATGGGGGGCATGGGATGCATTTCATATGTAGTTTCAATGATGCCCATCTAGTGTTCTCAAACCCATCGTCCAGTCTGTTGTGGATCAAAGGGTCACAATTCGAATTTCAGTGAAGACTTCAATCTGAATAATACTTTTGTACTAACCGGAATCTTGCAGAGACTCCGAAGATGAGAAGAATTTCCCCAGTGATTCTGCGTCTCCCTTCCTTGTAAAAACTAAAATGGGAAGAGCAGAACCCCTAGGGAAATCCTCTGGGGGAATAAACCCTGCCAGGAGATGTCTTCGGAACAGCAACCGAGTGGAAGTCTGATTCTCATGGACTGGAATGGCGGCATGTACCCATCGGGGTTTTGAAGGGTAAACTGTAAGAAAAAAGGCTCCCTTTACTATGTGTCTGCACACTGATCAACTTGTGATATCTTGACTTCAATGCAATTAACCTCTATCTTGGAATCACTCTGCATAGCCGCAGCTGGTTGCGTGCAAAACCATGTAGCTGGAAATAATTGTAGAACGTTGTCTTTCTTCATGAACAGCAGAACTCCAGGGAGACGGATAGAGAGTGCCGTCCTAGTGAATAGGAGAGAGAGACATCAGACAAGAAATGGCAGAGAGCCGCTGGGAAAAGCCGCACAGAATGAAGACCTACCTCTGTGATTTTGGACAGGATACTCGGGTAAGTGAAATGTGCTTGAAATGAGTTTAGTAGTGAACCGGAAACCTCGTAGTGATACTGCAAGAAGGACTGGACAGGTTGGATACTAACCGCTGCTAAGCAACTGACTAGCGTCGGTGTGGATTGTGGAAGTCCCGTGAAAATACAAGAATGAGGGATCGCGCTGGAAAGAACAGGCGGCTGTGAGGAATAGAAGAGAAGTTAGTAATCATAGTAAGGAAGGACAGAATAACTCGAGAACTATAGTACAAACTTACTGAACGTTCACTATCAGGAGTAGCAACGCACTGGTCTGTAGACTGAAGCCCCAGATAATTCTTCCTCCGGCATGTGGGGACAGAGCTAGAACTGAAGATCCCCAATAGACTGCACTGCAGCCTGCGTATAGAGGCGCCATCTTGGGGGAATAACGGAACACTGCACCTATGCGCCTCCGTCGATTCCACAGGGACCAGAGCCCCCTCGATAGCATGACAGTCTCTCTGGATAATTAAGCTCTCTGTGGTTCCTGATCAAAGAGCAGGTCTCCCTTGAAGTTGTGACGAGAACAGACTTTCTGTCTCTATCAAATTACATACTTCTACCCTCTAAATGGGGGTCCCTTTTCGGGGGTTGCCTACTGTAAACAGTTGTCCCAGACATGCCATTTCACTGCCTTGATACTAAGGGGCGGGAGCTGACTTCAGGTTGACACAGATACATATCAAAAAGGTGTTGGGTTTCCTGTGACCTTTGTCAACTCTGCGACCAGGCCTCTCGCAGGCCTGCTTCAGTTAACTCTCACAAGTATGCGCTGCCACAAGCAGAACTGACAATGGGTAGGGCGGATCCATGGAGCTTTTGATATTTAATTAGGCTGGCCATGGCAGGTGGAAGGTTTTGCCATCCCCCTTTTGAGGTGCCTTCATGTGCTCCTGGGTGTCACATTCCAACTAAATGTGACAAGGAGGACTGTACCTGTAGGCTGTGTGCCCCAGAGTACACAGGTCTATGGGTTTGTAATGCGATGAGCATAGGAAAATGTTAATGTTAATGTTAAAGGACATTTGTACCGCACACTATCACCACAGGTGTGGTGCCTTGGCACTCTGGCGGATCTAAACAGTAAGAGGGTGGGGAGTGTTAGTAGGGTATAGCGAGATAGAGGTAGAGCGAGATTGATGATGTCCTGTTGGCAGCTTCAGTTCGGTTAACACCGTTCGCTGAGCATGGGTGTGATTTAAGGATCAGTAGACTCCTATGTGCTGTTGTGTGAGACTACGTGTGATTTGTTTTGTTGTTGCAGTGTAGTGAAGTGGGTGCGGTTTGCTGTGCGAGAAAGTGGTTGTGTTCGTTTCGGGTGTGAGAGGTGTAAGCGGAGAGTTGAGGATTTAAAAGAATTTTTTTTTAGCTGTTGGGTTAGTGGGGTTACCTCGTTTTGGGCATCTGTTTTGGGCATCTCTGCCCTTGCTGTCTGCCAGAGCGTTCATTTGGCGGTTCATTTGTCTGATTATGCCTGATGCGCTGACATGTCTCTGTGACTGGTGATCGGTGGGCGGGAAGGTGATGGGGGCCTCCCCTCCCAAGGATTTCAGAACTCTAAGGGTGTGGGTTGCTCTTTGGTTGACAGTGGGGTCTGGCAAAAGAAAAAAGGTGATGGCTGGAAGGTTTTGAATTAATCATAACCACGGACACAGCTCTGGGCAACCCTCCAAACCATTGTTTTTCAGCCTGCCAAGCCATTGCAGAAGGGGAAAAAGCATATGCAAATCAGGCTTAGTCCTACCCCAAAAAGGGGGCAGTCCAACCCGAACTGCTAGGTCAAATCCCTTCTGCATGAGACCACAAGCATCCCCAGACATGTTTCATCCTTGTTGGGCGTCATCAGTGAGGAGTAGCTTGCGTCTCTAGGCCCGGCAGAATCAGGACCCACGTCTTGGCATAACCGTCCGACTTGGGGTGACTTTAGCAAAACATAAAGGTGATTGCTGGAAGGTTTTGAATTAATCATAACCACTGGCACTGCTCTGGGCAAACCTCCAGATCATCGTTTTTCAGCCTGCCAAGCCATTGCAGAAGGGGAAAACCCATATGCAAATCAGGCTTGGTCCTACCCCAAAAAGGGGCAGTCCAATCGAACTGCTAGGCCAAATCCCTTCTGCATGAGACCACAAGCATTCCCAGACATGTTTCAACCTTGTTGGGCGTCATCAGTGAGGAGTAGCTTGGGTATCTAGGTTCGGCAGACTCAGGACCCACGTCTGGGTATACCCGTCTCACTCAGGGTGACTTTAGCTAAACAAAAAGGTGATGGCTGGAAGGTTTTGGGATAGCTGTTGGTACTCTTGTTCAGAGGAGAATTGCCTAGCATTTTGGTGCCGGACTGCCCCTCGGCAGGACAAAGACTGATATGTGTGGGATATTTCTCCTCTGTGAAAGATAGTGAGCTAAGGAATCTGGGTAAGGCTCTTGCAACCAGGACTAATCTCTGGCAGAGAGACTCTCAGGACCCCCCTTGTTTTTTGACAGTGGGGTCTGCCTGCCCTTGCCTCCCTAAGCTTGTGGGCCACTGTCTCCTCCCGCCAAAACCTAAGGGCCCCTTGTTCTGTTGGCTGCTACTTAATGACTAATGATTAGTGCTTCTTTGTCTTTAGCTATAGTCCCTGTCGCTTGGGCTTTGCCTAGCCGAGGGGTTTGGCTGGGGGGCAGAGGGCTCGAGAGAGGGCGAATCCTGGGTTTACTCCTTCACCCACAACTTCTTGCCAAGTGTGCTTGTTTCTGGTGTGTTCTATTTACATTGGTGTCTGTTAGTTGATTCAGTCCGTTCCTGAGTTGAAGAGCCAGGTTTTGAGTAGGTTCCAGAATTTTAGGTGATCTTTTCTATTGCTTATTTCTTTCGAAAGTGTGTTTCATGTTTTTGCTGGTAGTTGGTAGAAAGAGGATCTGCCAAGTTTTTTTCTTGTTTATGGTTTTGTTTCCAGGCGGATGTCATGGCTCGATCTGAGTGTGTCGGTCCTGTGGACCATGGGATATAGATGCTATTTTCCATTTTTTGGATATAACCATAATTTCTGTCTTGCCTGGGTTGAGTTTGAGGCTGTTTGTGTTCATCCAGTCATAGAGTTCTTTGAGCTATTCTCCCAATGTTGTGTTCTTTTCTTGTCCTTCTTTGTTTTTATAGATAATTTGTGTGTTATCTGCATAGTTGTAGCACGTGCGTCTGTGTTTTTTGATGATCTTAATTAGCGGGTTCAGGTAGATATTGAAGAACAGTGGGGATAGGGGATGATCCTTGTGGTACTCCACAGTTGGTTTCCCGTGGAGTGGATTTAAAGGGTTTTATCCAGACAGTTTCCATTCTATTCGCTAGGAGTGATTTAATCAAGAGTAGGGCTAAATCTGTTATTCCTGTTTCCTCCATTCTCTTGATGAGGATCTCATGGTTGATCGTGTCGAATGCCGTGGAGCGGTCGAGTAGTATCAGGGCAGAGTTTGTGTTGGAATCTGTGTTTGTCTTTAGGTCGTCCCAGACAGATAGGAGTGACGTTTCTGTTCCTCTCAGGGGTCTAAGGTTGACTTGTGTCTGGTCCAGCAGCTGCTGTTTTTCTACGTGTTCCTGTGTTCATTTGCAGACGTAGCTTTCTAGCAGTTTTGCTGGGTATTGGATGTTTGAAATCGGTCTGTGGTTGGAGAGGTCTTCCCTCTTGTGTCATTGAGAAGTGGTCTGATGTGCACCGTTTTGTATGACTCTGGTACTTTCCATGTTGCAAGTGATAACTTAAAGATGTTTCTGTAATATTCCAGTGGTGCACCCTGTGTGAGGATTGATTTATAGATGTCCAGAGGATAGGGGTCCATGGTGGAGCCTGCTTTGTTGCTTTTTCTTACCAGCTTGATGAATGTCTCTACTTCTATTTGTGGGAACCTTTGGAGTTGATACTGTGGGTTCACGTTTGGTGGGTTTGGTTGTGTGTTTTGGTTCGCTGGTCTGACTTGTATGATTTGATGGAAGTTGCTGATTTTATTTTTGAAGTGGTCCGAGAGGTCATTGCATAGTTTATGTGAAGGAATCGGAGTGTTGTTGCATCCCAGCGGGTTCTTTATTTCGTTTATGATGTTGAACAGTTATTTCTTGGTGTTGGTGTCTTTGGTGAGTCTGTTGTCATAATATTTCTTTTTGGCCTTTTGCATTTCTTTTTTGTATGTTCGGAATTGTCACTGGAATTGTATTCTCTTTGCCTGGTCATATTCTTTCTTCCATTATAGTTCCAGATTAGCCCCATACATTTTCCAAGGTTCATCTCCCATCATTCATTTAAAAAAAAATATTTAAAAAATCGCATGTGAGTGTACACCCACTGTGTGGGTTACCAAATACCTCACAAGGGATCGGCAGCTACGTGTGCCACTGCGTCTTTCCAGGATGCCCTTCCCTGCCATGAACAGAATGCTGCTGCACTCCACACAGGGTAGTCGTGTGCCACTGCAAGCACAGCAACACACTCACACTGCTCCCTGTCACTGCGCTCCAGGGCTCCAAGGCTCCAGGGCTACTCTGATCGCCAATGCCAGTCATTGGTCCAGAAGGATCAATATGCCACCATGGGACCGACTTCCAAGGCAGGCCTAACGGTGCCTTTGCCCCGCTTCTCAATTTCCTCCCACTGTGCCAACATCCCAGCTGACGCCCTGTTAAACATTTTAGCTGACTTGTTTTCATCAGGAAACCAAGAGGGAACTCCTCCCATGGTGGTAGCCCGGGCATGTGCCCCTTCTGTTCTTGGGAAGAAGGGTAGCACGGGGGCAATGTATTTGTCTTGGAAGCAAAATAACGCAGCGCAACACAGGTTTGAATCCCGATCCTGCGCTAGTTGGTATTAAGCGCGTCATAGATGTCTCTGAATTGCCAGAATGTCTACAAAATTCAATAGGAATGTTTTCATATTTTGAAACCAGTATTCTGAGATCTTTGGGTTCATAGCTTGTAACAGTGTGCCTGTATTTGAACCTGACTTGCCTCTTGTGTGAAATGCGGGGCAGATTTTGGCTGTGATCTGCTTATGCTGGAATTCCTTGAACCCAATATTAGGAGGCTGAGGCTGTAATTTAGTTCAGGTCAAGTACCTGGAGTTATGCCCTTGGGGAGGCAGAGGTGGTTATACTGTGCCTTGCATGCCCAGATGATAACACTCAGCAGGCAATTTGTGATGGTCCATTGTTTTATGAAATATTGTCTCGTATCCAAATCCCACTTGATCAGCATATGGCATGGACTCCCCCACTACCTCTCCCTTACTCACTTTTGCAATTTCTTCCCACCAGTCTCGAGTGCTTGTGTCTAGCAGAGACTGTGCTCTCTCCTCTGGATCGTCCCAAGTGTCACTGCCACAAATCACCTGGTGACATACCCACCAACTGGAATTGGGGTACTTCTGCCCTGCATCCGTCAACAACCTCAGGTTTCACACCTGGCGCCCCCTCTCCTCCCACTATCCCCAGCCGGTCCACCTTCTCTTCCAGAACCAGAGACCACGAGGCCATCAGAATCGGTGCGAGGATCAGACTCAACGCAAAGGTGTGAGGGTCCCATCAGATGCAGAATATTCAGGCCCTTGGGAGCTTCTCTCCTTCTTGGCAGTCTCTGGTTCGCCCCCCTCCCCCCCCCCTTGCAGCTCAGGACTCTTTGCCTCGCCTGTGATAAACGACGCCCACGCTGCCCTTGATGGCGCCCGCAGAGCACCCTTGAAAAATGCCCTGGGAAGCCAGACCATTTTTCCTGCGCTAAACAGCCGTCAAGTTAGGCGTCAGGATTCATTAGCGCGCTGTTTCGGTCTCGCTAAAAGTATATGGCTGGATAATTAGCTTTTGGAATATCCTGCAGCGATCTTGGCAGAAACTTCAGCGCATCATTAGGCCCTTTGTTTACCCTGCAAACAAGAATGTATGTCTCTGATTGGTGTTAGTGGTGGCGTCTACCTTCTGACAGATGGCCCGGAAGGAGATCTAGCACCCAGCAGCCACGCTCTACGCATTGCAGCAAATGAAAGCGGTGTGTTCACTAAATATGTATTAAAACCATTAATGGCCCTTTCCCAAAGCCCATGCTCTGTCATTATGCTATCTGGAGTCAGCACTCAGTATTGGTTTGTTAATAAGACACAGATACACTGTAGTATGCAACAATAGGCTGGTTCAGTGGAATTATTGAGGCATACTTTGCAAAGCCTAATTCATTGAGAAAGTGTGCTTTTGTACCCTAGAAGAGACCTATTTTCTTGAAGAAACATGTATGGTGCTGCTGTTTGCAAACCCTCGAGTGGATGGTGATCAAGACTGGTTCATTAGCGAGCACCTCCATCTGTGGGGTAGAACCTCACAATGTTCCTTCTCCCTGATACCTAACTCACTGGCATGCAGGGTTATATATAATTATATAATTGTTCTTTTATAACGCACTTAATACCAACTTGCGGTTTTTAAGTGCAGGATCAGGATTCAATCAGGATCAGGATTCAAACCTGTGTTGTGCTGCATTGTCTTGCTTCCAAGCCAAATGCGTTGCCCCTGAGCTATCCTCCCTCCCCAGGACTGGGGCATAACATTGTTGCAGGCACCAATGAAAAAGTGTCCCACCGTTGCATACGGCATTACATTCTCGGGAGGATAGCTCAGGGGCAACGTGCGACGACGCGTTCGATCCCTGGGTCCGCGTTTAGAAACCTCTGGGTATTAAGCTCGTTATAAATAACCCATTACAATTACAATTAGAATTCTGAGTAGTAACCAAGGGGGATGTTTTTAATAAAATGTGATGCAAATTGTGAATTTTAAAGAATATGTATACATTGTTCAAAACTAGCTGCATGGTGAAGTAATTTAGCAAATAGTCCCAGATGGGCCAAACAAGTGAGCCACTTTAACCAAAGAAACTGGCCCACACATGCATTTTGTGTTTTTGGTTTGGGCGTTGCCCTGTTGTCCTATAGGCCAGTTCGAACCTGCTGGCAGGCCCTGCTTGTAGCTGGCAGCTCCTTTTCACTCAGGTGCAGGCTCCTCTTCTGCTCCCTTTCTCTCCTCATAGGACCTCGACTAGAGTAAATTCACTTTGCAGTGTGTACATATGACAGTTCTGGCCAATCAGAGAATGCTAAAGGTTTGGCCTATGAAGAACACTCCATGGGTGGTCAGGACTGTGATGTACGGTCCCTGTAAGGCGCGATGACGCACTGCAATTATGCCGTCAATAAAAGTGCCCCCATGCTGGCACGTATTCAGTGCACAAGTGGGGATCGATGACCAGACACTGATGTCTGCGTCTTCTCTGATCTCCTCCATTAGCGTCCAACAGAGGACATAACAATGGCGACGAGGTAGTCCTGCAGCTCGATATCCTGAGCTGCAGACCCGCGCATCCCCTCCCGACACCATATTTTCACTGTGCGCCGCCCGTGTACGACGCGCCATTTTCACAGGGGTGCTACTGTGACAGGCGGCACGATCGCCAGTCGTTTTGGAGTATCCGACTGATAAGGGGAAAGGGTGTCTGACCCTGGTGGCACATTTGAATCATTTCACTGTGTTTGCTCTGGGTTCTTTAGCTGAATTTTGGGAAAATCCCTAAGGGGATATGATATGATATGACAGGGTATTTATAACGTGCTTAATACCCAGAGGTTTCTAAGCACGGACCCGGGGATCGAACGTGTGGTGCTCCGTGTCGTCTTGCTTCCAAGGAGAGCACGTTGCCGCTGAGCTATCCTCCCGAGACATCCTCCCGGATAAGAGAAGTACACATTGCTTGCTTGACAGTCTCAGGTATTTCAGTGGACACATTGTCTGCATTGACATTTGGAGTCCCAGAAGTGACCGCATTTTCAGTTTTTTTTCTCCTATGTGGTTTGCTCGGGTTGTGACCAGGGCTACAAAGTGGCTTTGTCCCAGTATAACCTGTGCAAAGGTGAGGGGCGTCCTCAGCGAATATTTGGGCCTAGCAATGAGGTTGGTCCCTAAATGAGTAGGTAAAGCCGGTCCTGGGTTGCGGCTTTCTGCGGAGAGTGCTTGTGCGCCTCGGTGAAGACACCATGCTGTGTTTGAACTCTCGGGCAAGACTTTGGTGCAGGGTTGCGGCTCCACATGAGTACTCCTGTGCCCTGAAAGAGTGATATTTGGCGAGGCTGGTGCGGTTCTACTTTGCTGCATTGGGACTGCTGCATTATGTGGTGACACTATGTCTGTGGATGAGGCACGGGCACCGACCAGAAGAAGATTTCCTTCGCCAACAGGGCTCTTTAGCCCTCATCGGCAAATTTGATGTGGATGACTCCCGTGTAAATTTAGGCCCACATTGGAGCCTCTGGTTAGAGCATTTGGACATGTATTTTGATGCAAGAAGGGACTTGATAATCGAGCAAAGAAGTCCACACTCAACTACTCAGCAGGCCCCGCTTTTCACAACATTTTCAAAACTTTACTCCCAGCTGACAACTCCTATGCGGCGGCTGTCACCGCTCTCATGGAATGCTTTGCACCGATGGTGAATATAGACTATGAGAAATTTGTCATAAGGTTGGCAAAGCAAAAACCCGGTGAAAGTCTAGACGCGTTTCATGGTCGCCTACGGCAGCTTGCATCCACATGCGCTTGGACAAATGCAGAAGAGGAGGTGAGACTGCCGCTCATTTTTTGTTGTGTGTCAGTTAACATGCTTCGACAGATACTCCGTGAGCCGGGCATCATGCTAGCATGCATCCTGGAAATGGACCGCTCCCATGAACTGGCAGATGTGAGAGCATCGAGGATAGAGTCAGCTTTCAAGTCCGTGAAGCTGGAAGAGGGGTGTGCGGTGGAGAAAGAATGCTGGTGCAAAAAACAATTGGCCTAAAAAGGATCATCGACCTGGCCCCAGCCCGGCATGCCCCCAATGTGACTGTGGTCTTCCTCATCTGAACGACTGCCCGGTGAAGAGACATTTGTGCAGCAGGTGTGGAATACAGAACCATTTTGCACGTGTGTGCAGGGCACCAGCTCCTGCAAATCAATCGAGAGGCAACGAATGCCGAGAGTACCTTTCTAATGAAAGCCCCCTCAAGTGGCAGCCATTGGACCAGCGGCAGAAGGACTTGACCCTCCACTGGACATCGAAGATAAAGAGGACATGTTTTTCATATCGACTGTACTGTGTGTCGGAGGAAAGAGGAAACACTAACCCAAGTGCACAGTGAAAATACTGATTACGAATACCCCTGTAGTCATTGAAACCGGAGCGCCAGTCAACGTGATGGTCCAAAAGCACTATAAAGTGCTGCATGCACCTCCACCACTGCGAAGCACGAACGTGCGCATATTCAGATTTGGGAGTCATAATCCACTAGCTCTCGAAGGCGTGTTTGTGGCGCCAGTTTGAAATGAAGAAAATATATGAGCCTGTTTTTTTGTGTCGAAGCTCAGTGATCAGACCCTTTTGGGTTGTGCCCTGGCAAAAGTACTCGAGTTGGTACACTTTGCATGTGGAGTATTCGTGGAAGATGTGGAATCGCTGGTAGAACGTTTCAATGATGTCTTCACTGGCATTGGGTGCATGTCAGGGGAGCTGGTAATGCTGCACATTAATGAAACAATAAAACCTGTGGCCTTAAATCATAGGAGGGTGCCTTTTCATCTGCTGGAGCAAGTGGAAAAGGAGATCCAGAATCTAGTACAACTTGACATAATTGAACCAGTGGACAGGCCCACCCCATGGCCTGTTGTTGGTATCGCTGCAAGCCCAAACAAGCCGAGTCAGTTCGGGTCTGTGTAGCTATGCGCATTCCTAACAAGGCAATAAAGAGGGAGTGCATATCACACCCACCATTGATGACATTGTGATGGACTTACACGGTGCCACGTTCTTCTCATAACTGGACCTAAGGGCCGGATACCATCAGCTTGCCCTACATCCCGAGTCGAGGTATATCACAACATTTATGACCAACTTGGGATTGTATCATTACAAAAGACTCCGTTTTGGTGTCTCATCGGCCTCAGAGGTCTTCCAGAATGCCACCCGGGAAGCCCTGGTCGGGCTACAAGGTGTACTGAACATCAGCAATGACATTTTGGTATTCACCCGGTCCGAGATAGAGAACCTTGAACGTCTGGAGACTGTAATGGAGAAAATTCACTCTCTGGGTTTAACGCTCCACAAGGAGAAATCTGAACAGTTAAAGAGGCGCATCGAGTTTTTTGGATTCATATTCCAGGAGAAAGGCATGTAGCGGACCCTGCTAAAGTACAGGAGATTCTGGAAGCAAGGTCCCCAGAGACTGTGTCCAAGGTGAGGAGTTTCTTCGGCATGGTCACGTACTGTGGCAGTTTCATAAAGAATTTGGCGACCATCACGGAACCTCTCAGGAATCTCAGGAAGAATGACTCGCCATGGCAGTGGACGCCATTGGAGCAGTGCACATTTGATGACATTAAGGAAGCCTTATCGGTTGAGTGCATTTTGGTATTTTTTTATCCGTCGCTGGACACTGAGATTGCTGTAGACGCCAGTCCATTTGGTCTGGGGTCGGTCCTCACAAAGTCGGGTTGCAATGGTGAAGTATGGTGTCATATGCGAGCAGGGCGCTTTCTGTGGCAGAGCAGAACTATTCCCAGATTGAGTGGCAGGCATTGGCTATGCTGTCGGGTTGCCACCACTACCATTTGTATATATTTGGAAAGCCCATGCGTGTGGCAGCAGACCACAAACCTCTTCTCTCCATCATGATTGGGGCATCAGCGAACCCTCTCCTCCGGAACGAAAAATGTCTCCTGGCACTGCAAGAGCATGCAGTGGATCTGGTGTATCGGCTGGGAGTGGGAAATGCAGCAGATTACTTGTTGGTAGCGAGCGTGGCAGATGTGAAGGAGAAGGAAGCAGCGAGTGAGGATTTCACACGTTTGGTTTTCAAAGGGGTGATTGCCAACTTGATGGAGGTGAAGGAACTATGAAATGAATCGGTGAAGGATGAGTGTTTCGAACTCCTGAGGAGTGCCCTGACCAGAGTAGAATGGAAAACTGTACTGGCCAACCTCGAAAAGAGAATGCAAAAAGCCAAGACGATGTAGGAGCACCTATGTAGGGTGAAACAGAGGCTGACATTCACCGAAGATGGCCTCCTCCTGTGGAGATCACGCATGGTGGTGCCCACGGTGTTGATACAGACAGTGATTGAGCTGACCATCATGGGCATCAAGGATTGCAAAAACAAAGGCCTGCCTCCATCGGAAGGTCTGGTTCCCGGCACTCGAGGAATGTGTAGAGTAATTCATAAAGGGATGCGTATGGTGCCAGGCCTCTCCCTGAAAGCAGAAGGAGCCCCGAATTGACTGCATGCCTCAGAGTGAATCAGTCTGGGAGCGTGTGCACATGGACCTTGGCTCAATGAGCCGAGAGACGTACTTCATGGTCATGGTGGATCAGTGGTCCCGATCTCCCAAAGAAGAGTTTGTTTGTTACACGGCTCTTCACGACATGATTCCAGCTATGGAGAAGGTTTTTGCCACTTATGGTTTCCCCATGATAAAGTGCTCCAATAATGGACCCCCCTTTCAGACCACAGGATTTCTGGAGTTTCTACAAGAATGAGGGATACATCACGCAAAGTACCCCAGTGTTGCCTTGTGCTAGTGTCGAGGCTCAGCGGTTTATGCCCACGCTAAACAATGCATTTAGGACTGCGCATGGTCAGGGGCTATGTGAAAAGAGGGTGCTTTTCCAATTCCTTCTAGAGTATCGATCAACACCACACTGTTCCACAAACGTGGCTCCGGCGGAGGCCTTGTGTCAGAGGTGCCCACTGGGTTTTCTATCTGACTATGAAGAAATGTCCCCTAAGAGAAAACCATTGAGCGAGAAAACACTCGAAGGGGTCTTCAAATATACCTGGTAGCCGTGGGAGATGTGGTATTAGTACAATCAAGATATCCTGCTGGGAAGATGTCTCCCACATACGTACCCAGACCGCTTCAGGTAGTGGTCGTCCAGGGATCGGAGCTGACGGCATCCGACAGACAAGGTTCATCAAAAGGAACTCCAGTTTCTTCCAAAAACTGGCAGGGTCTTCTGTGGTGGGAAGAAGGAGGAGCTCAGCTGGAATTGAAAGAGGGCAATATTGGTTATGACGACCATAGGTGGGTGAAACAGAACAAAGATGGTGCAGGTCGTTGTGCCCCGGAGGATGATGGGGCAGAACAACCAGCACTGGTAAGAGAGAGAAGGTATCCTACCTGTGAATCCAGGTGCCGGCCGGCATACCTCGAGTACTACGTTACTGAAGGGTAATGGACAGAATCATATTTGTTGAAGTGGGATGTTGACACATAGTTATGATGTTATGCTAGTTCTGTTGTGTTTTGAGTCATATGAAAAAGGAAGGATGTGATGTATAGCCCCTTTAAGGTGCGATGACGCACCGCGCCCGTCAATAATAGCGGATTCAGGCATCAGAGGGGACCGGTGACCAGATGCTGGTGTCCGTGTCTTCTGCGATCTACGCTGGCTGCACCTACCGGGAGCCGGCATTAGCGTCCAACAGATGACATAACAAGGATTTTCTGCTTTCCACCCAATTGCACCCAATTGCGTAACCAAAACTGTTTGGCCACTCTGATTGGCTTGAATGCCAGGCCTTACAGGCAGTTAGGTTCTCTCACTGGCTGATTGTGAAAGCAGGCAGGAGTCTCAGAATCCGTTCGAGGTGGTGAGTGGAATGTATATGCAAGTATACTGCACGCTTCTGAGCGCCACTTCTCCCTGCCCATCTAATCTCCCGTCACCCCCTGATTCTTCTCATTAAAAGGACCTCTCGTTTAACTCTCTATCAAGCCTTTATCACTGCCACCTTTACCACCTATTTGCTGTCTGATCCCGGTGCCCCTTGCACCGCCCTATGATTTCCAACTCGCTGCCTGATCCTGGTACCTTTCTCCATGCCACCTCGATTTACATCTCACTGGTGGGCGCTGATTTCCCGCTCTCACCCACTGATTTCTTTCCAAACTCAATACGTGTACTCAGTGCCTGCTCCTGAGGGGGCAGCAGATAGAAATTAATCAGTTTGCAGTGCGTTTGTTCCAGGCAACTAACATAAGATACATAGGGGCTCATTCAGAGCCTGCCAGTCCGGACCGGCACACTTCAACTCTGCGGGCACCCGCCCGCAGAGTTTTCACAGAAGCACCGGCACTGTTCCATGGTCCCCACTCCCATAGAATCCTGTGGGGCTCTGTGGAAATGGGGACTTACAATTTACCAGCGTCAGCCTTTCCGGACTGCCAGGGTTGTAATCCCCCAGTATTACTGGGAAGTCAGGTGCCGGTACATCATTACAGGTCCGGCGGCAACCTGCCGGTATCACCGGCACGGTTACCACTGGACCCGTAATGAGGTCCATAGATAGCAAGGCATAGCATATGGTGCAACATAGCCTAGAATTATCTGTCTAGAAAGTGTAAAAACAAGGTATGGATGTCCATACAATCGTGTCTGGAAATCCAGGGACGCGTTCTGGATAACGTTCTAGACTGGTATCTTGAAGCTATTCAATAAGCATACAGGCACTCCATTGTTGTGGTGTTTCTTATCCCAGAGGTTTGAATGCATCTAAATAGCTTTGTTTTCCTCGTTCACTTGAAGAAGGGGCAAATGGGCAAAACATGTACTAGTGCCCCCTTTGGCTCTCACCAGACCGATGTAGTTATTAATATGGCCCTGCTTTCATCTCGTTTGTACATCTCTTTAGAAATTATTTTATTATACTGCCAAGATCATACCCCCTGCTCCCGTTAGTCCCCTGATGCCTTTATAATTGTCTCTTTTGTTTGTTTTAAACCTATTCATGCCTCGGCTGTCTTCTTTGCTATGTTCTCTCCATGAATCCTGGGGCAGCAAAATGAGGTCACGGGCCCAAAGCGGAAGCAAATGGTGTCTCATGTGAATGGAAGTGACCTGCCCCCAGCAAAACCAAAACCGGAAGTGGCACTGCTGAAGCTAAGCTTACCAGACGATTCCCTGTGTCATGCCTAAGTGCGGTGCTTTCATTCCTACATGAGTTACATGCTGGGAGTTCTAGTCTTTGGTCACTTCATTTGCGTGAAATGGACTTACCTGAAACAAAAGATAAAGAAAACAGACTCTTGGAGTAGGGTGCCCCCTGCGACACGGAGTCGTCTATTAACCTTTACTTGAAGCCATCTGATGTCTTTAGCTCGTCAAACCGTGTGTTGATTAAAGTAGTAAAACTGAGCTTGTTTTGAAAACAAAGGTGAGCAAGAAAAACTAGTCAATTGAATACAAATGTATATAACCCTTCATTTGAAGAGCACTGTTAAAAATGGACTCCAACCCTGTCGTTTCGCTGTTAGCAACAGGAATGAATGAGTGACGCAGCCGCTTTGGGCAGTTAATGGGTTGAAGGCCTCTCTAAAGAATGCTAGAATATATTCAGGCAAAACAGACCTGTGCTTGAATTGCAAAACTTTACAAGAAGACTGAGGGTGCAGTCGCCTAGGGCTTCGATGATATGTGCCCTCTGGCAATGAATCTGTAGACATGATTTTCCTCTTATTGTCTAGCTGATATGACAAGGTTCCTTCATCTCCCACCGTTGGCAATCCGCAGGCCGTGGCATCTTCAGCGACCCATCAGTGCCTTTGTGGCACGTTCCACCATGGAAAAGGGGCTGAGGCTTATTGGTGAAAATGGTAACACATACATAAATTGCCCGTTCTATCATTCATATGAACCATTTCAAGCCATGTATTCAAATTAGAACATGCCATAGACATCTTTCCATGTCATTGACTGTTGAGTGAAAACTCTGATTCACTGACACCTGTTCAGGTATCGCCCAATTTCAAAATCAAGAGGGAAAAGGTGCCTAGTAAAGCAGGCTTGAAAGGAGATAGATAAGGAATACATCACCCTCAAACCTTCCTCAAACACCTGTTTGTTGAACCTTTTGCAACATCAGAACACAATTTCAAATGATAACTAAGGTTCTGCATCCAGGCACCCAACAGAGCATCTCTTGAAGTTCTGCTTTGGGCTTTTGGGAAGAGAGGGCCTGTTTGTTCATGGCTGACTTGTCCATCTATAATTCCTAGAGGGTTGCAAATTCTTGATGCCCAAAGCAGGCATGATCTTCATGGCTTTGATCGGGCGAGTCATACACTTACTGAAACCTACAACATTCAGCACTGAGTTCTCACTTCAAACAAACTCACCAAAAAGAGCATTTGTCGCAGATGAAGGGGAGGTTTCTGTCACAATCCAGCATTATTCACCTAACAAGCCTGGTCCTCGACTGGTCAACTTCTTTTCTCTTCTTAAGGACTCCATCCACTTCTGAATTGTTGTTTCTTCTCTTCCATTGGATACACAAATTCTTAGTTTATTTCAATATGTTATGATAATTGTTTACTGTCATAGGGCCTCATTACACGGTAGGAGGTAACCATGGCGCTATTAGCGCCATGGCTACTCCCTTACCGCATTCCGGGTCCGGGTAGGCGGTATGGGGACTTACCGGGTCATTCCGACCATGGAGGACCCGGTAAGTCCTCATTCCAAATACCATTCCCCATTCCCATTTGAGCCCTCAAAGGGCTCAATGGGAATGGGGAAGGAGCTAATAACGGTACCGTTATTAGCTCTGAAGTCCCTCAGCGGGTCCCGTCCTCAACGCCTGGGCAGACCACACGTTAAGGACGGGACCCACTGAGGGACCTCGTAGTAGGGCGCTAAGTGATTACAGGCACCGGTGACCTTACCGGTGCCGGTAATCCCCTAGTGCCTGCCGTGTAATAAGGCCCATAGTATTTTACCTTAATGTGAGATATGGAAGACCTTTACGGTAGAATTCCTTTGCCAGCCATGCTAACCTCACCAATCCAACCCACCTAATTCGAAACAATGCAATATGCATTTATAGAGTGATTTTAATATACTTCTAACTAATCCCACGCACAGGTGCTATTTCAAAGTTCTGCTTCTGGAAATACTTTAATTTCTGCTGTCATTTCTAAAGATGTAATTAACTTGATGCTACAGTTATAGGCAAGGCAATTGACTTTTTTCCTAAGTTAATAATTAAGGTGCCATTTAGAGTTTGGAGGTAACTGAAAAAACAGGCGGTACCGGTATCACCTCCGATTTTTCAGTCCGCATGGCTGTACGGTTGTAAATCCATGAGCTGCAAAAAGCACGGAAAAAAAGCACGGGAATCTGCAAGGTTACCTTACCTTTTTTTTGCCTGGCCAGTTAAGAAGCCCACATGCGGGTGCCATGTATGTGCCTGCTGGCCAGCATTGCAATGAATTGCTAGCATTTACCGTGGCTTCTTACAGGTGTGAAAAAGCAAGTGTGAATCCATGGCGATTTCAGCCTCTCCATCAACATCAAGAATGGAGATCAGCAAAAGTGTTGTCGATTTCTCCTCATTGGATGGGGAAATGGGATTTCCCCCTCTGTGTGGGGAATCCAGAAAAAGGGGCACTTATGATACCATAGGCTTTATTCAACCCCATGCTGAATCCAAAGGTTCTGCCCCTATTCTGATGACTTGCCATATCGAACATACATATATTTGATTTTTTTTTTTTTTTTTTTGCATTTGTAAAGCATGCGTGTTTGAGCCTGCAGACAACTCAGTGCTAGTAACATGGGATACAGTTAATAAACGTGAGGGTAGCAAGTATCAATGAAACGTCAAGTTGCAACATCCGGGCGTGTATACGAGGCATTCTTCATGGATTGCAAAATCAACAATATGTGCATAACCAGTGTTAAATATCCATTGTTGATATAACATGTGTAATATTATTTATTTGTAAAGCTCACCAAGCCCTGAGGCATATGGGCACATTTCTTGCAATTGGATAAGGTTACATGGTTACATACTGTGGATAAGTTACATGTCGATAAGTTACATAGTTATGAATATAGATACAGATTAGTGAGGTACAATAAATACAGTAAATTGCAATGTAGCAGGAGGAAGGTCAAGTTCCTAGATGTAGAGCAATGGGTAGGGAGTTCCACATCTTAGCTGCTAGTACTATTAGCACCATGGCTACCTCCAAACTCGGAATGACCCCCAATGTTTCTGAACTTGTAAGTTCTCTTGTAGCATTGTAATTTTACCCAAGAGAGCTTTTTGGACATTGGTGCACCAGGTGGTATCTTTAGTACATGTGTCTGGCGGTGAGGCTGGAGATTCCAGCTCTCTGAGTATATTAAAAAGTTCTTTAGTACTTTAAAAATACTTGTATATACTCCTTTTTTTCAAATGTAAAGCACCAGTATTGACCTGAACTGCTAGAGAAAAAAATAACAGAACAATCCTATGGTCCAAATTAGCGCAATCAGGGCTGCCACAGGGACTATTAAATATGTAAATCGTACTGCATACAAATTCAAGAATCCAGGTCAGTTTCGATCATCAAGTGTCGCTAACATCGGTAATCAAAACCGAGTGAGGCCTTAGACAGGATTTCGTTCTCCCACCCTGTCTAATTAACTTATTCTTATCAGGCCTGGAGGAATATTTGGGCAAAAAGCTCCCCTGGTTGGCCTACACTGATGATCTAACGATACTCCCATAGGCTTCCATAGATCAATTAAGACTTTCCAGAATTAATCTCTGCCCAATGATCTGCAGATTAACAACGGAAAATTAAAAATAATTGTATTTAACAGATCAGGCAGACAATCTAAATGTTAATGTTTTATTAATGATTGTAAATTGGACCAGGTGAACCAGCTGATATCCTTAGGATTTAAATTACACAACAATGAAACAGACAAAGCGGATTTCTTAAGACTGAAATGTAGGTGATAATGTATGCGGCTAAAATGAAAAAGGTCAATTGCAAGTAAGATTTCTATGTTGCCTACCCTTATGTTTTATAAAATGCAAGTCGTGCAGGCTGGCATGCATGGCTTGGAAATGCTGATTTGAGCCTAATGCACAAATTGTACAAATTAAAAGGTTTGCTCTGATGAAAAAAAAAATCTAAAATGTAAGAAGAAGGAATAAGAAACAAACAAACAAACCTGAGGTAGGACTGTGGTCCATCTTATCTTTATTTTAACAAGGAGAATTTTGAACTTGCTCATTTAGAATCTATCCATTTATATTTGAATAGAAATGTGTGAAAATCTCTCAAAAAGTCAACCCCAAAAAATCGGTCTTTTCAAAATCATTATTTTCTCACTCCATTTTTTGGGGTTATGCTGTCATCGATATCCTCACTCAATTTAGGTGTCATGATTTTCTCGCAAGTTTGGATAACATCTTTAGAATTTCTTCTAATCCTTTCTGCTTGCAAACATTGTGAATACGCTAGATCCTTTTCTACTGATGCAAGTCTGTTTTTTCTTTCTCTCTTGCACGCACGTATCGGGCGGCAGTTGTCCTCTTTCCCTCTTGTCTCAGGCAGCTGATTGGCTCCTGTTAATAGTAAGTGCAGATCTAATTTCTCCACACCTCGGAAGCACTGCCGACGGGCGCAGCAGAAGTGCCTCATCCGTGCCAAGGTCCGGCCTAAGTATGGCCCATCTGTGCTGAAACACATTATTTCCTCTGGGTTGGAGCCATCTCAGCCAGGCTATGCCCATGTTAGCTCAACTAGCTGATTGTCCATTTAAATGTTTACTGCCTAATCACCACTCGCTCCCGCGCATGCTGCGGACGTTCATTCATTCCTACAGGATCATGTACCTGATCTTGTGTTCGTCACGGAAACATGGATTAAAGCCTCTTTATCTCCTTCATTGGTTCACACCCTCCCTCCTGAATATTGGATTCTTAATCTTGACAGGGTCCCCCCTAAAACAGGAGGTGGGATCGCTTTGATCTATCAGGCTAGACTGACCTGCTCTGTCTGCCTTTTTTGCATTCTGCCAACATGGCGGCGCTCCTGCTCCGTGTCTGACTTAGTCCTACCACCTCTTTTCATTTCTTGTTGATTTATCACCCTCCGCAGGACTGATATTTCTTTCTGTCTTGCGCTGTCTGAGCTGGTGGTGGACATTAGGCTCCCGTTCGGGGTAGTTATTGTGTTGGGAGATTTCAACCTCCACTCTAATGACCCTGAGGATACTCAGGCTGCTCGCCTTATCTCTGCTTTTGCAGAGCTTGGCCTTACCCAATTAGCAGGGGGCTCCACCCACCGGCTGGGTAACTCTCTTAATCTTATTTTTTCTTCTCCTTCATTTGTTATGTTGTCCAGCTTTTTGCCATTCCTGTGGTCTGACCATGTGGTCATTCCTTTTCTGTGGATTTCCCCTGCTTTGGTACCTACGCCGGTACTTCCCCATCGTCCAAAGCAGCATTGGGGTAGGACTTGCCATTCTGACATTGTGTCGGCCATTACCCAGCAACAGCCTGGTGAATGGTCCCTGCGATTTTCTGTCTCTGGCATCTGTTTTCTCTGCTGTTGCAGATTTCTTGGCACCTCTTAAAGCCAGTCGTTCCTGTGCTCGACCTTAGGATCCCTGGTTCTCGGCCAACCTTACCAAGCTGCAGGCAGGCGGAGCGGAAGTGATGTGTTTCATACTGCGCCCGGCCCTCTTGGTGTATTGGCAGGCCACCGCTGCCTATCAGCTGGCCATTACTCACGCCAACGGTGGCTTTTTTGCAGCCCGTGTCGTGGCCTCTGCCAACTCCTCCAGGGAGTTGCTTAAGGTGGTTCGCTCTCTCTCTTCACCCATGGCTTCTAACGAAGTGTCCCCCTCCCAAGGGCAATCTGATGCGTTATCCAACTACTTTGATGATAGAATCTCCATCATCCGTAAGAAAATAATGGCCAACCCGGCGCCTACATTGTCGGCGGGGGCACCCAGTCTGCCTTACCTGTCTCCTCCATGCTGGTCCTCTTTAAGCGGGACGGCTGATGCCGTCCCGCTTAAGTTTCTCAAAGAGATTTGCCCTATCATTTTGCACCCTCTTACAGTGGCGGCTAATGCCTCAATTGCATCAGCTCATATTCCAGGCCCTCTCAAACATGCTTTATTCTTCCTCTTCTCCAAAAGCCAAATCTTGATCCGTCTATTCTTTCTATTTTCGCCCTATTTCACTGCGCACGTTTCCCATGAAACTCCTCGAAGCTGCAGTGACGTCGCTTCTATGATCCTTTCTTGAGGAATTGGGGTGTCTTGACCCTTTCCAAGCAGGCTTTCATCCTGGTCATAGTACCAAATCCATCTCAGTGGCATTGGCTGACGATTTGGCCCAGATTGTGGATCTGCAGGGCACGGCGCCCATGATCCTGTTCGACCTTTTGCCCACATTTGACACCATAGGTGACACCCTTTGTTGGAATGCATGTCCGCGCCCAGCCTTTTGGGTCTGGTCCTAGATTGGTTTGTCTCATTCCTTACGGATCACTCACAGTTTCTGTCTCTTCCTCCTTTTCTCTCGGCAGCTAAGCCCCTTACTTGTGGTGTTGCTCACGGGTCAGCTCTTTCTCCTCTTCTTTTTAATTTGTATATTCACTCTTTCGGTTTTCAGTGTTGTTCTTATGCGGGCAAGATGCAGATTCTCGTGTGGCTCCATCTGTCTCGGTCTGCGTCAGCTGAGCGTTGCCGGTTCCGCCTTTGGCTATGCATTTGTGGATGGGCATACACTGGCTTCACCTTAACGGCAACAAGACCAAGGGGTTGCTAGTGGGCTCCACCGCTGTATCGTCCTGCTGGTCTCCTGCATGCTTGCCAGCCAAACTCGGTCCCCGGGCTACGTCTACTTCGGCGGTGAAGAACTTGGGGGTTAAAATCCATGCAGAGTCAGATCAGTACTGTCTGTCAGTCTATTTTTCTTAAACTCTGCATTCTGCAGAAAGTGCTTCCCTATTTGCCCACTCATATTCGATCTTTGGTCGTCTCCTCTCTGACATCCGGCTCCCTGGATTACTGCAATGCGCTATATCTTGCTCAGCCAGAGTATCTGCTGCAGCAGTTGCAAGTGTTGCAAAACTCAGCAGCTTGCATGGCGGCAGGTGCTCCAGGTTCTCTCATACCACCCCGATCCTGTGTATCCTTCACTGGCTCCCGGTGTCTAAGTGCATTAGGTTCAAGACCCTCTGCGTGGTCCATCGTGCCTTTTATGGGATTGGACCTGTTTTCCTGCAGGATAAATTTTCAGCCTTACATCCCTGCTCGTCCTTGCAGTCGGCCTCTGCTTTGAGGACTTTGGTTCCACGCTTCAGGCTTGCCCGTCTGGGCAGTCGCTCCTTTTCTGTGGCTGCTGCTATCCTTTGGAATGCTACACCCTGGGCCCTGCAGGCTTCGGAAGACCATCTCTTATTTTGCGGGCCCTGAAGAATTATCATTTTAAAACCTAACTGGCTGTTTTCGGCGGGCAATTCTTTTTTCTGTGCCTAGTTCCTTTCCGCTAGTGCCAAATTGCCATTGCTGGTGTTCATGCGCTCTATAAATGTCAGTTACAATACATTACATTGCTTGATGTCATGTTAAGCAAGATCGATGAAACTTCTCAATGAAGGTTCAGTAATACTTCCGGTGAAGTTACTAGAAGTACGGAACTCTTGCTATGGCAATATCATTTTTGTTGTATTGTTTCAGGCACAGACCTAGCTCGAGAGCAGCGGAGCGCTGTACGATGCTCGGGTGGCCAGGATTTGAGCAGCATCTTTTAACAGTAGCACAGTTTTGTGAGTTGCGGTCTGTCAGTCCATTGGGAAAAGCCCTTGTTCAGACGTTGTTGAAATAGACACATTTTGAAAGATTTGCAAAATTGGAGAATTGTGGGGGAATTCCAAGCAGATACCAGGATCAAAATCCAGATCGAGGTTCAATTGGAGAGTGCAAAAAGAAACAAACTCCCTAATATGAAAAAATTGCCAGTCTTAGACAGGACACTTCAAATTATCAGAATGTTATGTGAACACAGGTTTATTGTCTTTAGCCTACAGAAGTAGACACAAAGTAGTTCTCGGGAGGATAACTCAAGGGCAACGCACTCACGATCACCGGGCCCGTGCTTAGAAACTCTGGGTATTAAGTGCGTTATAAATAACCAATTGCAATTGCAATTACAAAAAAGGAAACACAGTGCCTGTGACAATGATCCCATACCTAATCCATACAAACAGCCAAAACACTATATATCAAGATCGCCAGGTAATGATGAGGTAGGAGTGTTCATGGAAAATGCACGGAAGCAGGGACAGGAAGATCCAAGAAGTTAACAGGCAGCCAGCTGGAGAGGGAAAGAACAGCTCAAAACTCCAAGGAGCAGGAGACGGAGAGCAGGGCATAGAGCGAGCACAACACTGTTGAGACGTGGTCGGCCCAGGTTCCCACAGCAAATAAAGGAGTGGTCCAGAAAAAGGCCCTGTGAGCATTGCTTTAGCAATGAAAGTATGCTGCACAGTGAGCATGCACCCAACCAGGCTAGCGGTCCCCCACACATGCGTGCTGCGGGCAAGATGGCGGTGGTTAACAGTGCACAGAGCCTATGCCGAGGAATGCCGGCAGAAAATTGGGAGACCTCTTTCCATTCCCTAACCAACACCACCACTCGTACTGGCTCACGCAACACCATTGAGCTAATCGGGCTTCAGCCATCCTCAACCCCGCCTTCCCTTGAAATGTGAGCCCGATTACCTCAATGGCGTTGCACGCCACTCAGAGAGGGGAAAGAAGCCTTTCCTGAAACAGGCGACTTTAAAGTGTTACTGTGTTTGTGCAGAAAAATGTATTTGCACAAACACAGCAAAACTTTAAAGCTGCTAGTTTCAGGAAAGGCATCCATCACCTCTCTTCCCAACAAAAATCAAATGCACACATCAGCCCCCTCCCCACGCATGTGTGCGAACATTATATGTTCTTTCACATCTCAGCGGAAGGGGCTGATGTGCACACTTGCTTTTTGTTAGGTAGAGACGTGAGGAAAGCCTTTTCTGAAACTAGCAGTGCATATTGGCTCATTATGTATGCATGTGTGCAAGGAGTGTGTATGTAATGCAGGTGTGAATAAGTGCGTGCGTGTGAATTGGTGTATTATCTGGGACGTCATTTCACCAAAATGCCTGGGGTAGAGAAAGTGACACCACACGACCTTTGATCTCTGATGACATCACAGTAGGTGATGTCATTTGACCCCACCCTGAAGTGATATCACCGGAAGCGATAGAACACAACATTTCACCCCTTGACAAAAAAGTGGCATCACATAGCAAGTACACTACGAAAAATATGGTTACAATATCACTATAATGTGATATACATTTCATACAAGAATGGATCAGCATATGTATCGTTAAGGTCAGTGCGTATAGGCCCATATTACCAAATGACTCCGAATGCAAGCAGAAGTCCATGGCTAAATGATAATGATGTGTTATTATATAGCACTTACGCTTAAGCGCTTTATATAGAACAAATATACATACAATATCACCCAACCTGTTTCAACCTCAGAAGGATGAAAGGCTGAGTTGAGGTGTGTAAGAACAGACCAAAATCAGTGACTCACCCCCTGAAGTGTGCCTGAATAAACCTTTAATGAGTCTAGCAATTATTGTATAGAATTCCAGAAAGACAACATTATTTGGTATTCTTATTCTTTCTGATTTAGGGTCACTGCTGAAAGTGTTAGACTTGCGGAACCCCTGTTTTTTATTATTTTATGGCCTGAACAAGAAAGCTAGAGCCCATGAGCTTGCATTAAAAAAAAAAAAACCTGGTGACCCCTATGAGTAAGTGTGTGTGCAATTGTGTGTGCACCTATGTGCAATGCTGGGCTGCTACCATTTGATACTTGGACCCCATGCCGGACAACCTTGGGGTAGAACAGAAGGGGCGGTGCTTCAAAGTTTGCCTTGCTCATTTCCTAAAGTGGCCCCTCCCATGACCAGTCAGCCCCCCACTCTGAAATGTAGGTTTTGTTGTGACCCTGCTCCATCCTCCAGGTAAGCTACAGGGGCCAATCTCCAGTCCCACATGGTGGGCATCGCAGAAGTGCATGACACTATGCATCATCTGCTATCAGAAATGTCCCACTTTGTCTATTCATTTAATCCCGAAAAGGATTCCAATGAGACTCTCTTTTAAACAGTTGAATTCCTTGTGTTGCCTAATGTACAGTTTGATGTGATGACTTGCAGCACCAATTCTCCTAGTTGAATCCCTGAATGTGTTGTAATGCCTCGTGACACTGGGCTTGCTGGTATGATTTTGAATGTCGCTCTTGTGCTTAATGACTCTACCCTTTAATCTGCCGTTGGTCCGTCAAGCACACAAGCTAACATTGGGCATGGTAGATGCACACGACATGGCTACTTCAAAAAGTGGCAATACCTTGGAGGTATCCTAGAAACAGTAATTTTGTAGCACATGGAGATCACAGTTGGCCTCCTCTTTCTCAATCAAATTCCTTGGAATTAAGTCAATATCTACTAGTAATGACTGCATTCCAAACATTCTGAATTCAGAAGCAGACGGGAAAGCAACATAACGCATTTCTTTACATTCATGGTAAGTGGTCTTATATAGTGCCTTTCTGCCAATAATGTTGTCTTCACTGCATATCGTGGATCTACTTTAAAATGCTGAATTGTTTACTGCAAGCTCGAAAACCTTGCATGTAAAACAATACATTTTCAGTAATTTTAATGTGGGGGTGATCTCTCAGCCCTCACACCCACAACTTTGTTCAATAGCGCTGCACAACCCCCCATCTATTTATTTGGGGGAAATCGTTATTTTGCATGGAAGCTTTTCTACCTCGTAGTAATGGGATCAGTATGTTGTAGTGATACCTACATAGCTCAGTAAAAAAGGTGGGTGGGGGTAGTCGGATAGTAGGAGAGCAGATGCAGAGTGGAGGTCGGAAGTACCTGTCATCTGTGTGCCGATATGAAAACTCCATGCTCTTTGTGATGGATAAAGGTGGTGGCAGCTTAGCCATAAGGGCAGCCCCGGGTTTGGAAACATCGATTGAAGGGGGTTGTTGATAGGTGATGGGTAGGATGGTAAACTACACCTGGTGGGTCTTCTGAAGCGAGTGAGTGAAGTGAAAGGTTGCACTATTTTTGTAATGATGCATGGGGTGAGGGATGGAAGGAGTGGGTCGAGGGGGAGGGGCTAGGGTATTGTTGCACACTGGCTCTTGGTTGTACATTTCTTCGAGAGATGCCTGTGCGGTTGGTTGTCATGCTACAGGATGTCTACAAATGACTGGCTATCCCACAAATAGTGGTAGAGATAGGTTAATGTCCAGGGGTCAAGTCCTAAAAATTAAAGTGGGGGGACTCATCAACAAACGCAATGGGATGCGATGTGGCCAGAAATTAACATATCAAGGTGAAATATGCACATTTCATTAAATGCCTTTGCATAACCACCCAAATTGCACAGGACGAATGGCATTTGCCTTTCATAAAATCAACACACACAAAACCAAGTGAGGATCTTTTCTTCCGATGGTGTTTTTGAAAACGTTAAAAGGTGTGCATGTTTTAAACTCCAAGAACCAATACAAATGTGTTCCCTGGAGCTTGCAGGAGCGAAATGGGACATTTCACCTTAAGTTGTTGGTTATTTTTGATAAGGTTATATAGTGCAGTGGTGAAGTGTCCGGTCTGAAAACCTGATGGTCGTGGTTACATCACTGAGGTCCGCTTTAATTCATAAACTGAAAGAGAACATTCAATGTTTCTCATTTTAGCAGGGGCGGGGGGGGGTGTGGGGGGATAGGGGACTGAGTCCACCCGCTGAAAAAAGTGGGTGGACTCCGTCCACCCTCGTGTACCTTCGACTTCAGCCCTGTTTACTTCGCTAGATGCATATTTACTAAGATTCCAAGAGGATTCTGCTTTGAAAGTTAAATGGAGCAGGTTATAGCGGTATCATCTGTATTCCACATAGCACCTCCGTGTTAAGCACCGAGGAGCTGGATATGAGTGCCATTCACTCACAGAGGGTAAACAAGAGGCTGCTCTCATTATATGCCATGTTTGCTCGACACGCTGGACCCCATGTCCATTTACTATGCACGGTGCTGGGTCGGGAGGATATCTGTTGCATAGCTCTTTGATGTTTGCTGTTGCCTTTCACTTGTTTCAGGTTGGTTTAAGGAATGTGTCTTGAGCTGTTTCCTGAGCATCAGGTGGGTACCTTCCAGGTGGAGATGTTTCGGTAGTGTGAACCAGAGTTTTGTGGCCAGAAAGGAGAATGAGGACACCCCTTGTCGTTCTCATTGAAGTTTGGGTCTAGGACTAGTGCAGCGTTGCTGGGCCTTTGTTTTGAAGAGGCAGTGCTGTGCGGGGATATCCTTCAGAAGGAGAGGGAGCCTTCCATTGCCGGAACGATGAACGATGCACAAGCTTTTGAAATGAATCCTGTTTTGATGGGAGCCAGTGGGGAATGTGCAGTACTGGTGTGAAATATTCCCATCTCTACATTCTGAGAAGTCCCCCGCTGCATTTTGGACTCTTTGTAGTTTTCTCATGAGATAGTCCAGGCCAGGGTTACAGGGTGTTCCTGAAGTCTAGTCTGGATAGTACCAGTAGGATCGCAGACAGGATTCTGTGAGTGAATGTTAAGTAAGGTAAAATGTGCCATTGAGTGCAGAGTTGGAAAAAGCAGCTTCTGACAATGACTCTGACCCGCAGTTCAACTTCCGGAAACAGCCATGCAACCCCCTACAATATTTCTTTCAACAAGTCACTCTTTTTGTGAATGCTTCTTCAGCTTGACTGTAACATTCAATTTAATGCACCAAAGTAAAATCTAAAACAGGGAACTGTGCTTTTACTTTAGAACAGAGAAATCATTCACTTTTCCAATTCAACCAAGTTTACAATTAAAATGCTTCTCTTATACAAACATCCTTGTTAAATATTAAAAATAAAAGCACATTTATTTTGCTAAAAAAATGTGTATTTATTTTACTCACCTTTAAACACATTTGTTTTTACCTTACAACAACAAAACCTATAGTATAATTAGCAATATGTGATTTTGGCCATATGGACATCAAGAGATGTCATTATCACCTGGGATAATGACTCTTCCCCAACCTGTGGTTCTCAGAACTTGTGTGTATCTCATTATCCTTAGATAAAGACCCCTTCCCTGGTCCATACCTCTCTATTAGTGCAGCACAAGCAATTAAGACAGGAATATGCTCCTTGCTTGTAGGTGGACAAGAAAACGTTCTTGCATAATTTTTGGAAGACCTACATGAATCAAATGATTTCCACATTTGCAAATGAGATGGCCCACTTCAATTTGATTGGCCCAAATGTCCAATTAATCATATTGAAATGAGTAAGGTTTCTTCTAGGACTTTCCATGCAGTTCCATCTGTGCAGTGAAATCTCACACCCTCCGCATGGTGGGCTGGGGTGTCCTGGAAGTCAGATATCACAGTACAGCAACAAGCCCCCAAGATGGTATGCAGGGCCGGTGCTAGGATTTGTTTGAAGGCAGATCTGGTTAAGACATTTTTATTACACCAGAAGCATGGCATGTTTACAGCACAAATTAAGTTAGCTATCAGAAAACTATGTTGAAAAAACACTGGCAGTCACTTTGAGGATACAGTTTGATGGTAATCTCAGAGATCCCAGGAGGATGTGTTTTGTGTGAGGAGGGGCAGGAAGTGGGTGGGAATGGCCATAGGGATTAGCATGGTCATGGGCAGCCAGAAGCCCAAACTGTTGGCATTACCAATGCTTGTTTAGGGAGGATGTGCAAATCTTGTCACGCCACGTGGGCTATTTTGAATAACAAAAACAATCCCAAATTGCAGTTTTGGAAGTGTGCACTGGCATAATATAAAAGATCACATTCGTACTGACAAAACATTTCAGTGATCAAGTGTAACGTACACTGAAAGCAAAATAAGGTTGAGTGCTCTGCTTCCAGAAAGCAATTTATTGGCAATAGGAAATATGTAAATGTGCAGTTTGGGGTGTAATAGTTGAAGTTTAAAAATCGCATGCAAAACGATAAGCTTAAGAACTTCTGTAGATGATCAATGCATGAAGTGTCTGTGGGGAGGGGTTCTGTGTGCAGGTGCAGTAGCAAAGGTAATCTCTTAAACACACAAAACTAGGTTAGATCCACTGCAGAGATTATCAACACTTTGAGGCAGAAAATGCATGTTGTTACCCCCTTAAAACAACCCAATTCCATCTTCCCTGTACCTTTAAACTAAGGCTGCATCACAGTACTGAAGGTGACGGAAAGACAGAACAAGATGGAGGAGGCACCCCGATAACCGGGTCAGGGTTCTCCTCCTCCGTCCTCCCTGGGTTAGGGGGAGAGGTAAATCCAAGTGCGCCAAAGCGCTTGGAAAGCCCGCAAAGGGCAACAAAAGAAAGGGGCGGGCTCTGGCTGCACGGAACTTTGCAGCCCGCAGCAGAAGGATGCCGGCCGACGCTGGAAGGATTTTCGTTGATGAGGACTAAGGTGCTTTGCAGGGTGTTGCGCTTGCTGTAGACCCTGGATTCGGCATGGGACGCTGTTAGCGGGCAGCAGGGTAACAGTGGACGCCGCTAGGAGTTAGCTGTTTCTTTACAGGGACAGAGGCGGCCAGTAGGAGAGGAAAACAGAGTTGGAGGATAGCATGGAGGAAGTGATCCATTGATGGGGATAGTGTGGGGCTATAGTCTGGGTAAGGTATGCCAGTTCACACTAACAGTATGGATCTGGAGGGGCGCTGAAGCACACATGAGTCTGGGAAAAGTTAACTCGCACATGGCAGCTGACCCAGCGGGTGGCTGGATTTCTGATGGTATGACTGGGGCCATGTGCTAGGCATGACCCAGCTACAAGGCGAATTAGGAAAAGCTTCATTCGCTAAAATAATGCGTTAAGCAATGCATTGGGGTACAGTGTTGGCATTAGGATCGGGGATTAAATTAAAAGTTCAGCAAGGCCAACTCAGGTTTTTAGTAAGACACTACTTAAGTGCCAGAAAAAAGGCCGAGGGTGCCCTAAAGGAAACAAGGACAAGCTCAGGTTTGTCTGGGTCTTGAACGGCACTCACCCAGCCTGGGATCGTCTGCAGTTAGGCAGTCTGCCGGGTCTATGACCGGGGAGCTTTGGCTACTGATGGAATGGGATTGGGGAAGGAGTTCTATTTAAAAAAGAGGATGTCCAAGCTCCTCCTGGTCATGAGTGCCCTTCCTCCAGACTGGTAAAATTCCTGCAAGGTCAGGCAATCTGCAGAGGATTAGGGTGGGGGGGATTAGGCCCTACATGACAAGTAAAATGGAAGTGGGGAGCCTCCCGTTAAAAGATAAATGGATAGGACTGCGACAAGGGGAAGGGAAGGCAAAGTTGTTTTTTGAAATTCTAGCAAAGGAAAACAGCTCAATTTCACCTGTCAGGAACAGTGCTCTCCCAACAGGGTAACTCCTGCAAGGGCAAGGAGCAAGGAAAAGTTTGTTGGGGAGCTTTAGCGTAATAAAATATGGAGATGAACTTACTGCGGGTGAAGTATGATGAAAGAGTAGACTTCACAGCTGGGGTAAACCAGGAGCCGGTGGTTTGAGATCAGGCCAAGGCAAGAAAGACATGTGGAAGGGGCAGAAGTGTTCCCCAGACCAGGCACGACCTGGTGAAAGGTGAAGTCCCTGGTTGAATATGCAAAACAGGGAGTGCACTGGCCAGCATGGGGCATGGAGGTGTACAAAAAATTGTGCACAAAGTACACTAAGCTCCTGGAACTACGAAAGAGTACATTGGCGACCAGTGACAAGAGGCAGACTCCAAATGAGCCATTGCAAAGCTGGAAGCGTCTTCGCTCTTCTCTGACCCGCGCCTCTTGGAAGCCTTAACGGCGGGGGCGCCTGGTGGTAGCAATGAGGGCTCAGCTTCCCCCGAATAAACGGTGATTTCTCAGCCCAGGAACACCTGCCGGGGCAGGAGGGTCTCAGGCACGAAGGGTGGACTTTTTTGGGAAAAGGGGGAAGCAGGTTTTGGACACGGAGCAGTCGCCGCACCTTCGGAACTATTTTCACAATTGTTTAGTGTGTTTACTATTATGTGTGAAAATAAATCTGCAGCCTTTATATGCCAAAAAGAAGACATGTCTCATTCTGCATCTTACTGGTGGGAAAGGAAAGGGGATAAGAGGAATGAGCAAGGGTGATGTATGTTGGCATAGTAATGGACAAATGCCCAGTTTATGCAAATGGTGTTAACGAGGAAGGGCAAAGGGAAACATCCATGTTCAGCTGGAGACGACTCGAAGAAAATTAAATCAATATAGAACAAGATGTGATAAACAGCACCAGGAAGCAGCCTCATGGGGACACGTGGGCATTTGAGAAAGAAAACAAAATAATAACATTTGCTTTTTTACAGTTTAGAGATATTCTTCTCAGGATTTCCCGTCCATATTCTGGATGAATAGGATGGGAAGAGCCATACTATATTATTTGGCCGAGGACCAGAAGTAGCCAACACCCAATCCACTTGTCCGATAGGTTTGATGGAGAGGGGACCAGATTGTGATGTCAGTGTGATGTAATAGTGCTACAAAACTGGCCTGTGAGCCAGAGATCAAAGAGAAGTGCCAGGATTTCTTCTTCCATGTACCAATCCCTGCTGGTTTTGGCTATAATAAACTGCAGTTTGAACTTGCTGTCTGTCTGGGTCTACGCTCCTTTTGGGGAGGGAAGGAGTTGAGTCTTCCATGAGTTCTGGGTTCGCAAACTCCTAGTAGCCCCAAACCTACCTGGGAGTTTTACCTCAACAAGTTGGTAGCAGAGGGATGGTTGCCTGCACCAGCACGGCACCAAGCCGACCCCTTCGCTGCTGAACCTGAGAGGCTGTGGGACCCTTGCGAGTATTTCGAGAAGAACGGGAAACGCGTACCCATTGAAAAGTAATCGGGAGCCATTTGGAAATCATCCCGCCCGGATTCGGCGAGTTGTCAAAGCAGACCAGGATGGGGAGGCGAGCGCCTTGACAGGGGAGCCAGCAGCTGAGCAGCACCAGTGCAGCATGGAACGTAAGTATTGGCCCAGGCTAACAACAATTGTGGGGGCAAGGCAGGGTATTTAATGTTGTGGGGTATAGCAGTAGGTTGTCTAGCAGTGTGTCATAGTATTGTTTAGCGCAGTAGTTTTGAGTAGGGACTGGAGTGGAGGTAGAAGTACCATTTTCTATGTTTAGGTCACATTGGGTCTTAGAGGGCTTGGATGACGAGAATTTATGAATAACGGTATTCCTGTCGGTTGGGCGTTTTAGGTCGTGTCATAGATGATGGTATTCCCGTGAGGACTAGCTGGAGCTATCCTAGATTGAGGAAGTTGATATGACTGGTTAAGTCTCCTGGAGAGAGACATTTCACACATTAGGCGACGCAACGGGTGCAGTTCGATCACACAAGAACAGAGATATACTCTACCCTGAAGAGGCAGGAAGACAGCTGTGGGGCTTTGCGTGGGGTTGGAGTAACGGGTCATCGACCTGTAAGTGGTTTCAACCTAGCACTCCATCTAAGTCAATGCCTAGCGTGAGATGCCCAGCTGGAACCCTTATTTATATATTTTTATGTCAAAAGGTCTTTTATTTCTGGATGATGTACCCTTATATAACACCCCTCTCTTTTTTGAATCCCCCTGTCTCACTGAACCAAGAAGAAGGTTTGTTTTGTAAAGTTAAAAGATTTATTTGAAGAATTGCACAATATATGTATCACACTTTTATGAATATGAACAATATCTAAATATCACACTATTATGAATATGAACAATGATCAGCAATGGGTGATATCACAACAATGAACAATCTCTTTAATCAATAGGAGTATGGTGAAAGAACAAGGTAGCAGAGAATAACTTTGTGTGGGTTCAATGAATGGCAATGATATGAAATTAATGCAGCACAGAAATAAAGCTTGATAGGAATTCAATCAAAGACTATGTAATCACTCTTTCCCCCTGTTACTACTCAATCCCCCCTAATATGCAATATGAAGAGATGGAATGAGTGGACACAGGTTTCAGGAATAACAATCAAAAGATGCAAGTCCAATTCCCCCAGCAAGCTTAGAGAGAACAGGAATGATTTTTAAAACAGGTCAAATGCTTTTAAATGTGATTTGAAATTAGTAGGAAAAATGCTAAAAATGATTTTAATTTGCTAAATTGATTCAGAACTAGTGAGAGTTGCTTTGAATTGGTTCAGGTAGACACTAGCAATGATTGTTGAATGATTGGCAGATAGGAAATTAAGTTCAGAGGTTGAATGCAAGAAATAGCTGTTTTTACATGTGGTGAAATTGAGCCAAATGCAAAATCGCGGCTAACTTTTCAGTGCGCGAGAAATGCGATTACAGAAGGACTTAAATTTGAATGTTGATGATGTTAGCTTCAAAATTACATTTAAATTTTGTTCCTAGCATGTACGGTTCAAAAGTTAGAGGTTTTAATAGAGGTAGATTTTTCTCAAAAAGGATCAATATTTTACAAATGAGATTGCGCTTTTGAAGATTTACCAACAAGGATGGGCTTATACTAAGGGGCTATGAAGATGCAAGATACCCAACAGCCAGCCACCAGAGCAGCGGCGCCTCCGCTCCGACTTTTGTCCGCTAGAAAATATCAGCGCACACATGATTATCACTACAATTATCACAGAATTATATGGATGAGAGAAGGATTCAGGATAGACACACAAGATTCTACAATGCAGTCATGGATATGTTGGAATGGGTTGGATTGGATTACTTAATACTAAGAGATGGCTATGGACAGTTCTATGCTAAATACCCACAACTATGGTTTGAAATGGGCCCGTCAGAGATCTGGTCAAAGGTTTGGCTGCAATTCGCTCGCCACCGGACAGGTTTCAGGCGCTTGGTTCTGCTTTCAGCAAAGCACTCTGGTCTGCACGGCCTCTTGGACTGGATCTGACCGGTGGGTTCTGAGTTACAGCTCTGCTCTACTGATCTGGATCTCGGGGTTCTAGCAAGGGTTCTTAGCCAGAAGCAGCCAAAACAGCACAGCCAGGCTATTGAATTGGTTTGGCCCCGCGGAAGTTTAGGGGTTAAATGAGGTTGCAATATTTTAAAGGCCCGCTGAGACGGGTTCAGCTTTTTGGGTTGGGCCTCTGCTTCAGGGTTCTGGAGTCTGGATCTGGGTTCTGGAGTCTGGATATGGGTTCTTCCTGAAGAGCGCTTCACCGGTAGATCAGTGATGAGTGAATGTGTGTCTGTTTCTGGGTCCTCAACAGTCCCTATTTATCCATCTTCCAAAGGGGTGGGGAGGCTGATTATACTATGCCCACCCTCTAAGAATCTGATAGGTCAGAGAATTCCCTCTCCCCTGATTTGAGAAGGGAACAGTGTGTCATGATGTGTCATCATGTGTCAGAGTGACACTGTGTTTATGTTCCAGAGAAAACCGCTCACCTTTGTTTCAACCCAGAAAATCTATTTTTCCTAAAAAACATATTTCCAATATCCCCAACTTGTTAATAATACATATTTACATTACAGATTAACTAAGGTATGTTTCTGTCAAAGCCTCATCTTCCTTCGAGTTTTGGTTCACAAATTCAGTTTTTCACGCCTTTGGCCGGTTACTCAGTGTCAGTTCTGTACCAATTTGTTCACATACATGCATATACCATCTGGGCATATCCCTGTAAATTTTCATATTCCTAACATAATCACAATAGCTAGAATATGAAAATTTTCCTGGTTCAGTCTTTGAATATCGCACAGATTCCAGATTAGTTTTAAACCGTGAGCAAACCTTTCTTTTTAATAACCTCTAAATTCCATATTTTTATCAGTTCAGTATAATTTGCTATACGTCTTTTTCTCAAACATATTTTCTGTGCTTTCTGAATCCACAAACGGTTTGCCTCTGCCTCCAAGGTCTTGGCTTGGCCAGTGAGTCACATGAGCTTGTCTTCCTGGGCAGTTGGTTTCGGTCACACCCTGAATTAGCATTTTCTTTCAGTTCAAGAAACCCATTTTCTCTTTACCAGAGCAGCAGAGCAAGTCTCCCCCTCTTCTCATTAGCATCCGAATGAGATATCCTCTCCTTTTGGTGGGAAGGAAAAGGTTGGTGTGTTGTCAGTGGGGAAAACCTCTTTGAAGTTTTAGCTGAATCAGGTTACCTTATAGTAAATTGTGACATTGTTCCTTGTGAAAATTACAGTTACAAATTTAAAATAAGCAAACATATCTTCAATTCCAGTCTTTTTCAACATGAAAATTAATAGTGGCAACCTATATTGCATTTGATGGAAGTCTCTTCTTTCCCCAGATTTAGATTTTGAGACACAAGTTTAACATGACAGGTTTAGAGATCGCCAGCTTCTGACACAGGCGAGTAGCGGTATTGCACCTATTTTCAACATATTTTCCCAAGCAAGCATCTTTAAATGTGGATTTTCTTCTGATAAATGTACTTCTGCTGACATTATATTTATGTGGATTCTTGAAGTAGAATGAGGTTTAACACCCAACAAGGAGGTTGGATCTTTAGTGTGGTTTGTGAACCATGATTTTTGCAAATTTGACAACCAAGAAAAACGGATTTCCAAACAGCTCTGTGTTTCTTTTGCAATCAGCATTGCTTTTTCAAGTAGTTTCAGGCTACTCTGTGGGTAGCCCAATGGTGGGTTTTGGCAGTGGTCTCATGTGTTACCACTGACATAGGCAAAACCATGGTAACCCCTCCCAATTGTCTAACTGGTACTGTCACTACTGTGTCCATGGCCTCTGTCATGTCACTGTCCTATATTTATGCTAAGTGTTGTGTACTCCCGCTGATTTGTGGTGCTTGTGGGTACTGGGGTAATAGAACTGCCATTGGTGGTGCTTGTGTCGGTACCTGTGGCGGTGTTGGTGCTTGTGTTTGTGCTTGTGGCATCAGCTGATATAAGCCTTGTATCTGCCCTTGTTGTTGCTGGGCCTGAGCATAATAATTTGTTTCCCTTCCCCCCATCACTATTTGAAATGTCGTCAGGCCTAGTACGATGGTCGCTTGTTTTGTTCCTCCCCTCCCTTTCTGCACCCCTCTCCCTCACCTTTTGTTTTTTCTCTGGCTCTACCAGAAATGTCGTCAGGCCTGGTGCGGTAGTCGCCTGTCTGTTTTCATTTCGTTCCCACTCTCCCCCTCTCTTCCTTATCTATTTCTTAGCTCTTGCACTATCTGAAATGTCGTCAGGCTGAGTATGATAGTTAATTTCACATCCTTACTGTTCATGGACTGTAAGACTGTCATTGTATTTTCCCTTGTTCCCTCCTTTGCCTTGAAGCGCTTTGAAACACATTGTGTATAGGTGCTCTATAAATAAACTATCATATCAGACCATACGGCGGCCTCCCTTGATCCCCCTCCCAATTCTGCTGGGTTCCTCCAAATTGGCAAGTTCTTGAAATATGTCCTAGCTGTCCACAGGTCTAACACTGTGGTGGTTCTCTCCCCTGTCCTTGGAAAACCCCCAAAAAGTCCCCTGCATTCGGTTGTCACTGTTGCCCATATCCCCTAAATCACCCTGATTGGCGGCCTATTTCTCAGGTTTTTCCTGCGCACTTCTGGGTGATTGTAGCATGCATAATGCTTTCCAGTGGCCATTCTGAAGTTCCTGATGCAAGCAGCTTGCAGGAATGTTGCAGGGCCTGGACTAGTGGGTTACAACATCCCACAGTCCATCTATCTGTGTTCTGTGTTGTGGTTTTAGCTTGGTGACGTCACCCTTAGGTTAGTGCATAGGTCGGAGGGTTGTGACAGTGAGAAGCTAGTATTGTGAACTTGAGATTGGCAGACAAATTGAACCAGTGGCGGTGCGCGGAAGGCGCATGCGCAGGATTGTGGTGGTGTGTCTGAGGAGGCAGCAACTGTGAAGGAGGGGCTGTGCGCGGAGCACGCCAGATAGGATGCAGAGCCAAAGAGGCTCATAGAAATTGAAAGACATTATCATTGCATTGTGACTTTTAACCCCTGAACATGGGATTATTGAAAGCCTCAATTTGAAGTCAGGTAAAAGGTGGCAAAAATGTATTAGGGGAAATAGTGGGGGAGTTACCCCCCTCCAGCATTTCTGCAAGACTCTTCCGCCTTACAAGGAAAAGATTTGCAAGTACACTATTGAGTGGTACAAAAACACTGAAGGTAAATTAACAAAGCCATGGCCACCTTGCGGTAGACAGGGAACAGAGAAGTGAGGAGGAGAAGGAACTCATGGAAAAGGAGTGAGAGGAAATAATAGAAAGGGAAGAGGGCAGAGAGAGA